>NC_048298.1:267716065-268043348 GCF_013100865.1 Trachemys scripta elegans
GCGGGGGGCGGCGTGGGCGCGGCGCTGGGGGGGGGTCCGGCGGCGCTCGGCGGGGGGGCAGTGCGGGGCGCGGCACTCGGGGGGGGCTGCGGCGGCGCTCGGCGGGGGGGCGGGCTCCGGCGGCGTGGCACTCGGTGGGGGAGATCGGGGGGCAGTGCTTTTTTTTGCTGCTTGGGGCAGCAAAAAAGTTAGAGCCGGCCCTGGTTGTAAGATAGCCACCTGCAGGTCTGTCGCTGAATGACCAGACAGGTTAAAGTGTTCTCCCACTGGTTTTTGAGTATTATGATTCCTGATGTCAGATTTGTGTCTATTAATTCTTTAGCCTATCACTATAAGGCATGTTTTCAATCCTTTAATTATTCTCGTGACTCTTTTCTGAACCCTCTCCAATTTATCATCCTTTAACATCCTTGAAGTGTGGGCTCCAGAACTGGACACAATATTTCAGTAGTGACCACATCAGTGCCAAATATAATCTTACTGCTAGTATTTGAGATTCTTATGCTTGTACATCCAAGGATCACTTTAGCCCTTCTGGACAGAGCATCACATTAGGAGCTCATGTTCAGGGGGTTATCCACCACGACCACCACATCTTTTTCAATGTCACTGCTTCTCAGGATAGGGTCCTCCATCCTGTAAATCTGGCCTATGTTCTTTTTTATAGATGTATGACTTTATATTAGGCCATATTAAAATGCCTATTGTTTGCTTATGCCTAGCTTACCAAGCAATCCAGATAGTTTTGTATCAGTGACTTGTCCTTTTTGTTATTTACCACTTCCCCAATCTTTGTGTCCTCTGCAAAATTTATCAATAATTTTATATTTCCTTCCAGGACATTGATAATACGTTTAATAGCATAGGCCCAGGAACTGATCAATGCAGGATCCAACTAGAAACATACATGCTCGATAATGATTCCCCATTGACAATTACATTTAGTGATCTGTGAGTGAGCAAGTTTTTAATCCATTTAATATGTGCCATCTTAGTTTTGTATTGTTCTAGTCTTTTTAGCTAACATGTTGTGCATATTTCTTGTTTCTGGCTGGAAAGTTTTCTTTTTTTCCAACTCTTCAGTAATGATTCATTTCTCTTTCTTACAGTGGATCCAATGTCAACAAAAGGAACCAATTTTAGAATAAATGGAGGATGCCACAGGAGTTTCTTTTCAGTTTGTCAACTTATATGTTGCTGGAGCTCTGTTAGTGACCCGTGAAATAAAATCATTCTGTCCTCTAGCAGCCTTCACTTAGCAGAGCCTTTGAAAATGAACTCAAGATCAAAAGCAGAGTGAAGAAACCTTCACTTACTGTATGTCCATTTCCCTGACAGACAGCAGATGCCTGCTATTGTTTCTTTTGTCTGTATTGCTTGTTGATGAGCCGAGCCCAGACAAACAGGAAGCCCAGTATTGCTTCTTTATACTTTTCAGGCAAAAATGAAAGAAAACAAGGTAACGAACCTATGAGGATGCCAGATTGTCTTATTTATTATGTTGCTACCAAGCAGTGAGTTTCAAAGAGCCTTTTTTTTTTTTGCACACCCTTAATTAAGAGGGTTTTTTTTTTTTTTTTTTAAAGTTTAGTTGCAAATTTTGGATTTTTTGAGGGGAGTGATGTGGTTCCTCTGAGACATCCTCCATGTTTCTGAGGATCCCCTATCATTTCATCTTTTGCCACCCATACCACCTCAGCAGGATCATCTAGTTCACCATTCTCACTGCAGCCCTTCAATACCGCCTGAATGTATACATGGCTGCTTGTGCAGTATATATTCCTTTCTCCCCACCTTTTGTCTTTTCACATTGCTCAGTCTTCATCTGTGTTTGGAAAGCCCTTAACACATTTTGCATTTACACACAAAAAGCAAGGTTAAAAGAATGTGAAGGTTTCAAAGTTAAGCACTCAAAAGATAGAAAATGTCAGAATTAAGGTTGCCTGTACAGCCTTTATTCAGTTACCTTGTGCATATGCCTTATAATATTGTCTTTAGTTACATCAGGGATTGGGAACCCTTGGCACATGGCCCGTCAGGGAAATCCAGGAAGGTTTGTTTACCTGCAGAGTCCACAGGTTTGGCCGATCACAGCTCCCACTGGCTGTGGTTAACCGTTTCAGGCTAATGGGGGCTGTGGGAAGCGGTGGCCAGCAGATCCCTCGGCCCGCGTCGCTTCCCAGAGTCCCCATTGGCCTGGAACGGTGGAGGAAACTGACCTTAAGCAACCCCCCTAATTTTTCTGTGCTTCAAAGTAGAAGCACATAGAGGAAAAGGAATGAAATCTATGTCTCTTGATTTTCAAGCCCATGCCTTAACCACACGCTCACCCTTTCTCCTGCCATCTGAGGCCAACTGCAGAATGTTTATTCATGTGACTAGTCTCATTGGCTTCAGTGGTACTACTCATGTGAGTGTGCAACCCTTTATCATATTGATGAGTACTTAATCTAGCCCATGCTATTTTTTCCACAGGATCCATGCCTCATTCATGACCAAACCAATACATTCCACCCTATCTTCATTCTTGGAAATGACCAAACCATTTTTGCTAAAACTTTCAAAATAAAATAAAATAATCAGCCTTAGGCAGACACTAACTGTGGTGTTAAACTTCAGATTTTATGGTCAGTATTCACTTTGCTCTGTACACTATGGAAGTAGAGAAAATAATAGACTTGCTCGAAGTAAAAGCTTTGCCCCTGCAATGAAGTGAAACCCAAAGTTTGCTTGTGTTCATACTACAAGACAATATTGCTTTGTAACCTCAAATTTCCTTCAGTTTTCAATCAGATCCAAAAGTTTTAGTAGCCTATTGCATCGTCTACTGTAGTGCCAGGGAATGTCCCTCATTTGACTTCGCTTGTAGTTCGAATTATTTGCACTATTTGCTGTGGAGATTAACACTAAATCTATTTACTGGATGCTTTTTTTGGTTTATGATAAATGTTTGGAACTGAAAAAGTGGGATGCTAATGGTAAAGGAACAGATTTTAAACAATCATTAAACACAGTCAGAGAGTGTTCACATTCAGCAACTGGTTTGACAATACATATTTTGAAATCTAACCGTCACAGAGCTGGGATAGTAGAACGAATTGCACGTATAGTTTGTTTAAATTCATTGATTTTGGTTTTCATTGAACTGGCCTTTTTTAAACAAGCAAAACCAAATAATGAATGACTTCGGCTCAGCTAGACAATTCATGCAGCATTACTGAAAGATGTGGAAAAAATAGATGTCCTAAAACAAGCTAAACCACAGAGCAGAGCTGAGGCAGAGCCTGCAGGCAACTGACAGTATTTTTTAAACTTCTCACCACAGCCTGAATTCCATTAGCATGAGACTTGGAAGGACACATCTGTTATTCTTTAAGGAACTAAAACAGTTGGCTGCCCCCCCAGCTCTTGAACAAAGTGTTCAGGGCTCACATGGCAACACTTTGCTGCATATAATGAATCTGTTTAATTTAAATAATTTTACTAAAGGAATGAATAATGATTAAGAAGCATCTGTGTAGGATCTGCTACACTTTGCTTTTTTTTTTTTTTGCAAAGCCTGTCTCCCATGTATTTTCTTCATCTATCATCTAGAGCTATTCTTTGGTTACTGGAAGCAGTACAAACATGTGGAAGTACTGTAGATAAATATGCAATGTCTGGAGATTAGTGTAGCTTCCTGTTTTACTAAGTCTTACATATGAATAGATAGTTACAGAATAGCTCTGTACAATGCTATGTTTAAAAGAGGGTTGCCCTTAATAGATTGCTAGATAGCAACTGAAAGTGTGAACCAAACATTCCTAGTCTACAGCACATTTCTGTTGGACTGTTGTTGCAGGATGTACAGCAGGATCACGTTTTCCCTGCATGAGATTTAATCTAAAACTTCCCCAAACTCATAAAATCGAATGTACCTAGGGGATCATATTATCTGTAGAGACAAAGGAGAGGTTAACAGAAACCAGCCTTGTTTGAAGTTACTCACAAAGTGCTGTACTATGAAAACCACAATAATAAACCTTATGTGGAGAAAGGTTGGAAAGAAGTAAGGCTGTGGTGCATGCATTAGCTGAAAAATGTATGTGTATTTATATATGTGTATGGGTAAGGCAGTGGTCTGAATGAGCTCTCCCCTGCCATCTATTGATGAACTGGGGGAAAAGACCTCAGGAGCAGACTGTATTTGCAGAGACACACCTACTTTGCTTAGGTGATCAGACATACCTGCTTTTGTACCAGATATGGACTGACTACAGAGCTTCCTTCTCAGAGAGATATACCAGATGTGTTCATATATGGCTCAGCATTGTCTCTTCGGGTTACTTGTACTGGATTGCCTTTCAAAAGTCCAGTATCATCCAATCCTCCATTGACTTCTTCCATCTTCCTCAGTAGGACCATCATAGCTGCTACACTGGAGCTGAGAAGGCTGTTGGTCTGTGATCCTTTGATCATATACACTCTGAATGCAAAACTTTTGTCTTTGTAAGTTGTTTCTGTGGTGAACTAGCCCATGCAATTCAGAGTACCTCTGACAATTGCCCCTGGTCCTTGAATTCTCTGGTGAAAATATGCTCTTTTATAAACCTCATTTCTCTGAGGTATAAAGTGTACATCGAACATAGCCTGAACTCTGTCATAGTATCTTGTGACTGTCATCAGGAAAGTGAAAGGGTTTAAAGGTATGCTCTGACTGCTTCCCTATAGAATACATTAAAGAGCATACCTGTATCTTCAATTTCCTTATGGAGTTTTGTAGCAATTAGAAATTCTGCTTTTAGAAAATTAGAAAATAGTGCTTCTTGTCTGTCCATTGTGAAGGTTTATCAAAGCTGAAGTTCTCTGGGGCACTGAAGAGAGGCATGTTGATAAGATCCTTCAATGTTTGTTGCTTTGTTCTTTTTGTCTACAACAATAGTTGCTTTGTTCCTTCTGTCTGGAACCTTAGTTGATGTTTTCCTTCTCTTTCTGTTCTCTTCTGGCACTATAGTAGTTTACGTCTGACACCATACCCCATACACCTTGTACATGGTAGGTTACCAGACTGCTACTAGCAGGTCAGGCTTCTGTATCAGATCTGAACTGACTACAGGGCTTCCTTCTCAGAGAGATACACCAGAGATATATCTTCCATAAGATCCTTTAACAATCTGCCAGGTTTGGCTGAGGTTGGCTTAACTATGGTATGTCACACACACTGCCACCCATCCCCAGTGCTTCAATAGGTGCAGCATGGCAGCCATTATGGGTCTAGTGAGAAAAGTCCAAGAAGTCAATGGAGGATTTGATGATACTGGACTTTTGAAAGGAGATCCAGTACAAATAAACTTAAGAGACAATGCTGAGCCATATAGTGTACAAACACCTTTACCAAACAGACCTTGAAAGACACTAGCTGCAGATTTATGTAAATTCAGGGGACATCATTACCTAGTCATAGTGGACTACTTTTCCACGTGTATGGAAATAATGTACTTAAAAGACATAACATGCTGCAGAGTTATCGAGAAACTGAAGTGCGCTTTTGCTTATTTTGGTATTGCAGAACAACATGTGATGGACAATGGACCACAATTCACTGCAGCAGAATTTAAGTCATTCTGAACAAAATATGATTTTGATCATATTACTAGCAGCCCACATTACCTACAAGCAAATAGAGAGGCTAAGAGAGCTGCACAGACAGCCAAGGAAATCTTACAGTAGGAAGAGCCATTCCTTGTTCTTCTAAGCTATAGATCAACTCCAGTAGCAGATATTGGATATAGTCCAACACAATTCCTGATGGGAAGACAGCTCAGAACTACTATTTCAACTTTGGAAAAAAAAATTATCTCCAAAGTGGCCAAATGAGAGTAGCCAAAGGGGCTGGAAAGGTAAAAAGAGCTTTACAAACACTCTTACAACAGCAGACACTCAGAGGATATGCCAAATCTATGATATGCCAAAAGATATACCAAATCATATGCCAAATCTAGAACCTGCTGACTGCATTTGTGTCAAACTGGGTGAAGAAAAAGGATGGACAACTGCAGCTGTTGTAAAGAAAAGGAATTCAGCACCCAGATCGTATGTGATCGAGATTGTCAGTGGAGAGTTCAACAGAAACTGTTGGTTCCTCAGAAAGAACAATCAACAGAGCGAAGTTTACCGATGGTGGATGCAGAACAAGAAGATGATGATTCAATGATTCCAAATTGACCACAGCCAGTCATTGCAACTAATGGACAGCCAGATGACCAAGTTCTTATGCGTTTGGGTCATATGATTAGAAAACCAGTGTGATTCAGAGACACTTAACAGATTCATCTGTATTGAACCTCAAAGACTGTGTGACAGTCTAAATATTGTAAATGGTAGGAATGTAGAATTTAAAGGGGGAGACATAATGGAATGAATGGTAAACTGCATTATACTGTTCAGCCTCTATGTGGTGCTGTGTGTAACATATCTTACATAAGCTAACCTCTGCCATGCCTGGCAGAACATTAAAGGCTCTTATGGAAAATACATTTTTGGTGTATCTCCCTGAGAAGGAAGTTCTGTAGCCAGTCCGCATCTGACACAGAAGTCTGACCTACTAGTAGCAGCCTTGCAACTTATGTACATGACAGGGTCATCCTAAATTTAAGTTCACTTGCTAAGCAGGGGGTAAGTGATGCCAAACATAAGTGAAAGCCAGAGGGGGACATGTTGCTTCTGAGGTTATGTCTACACTTGGAGTGAGAGGAGTGATTCCCAGCTCATGTAGACATATGCTAGCTCTCATTGAGCTAGCACACTAAAAATAGTAATGTGGATGCAATAGCATGGGCGGAGGTGGCATGGGCTAGCTGCCCTGAGTTCATACCCATGGAGTCCAGATGGGTTTGTATTTAGGGTGACTAGCCTGTGCTGCTGCACATGATGCTGCCATGGCTACACTTTTATTATTATTTTTGGCATGCTAACTCGATAAGAGCTAGCACAAGTATATCTACAGAAGCTGGGAATCACACCCCTATCTCCAAGTGTAGCTGTAGCTTTAAAGGTACCTGGGGGTGGTTCATTTTGCCAGATTTCTGGATGCGGGGGAGTGTTGGGATTGAGCCAGTTTTGTTTTGTAATGTTAAGAGGAACCGCCTGATATTGAACCTGGCCCTTGTTACTGCCAACATCACCTGGCAGAAGGGTTTCATATGTAGAGCTATGTATGCCCCATATACAGGTCTATGTATACCAACCGTATGTGTACGCACAATATGTTTCTGTTTATAAAGGATTAAAAATTTAATGTAACTGTTATAAGAAAGTACAGAGAGGGTGGATGCGTGATAGGTTGAGTATCTTAAGGATTCAGCTTGTATACCCAAAATACTCCACAATAATTCAAGTTATGTGCTATCCTCATATAACCAATGCACCCTGTAACATTAAAAAATAAAGGCTAGAAGGGGAAAATGTTTACATCATTCTGTACCCTGAATCAATTTATGTAAAGACTAACTGGCATTCTCTAAACCTCTAAAAAGCCTCTTTCATCATCTCTTTATTAAACATAGTACTTCCACTTGTTTCAATGTTCCCAGTAAACAAAGCATAACTACAGATGATAGATAACAGATCCTATGTGGATGCTTCCCAGTCGTACTCATTCATTCCCTTTTTTCCTTTAGAAAAATCATTTAAATTGCCCTTTATGCCATATATTTTTACTGTAATATAAGTGGATATAAATAGTAGTATACTATTTTTTACCATATCATAAGTGGCTCAACTAAGGAGAAGGAGAGTGTTACTATTTCTGGAGTGTCACTTGCACATTTGAGTCTTCAATTTCCTTATTAAAGAAAATATTTACATGTGGAACTACTTAAGGAGGCAAGTCTTTCCTTATATTATAGTTACAGATGAACAGCAGAGCTTGTGTGTGATTGGTGATCTACAGCATCTTGGCAAAGAGATTATTAAGGAGAAATACTCTTTGTATCTGGGCACCCTTTGGCCGGTATGGCTAGCCTATTTGTGTGTGTGTGCATGCAGTGGTGGTGGTGGTTGTAGGTTTTTTCTTCCTTTATGCAATGGAATTTTTTTTTAAAATCACGTCTTAGTTCCCTAACCAGTCTTGCTGCTTCCAAATGCATTATCATGCATGCTGATCACAGAAGTATTTCAAACACTACCTAGAGTAAACGCTTCAATTATAAAAATACTGTAATCATACATGTACAAAGATATAGTTAGATCAGTGAAGTCTATTTTAGGTAGAACAAAACTGACTGAAAAATTTCAAGAGAGATTACATCCTTTAAAAGGAGACACTAATAGATTTTTTGGTACGAACCCTGTGATTAAAAGCTAAAAAATGAAAGAAAGATATGAAAAAAAATTAGATATTAGCATGGATGTATTGGGCTCAGGGCTGGAAGCCAAGAATTCCTTAGCTCTAATATAATTTCTGTCATTGACTTACTGTGGGGTCTACAATGAGTCATTTAACATCTCTATCCAAGTTGTCCAGTCTCTAACCTAATTAGCGTGAAGGCTAATGTTTGTATAGTGCAAAGTACTAGACAGTTGCTATGTATTAATTTTCACCCTTGTTTTGAGTTTGCAACGTGTCTCTGCACACATCATTTTGGAAACTGTAATATTACAGCTTTTTAAAATACATTTGCTTAGGGTTTCCCAAATTTTGACTTCTGATTCACGAATTTACTCAATAAAAGATAAATAGATGAGAATTACTTCTTGGGGCAGATCCCCATCTACTGCAGTGCAGCCCAAACTTTTCTAGTCGCAACCACCTTACCACTAATGGAATCTGTCTGCGGCCTGCCTCCATTACTGCACAGTCAAGGCTTCCTCAGCAGCAGAGCTTGGGCTGAAGGTGGAGCGGGTGGGACGGGGGGACGGATGGACGGATGGATGGACTGGGGGAGGAGCTGGGTCTAGAGGCAGAGCTGGGTCTAAAGGCAGAGAGAAAATGAGGGCAGAGCTGGGCTGGGAGTGGAGCATGGGGTGAAGTGAGGCTGGGGGAAGATCTGGTCTGGAGGTGAAGCAGGATGGGGGGCTGAATGGGGTGGGGATATGGGGGGCACAGAGTGTGACTGGAAGTGTAGCAATCCCTCCCTGCCCCCCGTGGCTGCTGGCCCAGGTCTGGCGGCAGAGCAGGTCTGCAAGTATGGTGCTTTCTCTCCCCCCTCCACTGTGTACTCCCCTGAATGTTCCTCCACAGCCCCCTAGAGGGGCATTTCCCACAGTTTGGGGACCACTGATCTAATGTAAATTGTCATAGCTTCATTGAGGTCAGTGGAGCTCTGACAATTTACACTATCATACATGTGGACAGCATACATCCTCACTACAATCCTGTGAGGTAGGGAAGATGGCGAAGTGTGGCTAAATGACTTACCGAAGGTCACATAGGATGTCCTGGCAGAGCATGGACCAGGTTCCTATCCACTGGACCATTGTTTCTTTTACAAAAGTGACAAACTCTTAGGAACCCAAGTCTTACCGAAAACCAATGGGACACGTACTCCTATGTCAGTGAGTGACTTTTGAAAATGAAATCTGTCACTTTAAGTATATTTGATCTTTTTACCCTTTAGCTATAAGATTCTAACACAGAGCTGCTAGCTCATTGGAACTGTCATGTAAACAATGTACTTATGTGTGTAGAAATGCATCATGGGTCTGTGAGCAACCCTCCACAGTTCTCACCTCCTCTCTCCCCATCAAGTGGGGCTACAGGGGTTACTCAAATCTACACAGACAGTAATCCTCATGTGTTCTAAAGAATGTGTCAGTGGTAGTGAGGAATGAGAGTGCATAAAAACAGGGTCCTTTTATTATTCATTACAAAAATAGCTTGCGCATTATCGGCATAGAGCTGGAGGAGGGAGATGGTGAGATGTGTGCATCGGACTTCTAAGGGGTCTCACTCTCCCATTCACCCTGATTGCTACTGAAGGATCCTCACCCCAGTGGGATCCTTTCATCTCTCTCCCTGTGAGCTATGACCGCACTTTCTGGTCCACCTGGGGTATTCCGTATGTAGCTTGTCAGTCCCACACCCTCCAACCCTCCAGTGGAGTGTTGAGAATGAGTTGGCTCCTGTGATATCATTCTCACCTCTGTAGCCATGGAGGAGGACAGACTATGTAAGACCCGATAATGCTGCACTCTGGACCAGAATTTAGCCCATTCATTATTATTATTTTTTGCTGAAAATAAATAATTGATTGGTTTGCTGTAGTGCCTTATCTGACTGGAGACCCATCACTTGAATGTTACAGTAGTTGGTATCTCTGTGAAAGGTTATTATTGGCCATTTGATTTTTTTGTTATTTTGTGCCAGTGCAAAAAGGAACAGTATGTTATATTACAAACAATTTCTTAACTCAAAAAGAGATTTTTTTCCATTTATCTGGTTTCCAGCAACATGGCTGGAGGAATGAGTGAGGAAGACACTACAAAACTAGCAAGTGTGCAAACTTGTGAACATCTGGGTATAGACAGGAGGCCTCAAATGCCATGGGTGGTTGACTGTTCAAGTTATTTTCAAATAGTTCAGCAAAACTTGTAATGGAAACCAAATGGATTTTCCTTCTAAGAGGGTTCAGAAAGCTAAGATGAGATTCCATTTCTCTTTTGCTCACAACATCACATGACAGAATGATAATTTATGGAAAACTTCCAGGGAAATTATTTTATAAAAAACCCGTGGGCTTTCAATGATGATTTTGAACTCTCAGCCACTGAGGCTCCCAGAGCCGTATAAGCCAGCTGATAAGACACCAAAACTAGAAGTCAAGAGACCCCCATTCTGTTCTTGCCACTGACTATCATGCCTTTTACACAGTCAATGCTTATTTACCTTTAGCCCCAATTCAGCAAGATTACTTAAGCAATGCCTAACTGTAAGCAAATAAGTAGCCCCAATTTAATGTGACTATTGATGTGCTCACAGTTAGTCACACTCTTAAGGACCCTTGCTGAGTCAGTAAGTGTGAGAGCTACAGATAAAGGGTATGTCTACTCTGCAAGTGAAGGTGTGCATGTAGCATAGGTGGGTATACTTGCTTTAATCTAGCTAGTGTGAGTAACGCTAGTAGAGAAGGAGTGGCAGCATGGCCTTCAGCACAGGATAACAACCAAAGTATGTATCCAGGGATCCCTGTACTTAGATTGCTTCCCTGAAGCCCATGCCACCTACTGTTGTTACTTGTGCTAGCTAGATTGAAGCTAGCATGGTGTGCCTAGATCAGACCATCACTTGCAGTGTAAAAATAGTGTAAGAGTGCTACTTTAAAGTGCTGTGGATTTAAAGTGCTGTGGATTGGCTGTCAACTCCATGCTCACCTGAGCTCTCACTTTTGGAATGAGAGCAGCCACTACTACATTTTTCATTCTGAACTTCCCCTCTGTCCTGCCACTAAAGCTCGCCCATTTGGGAGGCTAAAAGACTAGCCAGAAGATTCATAACCATTCCTGAAAAATTATTGGTATCCCCAAGAGTCATTTGATAATTAGCCATGGATCTCTCATGCATTGTTTATCAGTTGCCATTTTCCATCTCCGGCTGAATCAGATTTGGTCAGTTACAACCAGCAACTCCTTATCTTCCAGAAGCAGCCCATTAAACCATTGTGCTACTACTGTGACATCACCTATTATGTGTTGTTGAACCAAGGACTAAAGAGTATGGGTGTCATCTGAAGAAGACCTGTTACAAGTGACTCAATGGAAAGGCTACAAGTTGTGGGAGGGGAGAGAAATGGAGAACCCTTGCTTTATTTCATTCTACTGCACTTACATTGGGGGGGTTGTACTCTTTGAAGAGAAATTTGTATTGATAAACCTTCATTCAAAATGTATAATAATTTACAGTTTGATTCTGCTGGGCTTTTAAAGTATGCAAGGACCAGATGGCTAACAGTATAGCTACCTACTGAATATTAAATAGATAAATGACTCTAATAGAATTAGTAATAATAATACAAAAACTTTCTGAAAAATCAGCTTCAGGACTTTGTGTAGGAATGAGAGTTGTGCCACAAAGCACCATTGGCGTAGCACATGAATGTTTTAATCACAACTCTCATATTTTCCAGGTGCCAAATTAAATCAGGGCATTGTCCGCCAAAGGTCAGTCCTGACCAGATTACTATTAATTTCAATATTAATACATAACTGTGGGAGTGATTTTGTATTATATTTTGATATGTAAATAATGAGTAGAATGGTAGAAAAACACAGCTATTATCCTATTACACTGCTCTACAGCCAAAATGCTTCTGAAATAAATGTAGTCAAACTTTACTAATTCTGGACACTGAGAACAAAAATGATGCTTAAAATTGTTGATTGGCTCTAGTTTTCAAGATATGCTATTGGGTCAGTATATACGACCCTTGACTTGGGAATGGCGGAGGATAATTGAGTTATAAAGCGAAGGGATCTCAATTTAAACCAGAAATGACTAAAATACATCTTTGACTGGATCTATGAGTAAATCTATGACTGGGTTTGGACAGTACTTGCTTTTTAGGCAAAACAATGAGTGATGCAATCTGAAGCTGGTATTGCATCATACATGCTATGACTTGCATCATGTTATTCCTAGAAGTCATGGGTGATGCAATCATAACGAAGCTTACATCACTCTGCTGAACAAATTGCCCTATATCAGCTCTAGAAATCATACAGTGTCGTGCTCTCTTATTTGTCAGTGTTTGATTTTGCAAAGGGACACATTTCTGTTTAGCCAAAGTGAGCAGAGATGCCTCGTACTTGTGTGAACAGTGCAGATAACTTCTGCTATGTTTGTGGTGAAGTGACTTTTGCATCACAAAAGCGCAGTATAACCACTATGGTTAAGAAAGCCTATCACCTTTATTTTGGCTGCAAAATTGGAGATCAGGACAAGATGTGGGCCCCACACATATGCTGCAACACTTGTGCAACAAATCTTCGCCAGTGGTTGAACAGGAAAAGGAAATCTATGCTTTTTGCAGTGCCAATGATTTGGAGAGAGCCAACAGATCATACCAGCAATTGTTACTTCTGCATGGTGCCTCCAGTTGGGAAAGGTGTGTCAAAGAAGAAAAAGTGGACTGTGCATTATCCAAACAGTCCATCAGCTATACGCCCAGTGCCCCACGGAAAAGGACTGCCGGTTCCTGATGCACCAGAATCATTCTCACTTGAGTCAGACGAGGAAGAGGAAGAGGATGAAACTTCTGGTCCCGAACCATCAATGTCACAGGACCCACATTTTCTCCCATCCTCCTCCTCTGAACCACACCTCATAACACCAGGTGAACTGAATGACCTTGTCAGGGATTTGGAACTACCCAAGAGTAAGGCAGAGCTGTTGGGCTCCAGACTACAGCAATGGAATCTCCTGGCAGGTGATGTTAGGGTTTCCATGTTCCATGACTGTCAAAAGGATCTTGTCCCATTCTTCTTCATGGAAAGTGATCTTGTAGCCTGCAACAACATCGATGGTGTGATGGCAGCTCTCAACATCGTTCACGATCCAGATGAGTGGAGACTGTTCATTGATTCATCGAAGATGAGTCTTAAAGCTGTTTACTGCATAATGGCAATGTTTTGCCATCAATTCCAGTTGGTCATGCAGTCCATATGAAGGAAACCTATGATAACATGAAACAACTTTTGAGGTGCATAAACTATGACCAACATCAGTGGTAGCTTTGTGGCAATTTGAAGGTTGTTGCTCTCTTGCTTGGATGGCAGACTGGATACACAAAGTACTGCTGTTTTCTCTGCGAATGGGACAGTCGTGCAAGAGATTCCCACTACATCAAGAAAGATTGGCCACTCCGACAGTCATTGGCGCCTGGGAGGAAAAGTGTTCAGCATCCACCACTTGTTGACTCAAGGAAGATTTTGTTACCACCCTTACACATCAAGCTGGGTCTGATGAAGAACTTTGTCAAGGCCATTGACAAAACACAAGCAGCTTTCAAGTACCTCCATGGAAAATGTCCAAGGTTAAGTGAAGCTAAGATAAAGGAAGGTGTCTTTGTTGGTCCTTAGATTCGTGAACTTCTTCGAGATGATGCATTTGACCATGCACTGCGTGGCAAGGAAAAGATGGCCTTCCAGTTAGTGGCAATAAATTTTCTTGGAAACAACAAGGCAGACAACTACAGGTTGTTGGTGGAAAACCTCCTCAAGGCATACAAAAGTCTTGGTTGCAACATGTCACTAAAGATACATTTTTTGCACTCTCATCTAGATTTTTTTCCACCGAACTGCGGAGCAGTGAGTGACGAGCACAGCGAGCGATTTCACCAGGACATTGCAACAATGGAGAAATGCTGTCAGGCAAATGGAACCCATCAATGCTTGCAGACTATTGCTGGACAGTGATGAGAGATGCTCCATTTAATGAATACAAGAGACAAGCCAAGAAGCGCCGAGTAGACACTGAATAGGACTAAACTATGTACATAATAGTTTTTTGCCTTTTGTTTCATAATAACCATTTTGCTGATTTTTAAAGTGTTACATAAACAGGACAGGTGAAATATTATCATGTAAAGCAACCATAAACACATGAAAAGACCTAGGTTTACAATTTATGATTAAAACTCTACTATCAACACAATATACATAGACATAAAATGTAAAAACTTAAATATCTTAGAAACAGTAGCCAATCAGTTGTTTTAATTGTCATAGTTGAATTCAGCACATCAAAATACATAATAAATAGCACATTTTATCTCTGAAGCAGACGACTTCTCAAAAATTGTAGACCAGTGTTATCATAGTGCTGATATAATTAACTGTGCTTTACCATATCCTGAGCATGGCTTTTTAAGGAAGAAAAATAGAGTACAGAATCTTAACTGAGATGTCAGTAGAAAACCTGAGCATTCACATGGCTCACCGCTATCTACCTGTGAAAATTTTACTGCTTATTTGGTTCATTTGTGGGTAAGTGGATAGGGCATTGATGTGGCACTCTGAAAGCCTGGGCTTAATCCCAGCTCTGCCACTGATCTGCTGAAAAACCTGGGCAAGCCTCTGTGCCTCAGTTTCCCCACCTTGTAAAATAGGAATAATGATACGGACCTGTTTTGTAAAATCTAATGATGAAGAGGTAGGTATTATTCCCAACATTCACATTGTCCTCTCCCTTTTTGTCCATTGTTTGTGTAACCCTTCTGCCAGCAACCAGGGCCGGGGTCAATCTCTAAGGGTTCCTTTTCAACAATACAACACAGAACCAGCTCAAACCCCCACCCAGTAACCTGGGAAAATTACACACCACCCCAGGGTGTCTCTGGGAGGCAATATTTTCCCACTCGCAAGCACAGAGTGAGTGTAGAAAAGAAACTTTTAATGAAAGGAGAGAAGTCACCCGACATTAATTAGGGAAAATGCCGCTCGCAGGATTCATAATCATAAAACTGTGAGCAGGACAAGCACCCCAGAGTGCGTGGGGCAATGTCTTCTGCCTCATGTTCTTGAGTTCTACAACCAAAAGTTCCTTTTCTGTGCCCTTCTCTCACCATACCCCACTCACAGTGGGTATCCTTGGTCAGTGAGGACCTAGAGTTCAGAGGTGCATCTGTGTGAGTTCATCTCCCAACCCTGGGAAGAAGTCACCTTGCTTGCCCTGCCAGCCGCTGCTCCTCGCCACCTGGGGGACTGATGTGCCCCTCAACCAGGACAGGGTCAGTACAGTTCTGCTCCCCTTTACTCACGCAATAAAGATAACATGGATAACAACATTTCACTATCTCTGCATTTAGTACAGTGTTTTGTAACCCAGCACCAGCCAAAGTTGATCTCTTTTGAGCAACAGAGCTCCTGTCTGCTGAATACCTATGCAGAGTAGGTATGTTCATGTTAATACAGTTTGCTCCTGAAGTCTCTCCCCCTCCCAGCTAACTGTCAGGGGAGAGTTCATTCAGACCCTGCTTACATCTGAAAGAACCTTCCATACTCCCAAACCACTCATTTAAACCTTCTTAATGTGTTTACTTCCTATATTACATTTTAGAGAAGCTTTGTCTCTCACTGTCCAAGCAATGTGATTATGTTTCTAAAATTGTGTTTAAAAAAATTACCTCTGTGTTTAAAGCAGCACAAAACAGTATGTAATGAGCTCAGTGTGCTGTTGACAGATGTTTAAAGTGATTTTATGCTATGTGGTTTCCTTGTGTCTGGTTCCGGGATACATTAGTTACAATTTAGGTGTTCCTAACATGAGTTGCATTGTTTGTCATCAGATAATCCACCTCTGTCCCCTAATTTTTTTTTTAACATTTGTGTAGGTGAGGTTAGTGCTTTTGAAAGATGGCACACTGACAGCAGTGGAGAATGGAGTCCTCTCTTTAGGTACAGAGAGAAGAATACTTTCTCATACTGCTTTGCCCTGATCTGGGTCCTGAGCCATGAGCTTAGTTTTAAGCATGTGGGTAGTTTGACTGCAGTCAGTCACATTGCTTGAAGACAATGGAACTAATCTCATGCTTAAAGTATATGTTGAAGTGCTCTGATGAACTGAGCTCTAGTGATCACCTCTGCTCAGAGGATAGTTCTCTAAATCAATTTTGTACGTGGCTAAAAATTAAAGTCATCTGTGCCATGGACAGCTGTCCACTAGCACCCGGAGTATGCACACCAACCACCTCTATGTGATGGTAATGACTTTCATTCACTACCATTTTAGGCTGGATTTGAGCCAGTTGCCTGAAAGGCTCAGTATCTGTTGAATCACCCATTCCCCCTCCTTCACCTCATCTTTAGCCATAAAAACACAAATTTCCAATTCATGCCCTTTGCTGCAATAAAAATAAAATGGAAGGGATTAAATGAATGTGCATTAGTGCACTGAGTCTAGGAATCACTGTAGCAACATTGCTCATATGCCATTTAATGTTGTAAAGAAAAACAATCATAATCAGAAAGATCCCCCTAAAGAAGGAAGGAGTAAGAAATGCAGCTTGGGTGATTATACCAACAAACTTATTAAAATAAAATAATAACTTGAAAAGGAACTGGAAATATGATTAGCATCCTTAATTTAGCATTTCGATAACTCAAAGCCCCAAAGGAGTGTTTTCATTATTTGAAAGCAGATACTACAATCTACTATCCTTGTTTTCTTGGAGACATGTCTTATCAAAATGCATGGCATTTGTTTCCTGTGCCTAAAGCGGAGCTTAATGTTATGAACTCCCAACCTTGAAGACATATGTTGATAATGTCAAAAATAAGTTGCCCATAATTATTTTACGAATATTCATCATGGGAAGATAAACTTACAAAATATTTATTGAACACCCCTCAGACCTCACAGTGACTATCTGAAAAGGAAGCTATACTTAAAAAAAAAAAAAATGGAATTCAGTCAGGGAGCCTCCTCTGGGACCAGGTCTACTCTACAGACATTTCCTGGCCTAGTTTTGTCTGGCAGGTGTGTGATACAGTGTCATCCTTGACTGACAGAGCTGGGCCAGCAAAGCACCTAGTATAGCTACAGTTATACTGGAAAAACTGTGCTTTTGGTGACATAGCTTTTTGGTGGTTTGGGTTCCTTTTGTTTTATTTATTTTTATTTTATTGAAATTTTTTTTTGCTTTAACCAAAAAATGGGAGACTAGAAAGAACAAGAAAGGAAAGGAATGGAAAAGGAAAGAAAGGAAGGGGGATGGAGGGGGAACGGAGAGTGACATCTCATTTTCCATCCACTAGGAATTAAATATTTCTAAAAAGTGAGACCAAATCTTTGTTTGAGGCTCCTCTTCTCCATTATTTGCTCTTTAGTTGAGTGTGCTGGAATAAGTTACATTGGCAAAAGTGGGCTGGTTTAAGTGTGACTACACTAGGAGTGCTTTGCTGGCATAGTATACAGGTATAGCTATACCAGCAAAACGCTCCTGATTTAGACTTGGCCTATGACTGAGTATTGATGGTATCACTTGAAGGAAGAAGAAACATTGTCATGGATCCAGAGAGGGTGCAAGTGGATCAGAGGCCTTAATTCCAGCTTTCTTTATTCCATGCCCTTCCAATAATGCTGATCCCAAGAACTCCATTGAACTCTTCTTTTGGGGATGGTGTGGGCCCCTTATTTCTGATGTACTTCAGTCTTCTGGCTGGTACCCATTGATTGATCTGAGTTCCTCCGAGTTCTACTCTCCTAGTGCCTCTGGATTTAGCAGAAGCAACTAAAGTGGTTGGGGACTGCATGGGCCTCTAAATATAACCACTTCAAACATTCAGGCTGTGATGAAGTACTCATGTGACCACTGGGTTTCTAGATGATTCTTGGAGCTCAATAGCACTACGATGGTGCATCCCAGGAGTGTGAATATGCACAGGCAATATTATTGAAGAGCTTCAGTTACTGGTAAGTAATCTTTCTCCTCACAATTATGCAGAAAATATTTAACTCAGCCTATTTAAATAATGTATTAAACCCAGGCCACAGCGAAGTATATTTAAATTAAATCTGACAACATTTAAAAAAAGAGCTGCTCACAGCAGTGGAAATGAGGAATTTTGAAAACTAAATCTTCTGAAAGAAAAAATAATTAAAAGAGCTACTTCAATAAGATAATTTATGTAATCACCTTATCAGCAAATATGAAAATGTAGTTAAATTAAATGAGGCCTCCATAAGATACAGAGGACATTAATTGAAAACAAGATCTAAAACATATTACTTTGCAGGAATTCAGAGACAGCAAAATAGGCAGATTGTTCTCAGTGGAGTGGTCTCATTTCTTGCAGCTGAGACCCTCTGTCCTATTTTCTCAGGAACATGAGCATAAACTTAAGCACATCTGATAAGAGAACTATATAGCAAGGATCCAAAGTTCATATTTTTGGAATGGTGATTGTGACAAATATGGGGGTGCTTATGTAGGGTTATTAAAGAAGGTACTAACAGTGATTCCCCCAAGTGACAGTGACCCCCTCATAATTTGTCCCCCACACTTTAAAATCCAACAGTTTCACCAAGTACAAAAATCTCTTGGGTCTTCTGTTAAAACTTGTAAGCTACTGTCTGTAGAAACCATTGATTATATCGATCCGGTGAAAGATACTTTGTTACTATTTAAAACTTACAAACAAGTTAATTGACTTTGTTCTTGAAGTAATTAATACAATGTAAACAAACACTATAAGCCGTTAAGTGACTTTCACTTCATTCAACGGCTCCTAGGACAGACCCCCACCCTCTGTGATTAAAGGTCTGGGAGTCTCAAATGAATTAGCAAACACCCCGAAAGTGGTGGAGACAGTAAATGAAAATATGGTTAAGATATGGAATGTATGCTGATGAATGCTTGATATACATGAATGGTTAGGGAGGTGCCAGCCTAGAAAGGGAGTATCCATCGGCCAAAGAATATGTAAAGTGGACCACCAAAACCCCCAGAGGGTAAACTGGGATCCACCCCATCACCTGGAAGGATGAGAAACACAAACTTTGGACAGTGTGGAGCCACCAGGAATGTGCCATCCGCTGATTGAGTCAGCAACAGCAGCTGTTTCATCTCCCATAGACTAACATAGGAATTAATTCCTATAAGAATGGACTCAAGACTGAGGATTTTGAGTCTCTGGTTCTGCTGCCAACCTCCAGGAGCATCAGGTGCACCTGACACTGACTCGGCTCCATCCTCATGACTAAGATACCTGGCCAGTAACTTGGCATGAGCAACTTCTAGGCTGGTAACTATAACACCTATATAGAACTTAAATGAATGATTGTGTGAATGAATCTCTCTCTCTATATATATATATATGTGTTTGTGTGTATAAGGAATAAGTAGTGATAGGAATAAGTAGTCAAAACAACATTGTTTACTTTTATCTTTTGCTTTATCATTATATTTACAATAAATGTGGCATCTTTGCCTTATCCCTCTTAATAAGATCCTGCTGGTTTTTATTCTATTGGTATAACACTTAGTGATGTAGGTTGATCTGTGCCCAAAACATGGTTTATGCATTGGATTTCTGAGATGTGTTGGGTTATCATGGGGAGCAGACAATTACAGAACACTTCCATGAGTACCAAGGCCAGCGATTGGAATGGGTCTAACTGCCACACAATGGAGCAATCATGACAGGGGCACGCTCCTAGATGCCCTGAACCCAGTCAGGCCTGTGTGGTAATAAGTGCTTGGTACCAACAGGGTGTTGTACCCAGATCTGAGTTTAAGAGTGAGAACGATTTCATCCCAAGACTGGTAAGGGCAAAATGCCTAAGACCTGAAGGGGTACACTCAGAGATCAGAAAGGGGACACAGGCATGGCTAAACCATAATAATTGTAATAGTTATCAAAAGTTATACTAATGTTTATGGAAAAAGGAGTCTTGCTCTGTCTCTATACATCCAACCTCTCCACCTGACCCTTGAGCCCATTCCACCCCAAATACTAAATTACTTTTCTCCTGCTCTCACTGACTCTCCATGTCCCCTTCTCCTCTCTCTCCTTGCCTGCAGTGTACTGTCCTGTAGACTGAATCCCCTGGAAAACAAGCCTTAACCCCACCACTATCTCCAACTAGTGTCCAAATCTCCCTCCTTCCTCCCTTCACTCCTAAATTCCTTGAGCAGGCTATTTATGGCAGCTGCCCACACTTCTTCTCTGATAATTCCCTCCTGGATTCCCTCCATTTGAGATTTCAGATCTCCATTCCACTGAAACATCTCTCACCAAGGCATCCAATTACCTCTTCCTGGCTTCTACCCCAATCTCATCCCTTGTTCTTACATCAGCATTCAGCATTGCTATCACTGCATCCTCTTTAAAACTCTGTCCTCTGTCTTTCTCCTATCTCAGACCTTTCTTTTAACATGTCATTTGATGACTTCTTCTCTCACCCTCTGCCTACTGGATTTTCACTGGGATCTGTGCAAGTCCCTCCTCTTCGCCCTCAACACCTTGTCAATATGCATAAACTCAACTATTGTTTCTCCACAACCATTGAGTCCTGTGTATCTGACTGTCTTGGACTGATCATTCTGGCTAGCTTATTACCAATTCAGGTTCTATACACACAAGTCTAAACTTCTCATTGTCCTTCTCAATCCTCTCTACTTCTTTCTTTCTCTGTTGGTGTGGACTACACAATCAATCCTTCTCCCTGCTTACAATGTTGAGGAGGTGCCAAAGAGGATCCTATCTTCCTCTTCATGTCCAGAAAGTTATCAAATCTTGCCACTTCCTTCTCCACACCAGAACAAAAATTCAATATTTGTTTTATATCCTGATATCTAAAGCACTTGTCAGTGCCCTGATAATCTCCCACCTTGATTACTGCAACAGCTTCCTCTCAAAATCTGGCTGTCAAAATTATCTTCCTTGATTGTCAAACAGATCACATCAGTCCCCTCTTCAGATCCTTCCTGGTTTCCCCCTTGTTTGTCATGTCAAGTTTAAAGGTTCAAGGTTCTGCACACCTCAGCCTCAGGCTACATATCAGTTATTGTTTCTTAGGTCCTTCCTTTGGCCCCTTCACTTTGCCAATGACACCGGTCCTGTTTGAAATGGGACTATGTTAACATGAACTAAGTAACTTTTAGTTCACGCCAGCAGGGTTCATGCAGAGCAGATACAGTGCAACATTTTAACATGCACTGCAACTCTCACCCCCATAGCAGCACTGTGGGGCCATGTAGACAAGCTTTAAGAATAAGCAGCATTACAGGAATGATGTAATTATGAGAAAGCCAAGCATAATAAACCTGGAAATTCAGAGCTATGGATACACTGAAAAGAAATCCAGACATCCATTAAGGTATGGAAATGGATACTTAAGGCACCCAGACAACCTTAACTCTGCACAGTAGTGACCCCATGAGGGGAAAATATGAAAAACAAACATATCTTTAGAAGTCAGTTTAATCTGGAACCAAAACCAATAACAATTCCTTAATCATGGTCACAAGGTCATTGCATGGGGTCACTGCAGAGCAGAGTGAAGATTGTTCATTCCCATATATGGATAGTGTAGAAATTAAATCCTCTCATTTCACCAAGGGCACTAGATATCACTCTCTCATGCCCATCACCAATATTTGGGGTCTGCAATCATGCAAGTTCATCCCATCATCAGCTGGGGGAGACCTTTTTTCTACCAAGTATCAGAGGGGTAGCCGTGTTAGTCTGAATCTGTAAAAAGCAACAGAGGGTCCTGTGGCACCTTTAAGACTAACAGAAGTATTGGGAGCATAAGCTTTCGTGGGTAAGAACCTCACTTCTTCAGATGCAAGTCTGAAGAAGTGAGGTTCTTACCCACGAAAGCTTATGCTCCCAATACTTCTGTTAGTCTTAAAGGTGCCACAGGACCCTCTGTTGCTTTTTTCTATCAAGTTATGTACAAAGGGGGCAACCAAAATGCCTTTCTGATTTTGTAAAAAATCCAGCTAGCACAAAATGCTAGATTATAAGCATTATAAACATGATTCTTCCATCACACAAATTTTATACTAGTGTAATCTCATGTATATCCATAGAGTTGTAAATTATACCAGTGTAAGTGGGGGAAAAAAAAGAGAATCACGTCCAACCTGTCTACCCATAGCAAGATCATCTGAAGCTAGTAGCATGAATTAACTCTTTGGTGAGAGAATTGGAACAGTAACATAATGTACCTGGCAAACTGTACAGCTGATGAAAAGTTTGAGTTTGTTTTTATAAAAAATTGTTATCAGTAAGATACTACCAGTACTAGTGGAATTCCCACACCAAATATAGGGAATACCTGCTCAAACCAGTCAGGATAGGGAGACTCAGAATACTAATTGGCTCCCTATACATGCTACTACATAAAGGTTTGAGAAAAGGAAAGAAAACATCTCAGTTCTGTACAACGTCATCCTATTAGCACAAAGGCCAGACCTCAGTGATGAGGTCAGCACTATATCAAAGTGGAAGAGGCCTAGCACCTTTCCAGAAGGGCCTGTTGAGTATTCACATCAGGAACAAAGCGACTTGGTGTAGTCTCATGGCCACAGAGGCACATGGGGGAAAGTGAGGGAGAGAGAAAATGGAAAGAAACAGAAAGAGGTTCTGGAAGTAGTAGGTTGAGAAAAAAAGAGGAACCTTGACAAGTCCCTCAGAACAGGCACAGAAAGTGCCCTTTCCTGTGCTGTGCAATGTACATGGGATTCTCAGTAAAGGACAAAAGTGTATGTAGGTACATGATCTGGGGAACTAGATTGGGGAAATTCCTAAATCAGCAAGACAATGAAAATTCGTATAATTGTTGAGTGCTGGGAATGTGGTGATGGGACTGATAGTGACAGGGGATGGACACGGAGTTGGCTGCTAGAATAGGATTGATTCTGAAGAACTCCCAGCTCTTAACACCGTTGACTTCCACCATAACAGAGCAAACAAGCTCATTCAGAAATGAATAGTCAAAAAGCTAAACCCAGACCAAAATAAACTATCCGCTGGGGAAGAGATAAGAAATGAAAACAAGACAGATCACTTCTTAGCCAAAACTTCTTACTAGCTGATCCCTCATGACAGTGAGATATGGAAAACAAAGCAGAGCTCTACAAAATATAGAACTCATGATTACTGGAGTGTGAGCGGGAGGCAGTGTCTCCTGCCTAGATGTTAGGGCCCACGGTGGCAGTTACATGCAGTGGTTCATCTGTGGCAGTAACCTGGCCTAGTGAGTGCTGCTCTAGGGCAGCTCCATGTAATGGGTACAGTTCTTGATGGCAACCTGCCTGGTTGGTTCAGTTCCCAGACAGTAATTCTGCCTAATGGCTACAGTTCTCTCTACCGGGTTCCGACCCAGGGCCCTAGGAGGCTGGTTCAGCTTTGCTCACCCCACGGTGCCTGGCATCAGCCTCAAGTCAGTTTCCCTGGTTCACTTCCTCCCTCCCTCTGCATCCTAGCAGGCTGCCATCTGTCCCTGGGGAAATGCTGCCTTCTGGGTTTCATGCCCTGGTACCAGTCTCCAGTGTCATGGCTTCCCCATTCCATGGTTTGGTGCAGGATCCAGCCACATCTCCTCTGGAGCTCCCAGAGCACATCCTTTTCCCTGGTCTTCCAGCCTCGACTGAGCTGTCTGGATGCCTTTTAAATCCTGTCTCCAACCCAAGCATGCTCAACATGGGCAGAGAGGTGGAGCCTCCTGAGCCCAGAATTGCTCTTTAACTCCCTCCTGTCCAGTGAGGGGTTAGTACACCGTCACAGGGAGGACACAAAATACAGTGGAAAGCCAAAGATGAATGATTGTGAAACCAATGTGTTAAAGGAGAGCATCTCAGTGCAGCACTGTGATGTCATTATGTCAGCAAAAATGCCAGCATTGTAAAGTTAGCACTGAGGGCAGCACAGTACCTGATAGGAAGATGAAGACTGGCCTGTCTCTCGAGAATGGAATCAATAGTTCAGCAGAGTGGGAGCAAAGTATCTGGGTGAATCACCTCCTGGCCAAAGAGGGTTGTCTACACAGCATTTTGAAGTGAGCAAGAGTGAACTTCCTAGCCCCAGTTACTCTAGCAGTGTAGACAGTGCTTTGAAGTTGTGGATTAGACTGGAGCTCAGGCTCTGAAGTCTAGGGATGGGGGTTGGCTTAAGAGCCTGCGCTTCCACCCAAACCCAAAGGTCAAAGCATTTTCTGCTCAGCTATTATCAGGCAAGCCCTGCTAGCCCAAGTCTGTTGACCCAGGCTAGGAGGCTTGCTCCCACTTGGTCCAAAATGCAGTGTAGACATACCAAGACACACTAAGGGAAAAGACAGGGAGAGAGAGAGAAAAGAAGAAAATTAACAGGCATCCTAAGAAGAAAAGACAGAACCCAGAAAAGACCCTGGTAACAGGATAAAGGACCAAGAGAAAATTAATCAGGACCAATCTAACAATGTCCACGAGGCAGGAAAGGTTAAGTGATCGGGCAGTTATTTCTGGAGAGAACGCAGAAGCAGGGCTGATAGCTCATCCGAGTCTAGTTAACGAGAGAGCCTTTTCTGAAGCAAAAAAGATCCCTTTGAAAAAGAGTACTAAGTGGTGATTGCAGTGTTGTTTTTTTTGGGGGGGGGGGGGAGGGGAGGGGAAGGAGGGGCTTTTTGGCAATGAGGGAGGAAAAAGCCTGGATTTGAGTCCCTGACCTGGGCCCAGAACTGATCATGACATCTAATAGATCTGATTTCAGTGACACTATTATAAATCCAGCATAACTCCTCTGAAGGCAATGGAATTATTCCATGTCATTGGTCTAATTTTAAAAGGGACAGGAAGAATCCAACCCCCACTAAAGTGTCTGTCATCAGGGACAGTACTGTCTTTGCTCCCTTCCACCCCATAACTTTAATCCTTCTATAATGGGAGAGACATTAACTAGAGAGAGAAGCAGGGACAATTTGTCTGGTGCTGCTTTGCACAGCCGTGCTCTACATATTTCTTCTCCCTGTAAACATCCAGGCCTTTTTCAGCAGTGTAGTATCCCACTGCCAGAGCCTTTCCCTGCTGCCAGAGTCTTTCATTATGGTGGGGCAGCAGGACACTACACTACTAAAAATAGCAACGTGGATGTGGGAGGCACTGCTTGGGCATGTAGGGTATACATCCTAGGGTTCTGGCATGTCTGTACTCTTCTCACCTAAGCAGTGCCTCACAATCTCACTGCTATTTATACCCCCGCTAGCTGGATGTGAACTGCCAACATGCCACTGAAAGTTTAGACCTACCTTAGCAGGCAAAAACCACATCTGTATTGGGTTAGGCCCCAGGGGTCACCCCTGGAAGTGCCATAACATGGAGGAAGAATGAAGATTTGGGTTGTGTAGTCAAGGGCAATGGTGGGAATTCCTTTTTTCATGTTACAGGGGAAAGAGGTAAGTTGCATTAAAATGTAATATTTTATATAGCATATGCATAGCACTCAGAGGCCAGCTCCACATTTCCATTTCAAAGAGCCATGCTTTTCCATTGTATTTATAGTCCAGTGCACTGCGTCACCTGTGGATACTTGTCACATTTTTAATAGAACACATACCTCATTGTGGCCTGGTTGGATATGGTACTATGGCAGTACCTCTGTACATAAAAAAAAAAAAATGAAAAGAAAAATGATGAAAGCCCTGCACTACATGAAAATTAGTGAGTCTGTTGTAGTTTTTATTTAGTCAGGCTCCTTTTAACATTTCATGCTGATCTGGACCTAAAGCAGGGAGAACTGAATACCTCTAGAAAACTCTTGACTCTTTGAAGTTCAGCACAGTGCATCACAGATAGAGTAATCACAATCCCACTGTTTAAAAAGTCTGTTCTTCCAGGCATGAGAAGATATTTGCTGCTAACTACCAGTTATTGTAAGAAGAAACACAAAGACTATTTTTAACACCTGACAGACTCTTTTGACAGATGTTCTTCTTTTTCTCTTTATCAGGAACTGCCACCTGGTTGCCCAGTCTTCAAGTTGCTGAGATTTCCCCCAAGACAAAAATCTTCACAAAGTGTCTAAGGGCCTGTTCCAGCACCCAGGGAAACCAAGTGAAAGATTGCCATTGCCATGGGTCTTGGTTAGGAACCCCCTTGCTTTAGTAAGCACGCAGAGGTGCAATGTCATCGGTCACCAGTTCTGTACCAAGGCTTTTTATTCCCAACTTTGTATCTGAGACAGTCACTTTATTTAGAGCAAATGAAAGGTGTGAGAGACATGGACAACTGGAGGTTACCTCAAAGAAAATTCTGGATGCTGCTGCCTAGCAGGGAAGTGTGACACTAAGCCCCCGTCTTCATACCCTACTGACTGTTATAATCTGTATCTAAACAGTGTCATGTAATACATCATTGGAAAGCTTATAACTCTCTGGTTATTAATATCATGTAATGTACATGCAAGGAATTGAGGCAAAGTTATGGATGTAAACTGAAATTATAATTCTTAAAATATGTTTCCAGTCAAATAGGAGTTACCCCACCCTAAACGAAGGAATGTGGTTTCTCCACAGGCCAGTTACTTCCAAAGTATTTTGAAAGACAATGAGAATTCATTTTATATATGAGATATACAAAGCTATCAAGCTAACAAGTTGGGGGAAGAGACAGTGTGACTACACCCCAGCAGGGAAGAGAAATTTCATCTGAGATACATAGAAGGGGAAGGGGAGGAGGACCAAACCTCAAACAATTGAATCAGCAAGGACAGAAAGCCATTTTAAGCACCCATCACTAGACAGACACAAGGGAACAAAGCTCTTGGGAGCTGAGAAAGATAGGTTCTTCAACCAAGGGGAAAGGTGTTGAAGTCTCTAGAACCAGGTGAGAAACCTGCTCAGGCAAAGATCGTTCACTTAAGATGACAAGGGAAGCTAGTACCTTGTACTGTTGTGGAAGGTCCTGGCTGAGGCAAAGTCAGCCATGGCTGGGAAGAAGAATGGCTGGTGACAGAAACCATCTTGAAGGACACCTGTATCTTGCTAGATAAAGTTTTAGACTTTAAGATGCATGTTTTCATTTTCATTTGCTTGTAACCCTTTCTAACTTTATTCCTTTTACTTAGCATCACTTAAACAAATGTATTAACAATAGGACTTAGGTTTATTTTTACTATAAAAGGTGTTTAAATGAAAGGGTGCAATTAACCCAGTTAAGTTAATAAGCTGTGATATGATTTTGCCTCTTTACAGGAGCAACTAACCTTATTACTCTGAGCCATCCAGGACAGAGAAATAAGGTTAGTTGCTCCTGTAAAGAGGCATTTTAGAAGGCACATTTTGGGGAAAATTCAGGTCTAGGGAGACTGTGGAGTCATCTTGTTATTAACTAAGGCTGGTGGAGACCAGAGGGAGTCTGTGGTGTTGCAGGCAGGCTACAGGATACAAAGCATTGGATCAGGGCTGCCCAGTACACAGACAGAATGCACGCTGGTTGCTGATTGTGGGCATCCCAGAGAGAGACACAGTAGCAAGGCATTGTGAGGCATTTGTGTCTACAGGGTAAGAGATGATAACTCTTCCACTGTCTGGATTGCACCCCAGAATGTGACAGGAAGCTTTATAAACTGTCCATTTGACCTATTTTTCTAATGGAAACGAATTTAAAAATACTCCTAATTGCTCGCAAAGGAACTACACACCAAGAATTATTTGCAGAAATATTTGATGGATAATTCTGAGAAACAAAATCAGTATGAGAAAAAAAAATCAGTCTGTGCACAGATAAATCATAAGTAGACAAAAATTGTTGAATACATTTGGAATTATTCAGCCAGTTGCACTAGAAAGTTAGTTTTGTTTTGATAGACTATTGGCATTGGAAGGACAGTGAAACATACCCCTGGCTTCTTTGTGATGGTTATTTTATGTTTTTGTCAGCAACTGAGTGGGCAGATGCTAAGAAATACACCTAAACTCTTTCCTGTGTTTTAAAATATAAGATTTTAGATTTCAGACCATACCTAGATGCTTCTAATTTAGATGTTGCAGTGCAAAGCAGCTTTGCTCTTTCATGCAGCTCTCTATATAACAAAGTTCCCCCTTTCTATTTGCATTTATTCTCCATTTTGTCTCTATATACCTGACCTTCAGTTTTGTAATTAAAACCACCAATCAATGAAAATTAACACCCAGTGTCAGGTCATTAAGGTCCATAAATGTCCAAGATATGGAACATTACAGGCTACATTTTGAAAGGGCTTTTAATATATATGCGCAAATACAAGCTCACACATTGGCGTTGCGTATAAATATTGCACATGCTCAAACTAGTGCAATTTTTTCTCTCTATGTTGCTAATGCTTACCTAATAAAATTTGTTGATTTGATGGCTTGAGGGAGGAAATAAGCATATCAGAGAAAAGAGTTTGAGCAGCGGAGGTTTTAATTAGGCCCTCCCTGAGCTCATCAGCTTGCTTGCCAGACAGGTTTCCTTCATTTCCTACTGCTTTAATTATAAAGCATTCAGGATGCTGATTTTTTCCCCAAAAGCCTAATTTAGCCTATATTTAGTATAACTTATTTAAACATAAAATTTGCCCCATAACTCATCTATTAATGAAGCATAGATAAAAGCCTGCTACGGTGGAATTTGTATACATGCCTCATACATACATGTGAAAAATGTTTATTCCTTAAAGCTTATTTTTAAAATGTCTGGAGGGGACAGTCACCCTGGAGGTAACTCTGTATTTTCTGATTTACTTGACGTTATTTTACTAAATAATGATATAGCATATACATAGTCTTTTGCATTATCGATGTACTTTACAAACATCTAAATTAATTCTAAGTCCTGGATAGGTAGCATCATCTCCAATTTTGGCAAAAAAAGATCTGTCTAAGCTGATCTGTCAAGCTTCCAAAATGCCCATTCTCATAGTATTTAATTGCTATGCTGAGAAGGACTTCTACAATATAGCTCAAAAAGGAAAAATTCTCCCTAAATTTATATCAGAGTGAAAGTTTGGTGAACCAAGTGCATCGGCGTTGTATTAGTATAATTCACCTACAGTTCACTATACTCCACTTAATCAGATGCACTAACCAGGGAATCTGCTTAATTGGACAGCATCCCAGAGAACCACATTAGCCTAAAGACAGTGAACAGCATTGACTGCTGCATAATCAAGATAGTACTGACAAACATTTCTGCTTAAAGGGTATCATTCAGCTGGCGACAATGGCTTAGGCCATGTTTAACCAGATGCTAAATAAGCATGAAATTCTACATTTCAGTTTTTTAATATACAAGTAGCCAAATAAAAAGTAAAATAAGAAATGAAAGTGAAACAAGTAACTATAATTTTTATTCTTGCATGCTTATTGAACAGCTTTAGAATTTCAAAGACTAGGAGAGGCTATTCTTGGATGCCAGCTATATCTGTCAGCACTTCAACAATATACAGTTCACAATGTCATAAATAAGAGATGAATTAGTATAGAACTTGCAAGCTATTTTGTTGATCTAATTATTTAGTATCCACTTCACTGCAGTCATGTGCATTTGTGCTGCTCTCTTACCGATGGTTTAAAAAACATTTGGAAAAAAGAAAACGAAAAATATTTGGTTAAAAAGTGTGCATGTGCAGTTATATGGTGCCCAGAAAAAGTTTATTCACAAAACAATAAGTCTTCAAGGGTGGCATGCAAAGCAATGGGAGAGGGAATGTGGGTTACAGAATCAACGGCTTTGGAAATAGAGGATTGTGAAGTTCAGAGGACAATCCTGAAGAGCAAGTCATGTGTTTGTATTTTTGACTTAAACCTTGTTCTGCATTTGTATTATTTTTTGCTGAAGTTGATGGGAGTTTTGCAAAGGGAGCAGAATTGGGCCCCATAGTAAAGCATTTTCAGATACTGGAAGAATTTGTAATAGTATAATATTTTAATGCATATTACAGATGACATATATATCACATACTAGAGGTGAGTCTCATGTGGCAAATTGCAAAGTCATAGGAAAAATGATTTCATCATGCACTTTTGCTTCCTCACCTGCCTTCTGTCCTCTCATCCCTCTTCCAAGGGATTTATTCCAATATTCCAAATGCCTGAGTAGCTTCTAACAGATACTTCTTTTTAAAACAAAACAAAGCCCTCCTTCTCTCCTGTACTTCCCTCTATAAAAAATTATACCCTCTGCCCCATGCACAGGAGAGGCAAAATTCAGACCTACATTCAGCGTTTCTATAAAAAAAGATGTCATTACTTTAAATTTGATTTCTTATAGGCCATTTATACATTGAAAAGGGAAATGAAACTGTTACTTACTGCAACTGAGGTTCCAGATGTGATGCAGATGTGGAATACACTTAGATGTGTGCACACTCAGTGTGTTGGAGCTGGAGAATTTTGCTTAGAGGGGCAGTGCTTGTGCCTTGTGGCCTTAGCCCCTCCCCTGGCTATATGAGGCAGCGCTGCCCCAATCTCCCTCAGTTCCTTCACACTGGATGTCCAGAAACTTGACTCCACTTCAGAGGGGATGGAGGGTGGATCATGGACTATACACCTGCATCACATCTTGAAAAACCACAATTAAAGTAAGTAACTGCTTTTTCTTTAAGTAGATGCAGCCATGTATTCCACTTAGGTGACTTATGAACTGTAACTGCAGGAGATGGGGCTTGGAGTCTATTTAAAACAAGGACTACAGGATCACTTTCCCAAGTTTGCATCTGTTCTGGATGCTGCCGTAATGACAATGGTTCATAAATGTATGTATCGATGACCTCATAGCAGCTGTGCAAATATCCAATATTGAGACATCACTTAAGAATGCTATTGGATGTAACTTGTGCTTTCGTAGAATGAGTTTGCACCAGGAGAGGGGGTGTAGATGAAGTGGTTTAATATGTAGTCTTGATGCAGGAAGTTATTCACTTAGAGATTGTTCATGAGGAGACTGTCTGCCCTTCATACAGTCTACATATGACAACACAAGGCAGAGTCTGAAAGGGTTTAGTCCTGTCCAGATAAGAGGCCAGACATAATTTGATGTCCAATGTGTGTAGATGCTTCTCCTCCGAAGACTAATGCGGTTTAGAGAAAAGACCACAGGCAAATATACCACCAGGTTCAAATGAAACGGAGAGATCACTTTTAGACATACACTTCAGGTGGGGCCGCAACATCACTTTGTCTTTGGAGAATTGCATGCAAGGAGGCTCTGCCATCAAAGCCTGCAACTCATACACTCCTTGCACTTCAGAGCATGGTTTTGCATTCCTGCCCATACTGGCTAATAGCCATTGATGGATCTATACTCCATGAACTTATCTAGTTCTTTTTTGAGCCCTGTTATAGCGTTGGCCTTCACAATATCTTCTGGCAAAGAGTCCAACAGGTTAACTATGTGTTGTGTGAAGAAATACTTCCTTTTCTTTGTTTTAAACCTGCTGCCTATTAATTTCATATGCCTATTAATTTCATAGTTAATATGTTAATATGTTATGAAGAGTAAGCACTTCCTTATCATATCCCCCCACCCTTAGTTGTCTCTTTTCCAAGCTGAAAAGTTCCAGTCTTATTAATCTCTCCACATATGGAAGCTGTTCCATACCCTAATCATTTTTGTTTTCTGAACCTTTTCTAATTCCAATATGTCTTTCTTGAGACACAAGATTTCTTTTCAGAACCTCGCCACCATGGTGTTGGAAGAACACCGATCTTCCATGACTTGGGGGATGAAAGGCTGAGATTGCTGCTAGATGTACCCTAAATGAGCTAAGCGCAAGGCCTGATGACTGAAGATGTGGCAAATACTCCAAGATGTTTTGAAGTAGCCAGTGTCAGCTGAACTCTGCGATCCAATAACCACAATAAGCACTTCCACTTTACCGAATAGGCCATCCTGGTAGAGGATTATCCTGGTAGAGGAGGTATCAGATACAATGGACACACCCTGGGGCCAAAACTGGAGTCAACGGTACAGGATCTCTAACCTGTCTATGTGGTACAGGGAGTGGTTAGAGGCACCTGCACCATCCTGTGCTCTGGTACTAACCCAGTGCCAGTCCATGCTCTTCCTGGGGGACACAGAAGAGTCCCCACAAGACACAGTGTCATCTCTATTGGCCTTATATGACCTTTTCCTCAGTGCATTTGGGGAATGGCTCCTAGGTCTCTTTGACAAGGCACCAGTTCCAGAGTGCAAAGTAGCAGCACTCTAGGAACCAGAGGGCGATCTCTGATCTGACAAGGGCCTTGGAGCTGAAGCTGGATGCACAGCCTGTTTGACTAGATGCTGCTTTAGGGTAGGTCTATACTTACCTCCGGGTCCGGCAGTAAGCAATCGATCTTCTGGGTTCGATTTATCGCGTCTTGTCTAGACGCGATAAATCGATCCCGGATCAATCCCGGAAGTGCTCGCCATCGACGCCGGTATTCCTGCTCCATGAGAGGAGTATGTGGAGTCGACGGGAGAACCTGCCTGCCGCATCTGGACCCATGGTAAGTTCGAACTAAGGTACTTCGACTTCAGCTACGTTATTCAAGTAGCTGAAGTTGCGTATCTTAGTTCGAAGTGGGGGGTTAATGTGGACCAGGCCTTAGGCAAAGGTCCCAAGCCACTTGAATCTGCTTCATGAACAATCTGCAGATGAAACATCGCACCTTGATGTGGGCCACACCCAAGCACAGCAAGCACTGCGAGTGGAGATCATTGTTGGGGATCACTCCCCCACACAAAAGACAATGTTTAAAGCCTAGTGCGGGCATCACTGGGGGATTCTGAAGTAAATACATCCAACACTAAAGGTACTAACTATATACAACTAGAAAAAACACACTGAAATAGTGAGAGGTTGTAAGGTTAAGATCACACAGAGCTCCGACTCCAGCCACGGGCTGTAAGAAGGAACTGACGGGTGTTGGGGGCAGTGCCACTTCATATAGCCAGAGGACGGGCTAAGGCCACAAGGCACGAGTGCTGCCCTTCTTCGGGAACTAGGCAAAATTCTCTGTCACGCTGGGTACACACACACACACGCACACATACCCCTAAGTGGAATCCATGGCTGTATCTAGCTGAAGAATCCCAGCTTCCAAGTAGCCCTCACTTCTACTCCAGAAAGGGCAGAAGATAATGGATTTCAAATATATTACATTTTTATGTCTAGTAAAGCTAATTTTAGAGGTTTTTTTATGACTTCTAAGCCCTGTGCAGTTGGTATAACGGTAACAGAGGCACCTAGCAGAAGGTACTATTTCCTTAGCAATAAAAAAGGAAAATGTAACAGGTATTTAAATAAATATACAGCAATCATTTGCAAAATGGCCACTTTAGGACTGCAGCTGCTTGCCTCTGCCCAATTTAAAAGGCCAGTCATAGAAAAGCATGCTGGGAAAAGTTTCTGTCTTACCAGAACTTTTTATGTTACACAGAATTAGTAGGGACTAGCTAGTTACTGGGAAAGGTGGTTCTATGGAAGGGGCTGGTTTAGTGCTGTAGTACCAGTAGACTCCAAAAATAGCCATTTTAAATATTAGACTGGGTGTTGCCACAAGTTTGTTCACAGTAGTTAAGAAGTGTTCCTTAGATTGTAGTACTGTATAAAATCAGTCCCTTATTTATATCATGATATATCCTTGCCTGTGTACCACAAAATGAGCTAGATTTAACAATATGTTTACAATATTTGAAGGTTTATTTCTGTTGTAATTACTGAAGGAAAAGGGACTATTCCTAAGAGCCTCTAGTGATATAGATGATAGATTACAGGATCAGGACCTAAAATTGAACACAAGAACAGCCATACTGGGTCAGACCAAAGGTCCATCTAGGCCAGTATCCTGTCTTCCAACAGTGCCCCAGAGTGCCAATGCCAGGTGCCCCAGAGGGAGTGAACCGAACAGGTAAACATCAAGTGATCCATCCCGTCACCCATTCCCAGCTTCTGGCAAACAAAGGCTAGGGACACCATCCCTGTCCATCCTGGTTAATAGCCATTGATGGACCTATCTTCCATGCAGGGCCGGCTCCAGGCACCAGCCTGGCAAGCAGGTGCTTTGGGCGGCCGCTCCAGAGAGGGGCAGCACGTCCAGCTGTTTGGCTGCAATTCGGCAGACGGTCTCTCGCTCCCGCTCCAAGCGAAGGACCTCCCGCTGAATTGCCATCGCAGATCGCAATCGTGGCTTTTTTTTTTTTTTTTGGCTGCTTGGAGCGGCCAAAACCCTGGAGCCGGCCCTGCTTCCATGAACTTATCTAGTTCTTTTTTGAACTCTGAAATTAAACACTTTTACATGTGAGCAACTTTATGCACATGAATATTTCCACTGAAGTCAATAAGGCTCAGATCCACAAAGGGACTTGGGTGACACAACGCTGAGCCTTGTAATATCTAACTTTTAAGCACCTAGCCACCCAGTGGAATCCACAAAGCCTGACTTAGGTGCCTAGGCTCCCTATATGATGGGACGTGGTGGGTGCCTGAGAATGGGATCCACAAAAGCCAGCATGCTAAACCAGCAGAGGCTGAGGAGAGGAGTGTGTCCTAAGCCCCACTGCTCTCAGGAAGCTAGACACCTAACTGCTTGCAATCCACAGCCAGGAACCCTCTTCTGGAGACAGGCACCAAAGCTGTTTCTTGCAAGCACAGCAGTGGTGCATGTTTAACTCCACACAAGACAGCCAAGGGGGAGAGCAGAGGTTTGTCTTATGACTGTTAGCCTAATGTTTAAGATACTCTCTTGGGATGTGGGAGACCTCAGTTCAATTCCCCCTTCCTGCTGGGGAAAGAGGATTTAAACAGGGGTTTCCCACCTCCCTGGTTACTGCCCAAACCACTGGATTATGGGACATCCTGATGTGGGGACATCTCAAACTCTCCAGTTGAAGCTGTTCCACTTTGTATTAAATAATGAATACATTAAATATGCATTGGACCAGCAAAAGAGTGAGAATGGCTCTATAACCCAGTGGCTAGGTCACTCTTCACAGGTGGGAGACACATGTTCAGATCCCTTTTTCTGACCATGCCTCTTCAGAGAATTGAACTGGGGTGTCCCACATCTCAGGTAAGTGTCCTAGCCACTGGCTGAGAGTTATAAGGAACGCTGTTTCCTTTCCTCTCTTCACCCCACCTTGGGCTGGTTGGTGTGGAGTTAAGCATGCTCAGATAACGAGGCCTGCAAGCAAGATAAGCCTCACCAAACCAGGTGAAGATAGGTGGGGGAATGCCTAGGTATGAGATAGGCATCTGGGCACCTGCCTGAGGCAGCAATGCACATGCCCAGTTTTGTACCTGAACCCCTCTGAAGAAGACTTGGGAAGCATGATAACAAAGGTAAGGTTTATTCCCCTCACTAACTTTTCCCCTCCCTCCCCCTCACTAGCCCTGGAAATTGTTCCTGGACCCAAAGCTCTAGGAACAAATTTACAAACACAAAATGAGATAGCTATCTGCACCTAGCTAGATACACAACTCAGTCAGACACTTAGGCAACTAAAGAACTTTTATAGTGAAAGTTTAGGCATCTACAGGGTTAGGTGGCAGCTGAGTGCTGGGTTTGTGGATTGCAGTAGCATCTATGTGGATTGAGGTTTTACTGTTTTAATCTAAGTAAAACAATAAAGAACAACATATATATATATATACACACTTAAAAAAATTTCCACATTTTTTAGATGTTTAACTGATTTTTTTACTTCCACTTTCATTTTTTGCTTGTTAAATATCCTTAACCTCTTAAATTCTGCTGCGAGAGAAGTGGGAACCCTTAAAATCTTGATAGTGACAACTCTACATATCTAAATATACTCTGGTGTTTGTGCTTTTCCACATTCTAAGTGTAGAATTCTGCTTCTCTTTGAATGGGACTAGTTGCATGAGTTCTGCTCAACAACAGTAAGGATTACAGATTCCATAGGGAACACTGCAACTACCAAGGGGAAAATAAATACTATGATGCAATAAACATGTGGACCAAGGTTTTTTTTTTTTTTTTTTTTAAAGAGTGACTAGTGCTTTTGAGTGTCCATGTTGAGATACCTTAAAGAGGCCTTATTTTCAGATGGTGGATGCTCAGTACTTTCTGAAAAATAGGCCCTTTTGAGTAAGTATCTCAACTTGAGAAAAATACAGAAGTCGAGGCACCAATATCACTAGCTACTTTTGAAAGTCTTGACCCAAGATTTTAAATAGTGTCCATGGTACTAACTACAGCTGACCTAGGTGACAGGATTCCTAGGTGACTGGAACCTCAGTGCATAACGCAGCACCCTGAGACACATTTTGCCTCAAAAGAGTACCAATAAGTCCCTGATCCTGTGTGTGTTTACACAGTGAGAGTAGTTCCGTTGACTAATAGGACTACTCATGCTCAAGTCTTGCAAGTTTGAGACCCTAGTTTGGTTGCAGCAAAGAAGCTTCACCACAGTACAGCGGGGATGTTGTTAACTCATTAAATTGGTACTGGGGTGTGATAATTGAAAATATACGTGGAAGGCATTTCTGAAACTCATTCTGCAGTGATTTATATGGAATTATGAAAACAAACATTTAACCACACTAGCTGTTCCAAAAATTGAGTGCCATGAATGTGCTGTGTAAAAATATATATACTTAAAAAATAGTAGAAACAGTGTATGAATTAAAAGATACTTCCTGTTTACATCAGTTATAAGTCTGAAAAACATAAGGGCACACCAGATGCTGAAACACAACCCCTCTCCCCAAACCATTTAATTCTGGAATTCACATAAATTTTAATGAGGCTTTATAATGGAACAGCAATCCCGTCACATGAGTCAGTAACTGCTTCCCATCCCGAAATAGACTGCAAGTCTCTAATTTATACTCATTGCATTACTTTTTAGTAAAATATTCTCTTTTCCCATTTCCTTGTGTCCTCAATGTCTGGGAAAGCATGGTATAGATCCCTAGTTGTCTGTCTGCATGCTACATTGGTGTGACATGTTGAGAAAGAAAATCAAACACACTTAAGTATTTTTGAGTTTGCAGAATCTTCACTAACATGCATTTTTTTTACATCAGCTAAGCATTTTATTGAACATCTGTATGCCTGCAAACAGCTTTGTATTCTTTTTACTGCTTTTGGCAGTGCATTTCAAAATTTGAGCTGGAATTAGACCCTCCAGCCCCAATTCTGCAAGCAGCTCAATTTGGGCAGAACTCTTCCCATTCAGAGGACACATTTGCATCTAGTGACCATAACAGGCATTTCTGTTGAAGTCACATGATACAGTTTCTGCTTCCCTGACTGGCTGAGTCTACCATTACCTGTTAGGTTCACTCCCTGTGGGGCACCTGGCATTGGCCACTGTCGGTAGACAGGATACTAGGCTAGATGGACCTTTGGTCTGACCCAGTATGGCCATTCTTATGTTCTTATGTACCACTCCTGGTAAAGAATATCAGTCAGCAGAAGCTATTAGTCTCTATCTCATTGGTATATGCTGCATTTTGTGTGTTCACTTTGAACCAGTTAAATTAATTAACTAGTATTTTTCTATCATTGAAGTAATATCTAGGAGCCCCAGTCATGGGTCAGAACCCTGTTGTGCTACTCACTGAACAAACAGAACAAAAAAATAGCTTGTGCCCCAAAAAGCGTATTGTGTGCTATGGTAATTTTCATGGGATTTACAAACCCATGTTGAGCACAGGCAGAAGGGAGAGGAGAGTCTTCCCTTGTGATGCGGTGTACCAACCCTGCACCGGAGAGGTGAGAGTTAACAAACTGCTCTGGGCCCACGAGGCCAGGCCCCCTTGACTCTGCTGGGCATGCTCCCAGTGTAGGGGGAGCATGTGTTTCCTTTTGAATGCTCAACTCACTCTGGGCAGACTGAGGACGAGAGCAGTTGCAGCAACCTCCTGCCGGGAAGCCACCGGGACTTCAAGCCCACGGGGTCAAGCCTCCTAGCCATGCTATGGGAAGCCAGTTGACCATGGAAACCAAAGGGGTTGACCCGCTGTTGCCAGCAGAGGAGACTCCGGAGATGAATCAGAGAGAACACAAGAGGGATCCTGAGTCCAACCCTGAGATGACTGGGGTAGAGACTGGAACTAGGGTAGGAAGCGACCAAGGGAATGACGTTGCGGGTACCAGGACCTGAACTCTGTGTCAGGGTACACTGTTTCATAGGTCTCTGGGTCGGAAGGGTGGGCCTGGGTTCCCCGACCCTCACTGTATCTAATCAGAATAAGTGATGTCCAAGCTGTGTTTGTTTGGCTGCTTTACCAGCAGTAGACAATAACCTCCTATACATTAAGTGTTAGCCAGTGGGAAAAGGTCTGCTGTAGTCTTCCCATGCTCACTCAGAAGATAATTATTTTCTCCCTAGGGCAATGAGTACTTTCAAAAACAAATCCAGAGATGATATGTTTCTGCCCCGAGGTTAAGCAAACATAGTTCGGTTTTTTAACAAGGGGGAATCTACTATATTTGGAAGGCAGAGCCAGAGCGGACACATGGAATTCAGTTTTTTTCTTAATGGCCGTGGGTTTTTTTAAAGTAAATTAGTATATGATACAAATACATATCTATGCATATTATGTATCTAAAGTTGCATTCCTGGGGCACTCACAAGCGTGCACACACACACACACACACAACTTTATGGGATGCAGTTAAAAATGTTACACATATAGCTACCTGGCACAAAACAATAAAAGCAATGAAATGAAAAGCTAAGCCACCTAACAGTACATATCCTCTATTCCTCCACCCACAGGCAGACACATCTTGCCAGTACTACTACTGCCATACAACACACCATAGTCTTAACTTGGCTCCCTCAACCTTCTCTTCTTCATGCAATCATTCCCTATGCTACCCTCTCCCAACACCAAGAGGGGAATGTTTGGTGATGTAGCAGTGGTTGTTTGATAAAGGGAGTGATGGAAGGCTGACATTCCTAGGGAAACAGAGCTAAAATTGTGAGCTGATATTTTCTAAGTTGCCTAAGGGATTTATAGGCTCCATTAAAAAAAAATTCCAGCACAACAATATCATGTTGTGTAACAACTGCTGTTGTTTAAATATATTCACCAGCAAACCAAACACTAAAACACTCTACACAGAAATTAGGCAACAGTTTATTTTAAAAAAATCAGTCTTCATCCAGCCCCATTCAACACATGTAAATCACCTGTCACACTCTAAGCAAAAGCCCCTGCTCAGTATTTTCAAAACTGGGCCAGAAGCTACCCCCAGGACAATTGGGATCTGCTATTATAGGACCCCAGCCAGAGTTTCAGTCCTCTACAGCAGCACCAAGAGCAATGAAGAAGCCAATGGTGAGAGAAATCCACATTGATTACAATTGATTAATGCATTTTATAGTGGGGAGGAAGAAATTTGGCAAACAATGCTTAGTGGAAGCTTTGGGTCAAAAACTTTGAAAACCAGTGAGCTCTCTAGGCAAGTCCTAGTTCCCATGAAACGGAGGGGAAGAAACCCTTGGGTTTAAATTCCTTTTATCAACATGATAAATGAATTTTTCCTCAGCCACATGCATATGCTTACAATATCGGTCTAGTTGCTGCTGGCTAGTTCTGTAACTGTATTGTTCATTTGTATTAAGCACACTTTTTAGCAGCACCATGTACTCAGTATATTTTTTACTTAGCAAATTAAGAATGTTTGGGGCATGTGGAGGCATGACATTTAAGATCAAGTTGCTTAAAACAATGCTGCAAGTGTGTTTTGGAAACAGAAAGCACTTGCCCCAAGGGGGAATGGTATATTGAATAGGGAGACTCAGTGGACTGAATTAGCTTTTCGTTTTCACAATTTTGTTTAAATTTTCTCTTTGACCAGAAATACATGATGCTTGAAATTATTGGAGAGCAATGCCAGCACCACCCTCTTATCTGGTGTATAGTAATCATGGACAAGTACATTGGCACTCAGCAAATCACATCCCATACTTCACTGCAGCTGTACAGGTGCTGTAGTGGATCACAAGCAAAATTTAGCTTGTTCTGGTTTTTCTAAGTAAAGAAAGATATAGTTAGTGAAAATTATATGACAAAAATATACAGCAGAGATGAAAACATGGTGAATAAGTGGGAAAATACTCGTCCCCATCTCAGTGAGGGGGACATTTAATCAGATAGCAGGGTGAATATATTGTCATTGGAAGAGAAATGTGGGAGAGCCTAGGCTTGGGAAAATTCCTCCCCTCGGCCTTATTAGGTCAGGGGACTGTTCCTGATTGAACCAAGAAAAGGGATGCACTGCTCCCAGGTGTTACCTATCAGCTCTGTGTTCTTGGGGAACCAGGGCATAGTACCCAGCCTGTCTGGCTCACAAAAGACCTCCCCCCCTTAACCCTTGCTTGAACCAAAACCGATCAGAAGAAAGACTTACAAAAAGCAATGAAAAGGCAGTGGGAGACACACCTGAACCCCTGGGATAAAGGTGACAGGATTAAGGAAACTCCCCTAGCCTCATTTGCATTGAAGATATGACAGGGGAGCATCTCCATTAGCATACAGAATGGAGAACAGAGATTCCAAGGCAAGAACCGCACGGAACTCTGGGATCAGAAAAGCAGGGAAGCACCGCATGATGGGGGATCTTTTTCCAGATGTTAATGAACCCACGCCTGCACACACCCAGCTCAGTAGTTATCAGACCAATGCTAGTAAAAAATCCTTTATTGGTATCCAAAATAGTGAAGTTCCCTAATTGCATTGTGAGCTCCCTCCAAGGAACACTGCCCATAGCCAGGAATGATCAGTTCCATGTTTGTGACACCCTAAAGAGAAATCTAATCTCGGGCTTGAATAAAAGGTGCTACTATCGTCAGGTGACATTTTACTGATAGAGTCACATTTCCCTAATGCAACAAATCTCCCACCATAATTCATGTGTAAGGAAGAGTCCAGAATTGAATCAATGGCTTCTCAAACAACATTATGGAGAAGAAAGCAGATACTGTTGACATACAGAAAGCATAATAGGAAAATCAGGTAGGTTTTAAAAAATGAACCTCTGGACGCAACTACACAGTAAATATTATGACACAAACTATGGGCTTATTCCAAAGCCGATGTAAATCAAACATTGAGAGAAACAGGTGGCTTCAGGCAGTGCAAAAACAGGATGTTAAAGACAGTGCAGATATCAAAGAAGTCTGCCACCCCACTAATTCCAGATCTTAATATGTAAAATATGAATTTATTTCTAGAATGTCTAAGTGTTCATGGAACAATACAGAATTTCTTGATATCCTGTTTTCCAGCAGGGAAGCCTAAGGAAAGACTAGACATTTCCCCATCCAAATAATGAATATTTTGGTTTTGTGTTGCTAATGTATGCAAGCAAATAACTGATGGAGAGGGGAAATAGCAATGTGCATATAGAGAAGTGAAAAGCTAAGGGTACATCTACCCTACCCGCGGGTAGTGATCGATCTATAGGGGATCGATTTATCGTGTGTAGTGTAGATGCGATAAATTGATCCCCGATCGCTCGCCCGTTGACTGCTGAACTCCAGCTCAGCGAGAGGCGGAAGCAAAGTCAATGGGGGAGCCGCGGCCGTCGATCCCACGCCGCAGGGACATGAAGTAAGTAATTCTAAGTAGATCTAAGATACGTTGATTTCAGCTACGCTAGTCTCGTAGCTGAAGTTATGTAACTTAGATCGATCCCACCCCCTAGGGTAGACCAGGCCTAAGACTTTAAGAGAGACATTCATCCAATTCTTTGCTGATAAAAGCTGACCATGATGGTGATGGGTCTCCATCAGCCATGTTCTTCTGTTCAAAACGAACACCACACTTTGACTCAGACTGAAATCACACTGAGGTTAATCAAAATACCAGCTGCCCCCTTTATTGAGCTGTGAAATATTTCTAGTCCCTTTGCAGCTGTGTGTACCTGAACTAATCTACAGGGCAGATCTTCTATAGGAGAGCTCTAAATAGTTTTATTGCAGGCAGTTTTGCCAGAGTATTAAATACCCTTTGTTCATTTAAGGGGTCTGATCAATGATTTTCTCTAAAGGAATGGGAATGCTATGTATAGAATAGAAGGTAGTTTTCTGGTAGCTTTTCATGATCTCAGAGATGCGAGAGCTCTATTAAAGGGTCCAAACTTGCAAGCTACGGAGCATCATCACCCCCTTTTGAAATCAATAGAGCATGAAAGTGCTCAGCACCTTGCATGAGGTACACAACACTTTACAGGATTGAGCCCCCAGTTCAACTCCCTGTCAAAGAAAGATGGCATTTGAAGTCCTTTATTTCCTCTAACAAGCAGTATCCATCCAAAGGGAAAACAGACAGACAGATAACTAGTTTGTATTTTTGACAGATGGTAAATGATAAAGCAGCATTAAAACCAGCCAACCAGTATAAAGTATTCATTCTAGTGTCTGTGCATGTGTATGCAGCTTGGGGAATTATGCTCTAATTAACCTAGAGAATGTAGCATTTCTGTTACCCACAATGGGAAAAGTGAAATGAGTGTAGCAGATTTGGTGATGATTAACATAATGCCACTGGTAATAAAAACAAGAGAAAAGATATGGGAATACTCTAAAAATGGAAGATGTAGATTCTGCTGGTGACACTTTTAAAGCATATTTGGAGGCATATTTTGTATTTTTATTGGCAAGGACATTTATTTCAGAAGGTGCATAGTTCAGCAACTCATTACACTATGTAAATAATTGGACATCTCTAAGTTACGTACCCTAAAGAGCATAATACAACTCCACTGAGGACAAAGTCAGTGGAAAAGGAGTGAATTGAGCTTTTACTTTTAAAATATGTATAATCTCCAACAGGATTTTTTTAAGGCCAACACCTTTTCAAAGTTTGATGCAACTCTTGTTATTTATCTGCTATTTATTTGGTGCGAATATTCATGTCTACCCATATTAAATGACACTAGAGAAGTGAGGTGCAAATATTGTAATATTTTGTACTTATTTTTTTTAACTGTTTCTTTCCTGCTCAGCTATTTCTTTCTACAACAGTTTTCCCTGTGTGACTGGAAAATGGTTTCTGGTATTTTCATAAGGTCCAATTCTATACCCTTACAATGTGTAGTGAAGCATTCCATAGTAGTCCAAATGATTTCAATGGGACTACACCCAGGCTATGAGTAAAAGTGACAGCATCTGGGCATTAAAGTGTGCTGATAGTCAGAAAAGTGTTTTTGTTTGACATTTTTGGGGAAATCCTGCTTTCCTTTTACTCACATGAATAAAAAGAACAGAAATTGTCTGTTGGTGTTATGAGTTTCTTTTCCACTAATGACTTTCAAATACAGGGCATGATTCTTCCACCTTTACTCAGCTTGAGTACTAGGGGTACTCTAAGTAATCTGATTGATTTCAATGGCACAGTATAGGGAATTGCCCCCACATAAGTGAGTGGGGCAGAATTCACATATATTGCTGAGTTTACAAGTCATATTAAAACTTGTCTAACTACATATTATTAGCTCAACCTGAAATCTGCAAGTGGAGCTATGTTTTTGTTTCAGAATTTAGGGCTCTCCCTGCCAAAAAATATCCATAGTCTGAGCTATGGAAAGCACAGAATGCTATAGATATTATCACATTAGGAGGAGGTCTATGGATCTTCTATGTGGAGAAGATAATTTTTGTAATATTGGGTCTTTAGCTGGAAGTTTGTCACTGACTAATAATGTTATGGAAGGACTCAGAAGTTGGAGCTGTTACACAGTCTTACATGTTCTTTCTCAAAGCATGCCAGCAAGATTTTAGTCTTTGAAAAAAGTCGTGTTAGTTTGGTGATTCAAGGGGTTGTATTTGAGAGAAGCTGCTGCAAGTATCAGGAGACTTTGCTCTATGCCTTTCTCTCTCTCTAACGAGAGTTAATTCTTGGGCCAGAATAGCTTCCTGGGAACCAAGCATTGACCTTGGTTCTGAATGAGATAATTGCCTGCTTACTATTTATGACTGCCTCCATTCCAATACTGGTTCACATATATTAATCAATGCAATCTATCATCTGGGAGACAATAGGAAGAGCCAGCACCATCTGACCAGCCAGTTTTCTGTGAACCACCAGCACAAGCTCCGTGGACCATGGAACACAGTGTGGGAACTGCAATGTGCAGGAGGTCAGACTAGATGATCATGGTGGTCCCTTGTAACCTTAAAGGATGCGAGTCTATGTAAGGAATGGATTACAGAGGCGGGCAGTTAGAGGCACATATCTATTTACAGTGAAAGAATAGAAAAGGATATACAAGGTGAATTCTTCGTATATTTTTTAGTCTTTGTGCATATTATATAATTGTGCTTGTACATCATTTATCTTTCCCATCCCACCAGGATAAAACTATTACACTGTACTATTTGACTTTATCTACCAGGAAGCTAAGATAATTTCAGTTACCCAAGAGGCCATATTGGCTGCTCAGGAGAGAACGGACAATGGGTGGGGATCTTTATGATAAGATATTAATGGAAATTTCCTCCCTACTGAGCCACCTCCTACACATCTCATTGCTGGACAGGATGGTCTGGGCAAATAAAAACAGTACAATACTAATACAATACCATATTCATATTATATTATGTTAAATAGGCTGCTTATCCCAGTTAAAAGAATAACATAGCTGAATACCAACTAGCAAATGTAATAATAAAGTTACTCTTACTAATATACTCTTAAGGGTCAAGATCACTTTATCCATGATCTCCTGATAATCTATATAAACTGTTATTTTGTATGCACTTGGGGTTTTAGTACTTCTTGAAAGGTTTGGTGCTCCAGGAATCTTCAGCTGGGGAGATACAACCAGTTGGAACAACACAAAGGGGCTGTGAACTGGGGGCAGAGGCTGGGTTGATGTGTATTTAAAAAAAATTAAAAACCATTCTGAATATTTTAGGCTTTTTTGTTGTGAACACTAAGCCTTGGAAAAGATTTGGCACTTTCCCATGCTGTCTTCCTGCCAGGATTTACCCAGCTAGATTTGTTAATGCTGAATGGTCATGGTAATATCACATAAAGCAGGAGGAGTGTGATTTAGTTCAAATAGGCTCTATTATTGTAAAGTCTACATTCAGTTCCAAGCATGCCCTGCTTTATTATGTTAGTTGATTTTTTGGTAAGAGCTGTGATTTTGGTTGGATGAGCAGAGGAGATTATAAGAAATGTGCTGGTTTTGCAATCATAACAAATTTGGCAAACTTACTGTATAGTTTGGCTCCATACATGAGTAATATTGGGAGCTGATGTCTGATGACAAACTATCTCTAGGGACCTTACAAGGGAGGAGGACTTATATTTAGGCTTGGAAGGACTGGATTTTTATCCGTAGATGTTGGTAAACATTAATTTCACCATATTCACACAAACCAACAAAAAATTTCATTGACTATCTATAAATTTGGATAATTATCAAAGTAAAAACTACTGCTTGACAACTTATTGGAGTTTCTTAGAGGGATATTTACTTTGTCAATATCACATGTCAAAATATGCCATTTGTGTTTTAATGCTTATAAAGCTTTAAGTTTGAATCTCAAGGCCCACTGTCATTAAATAATTATTGTTTCACTCCTACATAATTGTGCATAACTGACAATTTCAATGAATAAAGATTGAAAAAATGCTTAAAAATAAAACACATTATCGGTGAGTTATTAAAAGTTAAAAACCAAATTCTGCCAAGTCTACACATATTAAATGTTAACACAAAAGGGAAATGGTTAAATGCAATTATTTTCAAGATACCGACTATGGCACTGCACCTCTAAGAGACATGTTCATTTGGCTTCGGATGTGTTGCACATAATGAGCAGGCAGAACCCTTCCCCCACACACAATATATGTGCATGTATAAATTAATATGGGCATGTGTATTTCTTCACTGGCATATTTCTAGAATAGATCCTGAAAGCATTTAAACCAATAAAGATCTGTAAATACAGTTGAGCTTGTGGTTGAGAATCATTTAGAAATTGGCTACAGTATGCTAGGTTACGGGAAGCATATATTTTCCCTATCACCTGCAGGTTGGAGTAAGCTGTAGGTTATTTCCCTCTGTGCAGATGAGGGCCTGAGCCAAAGCCTTTTGAAATCAATGGTAAGACTCCCATTGTTTTCAGTGGGCTTTGGATCAGGCTAATAAGAAATCAGAATAAATTTCCCAGATTCATTAAAATTGCATAAATAAAAAAAAAGTTCTGCTGGTAGCTCTTCTCTGCACATTATAACCAGATGTTCTTCATTTAGGCATCAGTTCAGCAAAACACTTAAGCCTGTGCTTAACTTTTCATTTCTGTCATGACTTATGCCTATGCTTAAGTGTTTTGCTGAAACAGGGCATTAAACTTTTGATAACTTTACTGAATTGGATTTGTACATCCTTTCATTGCTGCATTTTAACAGACAGAAAAAGAAAATCTAAATTGGTGTTTTGTTGCTATGAGCAGTCTCATAAAATATCCTTAGAAATAAAAGCTGCATTTTAGCTATTGAATTTTTAATCTTTCACATTTTAGATTTTTCAGCTGATGGGCATAATGACAGGAAATGCAATTAATTCCAGTAATATGGAAATACATATTTCCATGCAACAACATTACATTAAAATGTTAAGGAGAGAAGGAAGAAATAAATGTAAGGGGAAAATAGAAGTTAGTTATCCCCTGGGTGCTAATTTTGTAGTTCACTTTCTAAATATATGCAGCAAAATGTGCGGTGAGAGCAAGGGAGAAGGGAAACAAACACAGCAGCAGTTGCTGAAAGGAAAGTCTAAGTACAAGTGTGAAGGCATTGACTCACCACTGGCACCTCCTCATGGCCAAGCATGGCAGTTCTTTCTCCCTTGGGGTCTCTTGCCAGTGGCTGCTCTGCAGTGGTCTGCCTCTGTCAGGGTTCCCTCCCCAATCTGAACTCTGGAGTACAGATGTGGGGACCCGCATGAAAGACCCCCTAAGCTTATTTCTACCAGCTTAGGTTAAAAACTTCCCCAAGGCACAAATCCTTCCCTTGTCCTTGGATGGTATTGCTGCCACCACCAAGTGAGTTAGATAAAGATTCAGGAAAAGGACCACTTGGAGTTCCTATTTCCCCAAAATATCCCCCCAAACCCCTTCACCCCCTTTCCTGGGGAGGCTTGAGAATAATATACCAGCCAATTGCTTTTAATAGAAGTACAGACCAGACCCTTTATGTTTAGGACACTAAAATCAATCAGGTTCTTAAAAGAAGAACTTCATTATAAAGAAAAAAGTAAAAGACGTACCTCTGTAAAATCAGGATGGAAGATAATTTTACAGGGTGATAAAAGGATTTAAAACACAGAGGATTCCCCTCTAGGCTCAACTCCAATGTTAGAAAAACAGGAATAAACCTCCCTCTTAGCATAGGGAAAATTCACAAGCTAAAACAAAAAATAAGCTAACACATTTCCTTGCTACTACTTACAATTTCTGTAATTTTAGATGTATCATTTCAGTAGGAGCTGGGTTACCTGCTTGGTCTCTCTCTTGTCCTGAGAGGGAACACACAAAGAGAGCACAAACAAAAACTCCCCCCCCCCGGCCCCGATTTGAAAATATCTTCTTTCCCCATTGGTCCTTCTGGTCAGGTGCCAACTAGGTAAATTGAACTGATTAACCCCTTACAGGTAAGTGATTCTGTACCAGGAGGAATTTATGTTACTGCATACAGAAAGGTTGTTACCCTTCCCTTTAAATTTATGACAGCCTCTTTCTGTGACTTGGCCCTCTGCCAGGTCACTTCAAAATCTTTCCCCTTCCAGTGTAGTCCATGAACAAAAAGCAATGGGAATTAATGCAAATGAAGTCAGAGATAGAGGGGAATGACTCCCTCTCAGGGTATATCAGGAGGGGTCTTCACACAGTGGTGTGGTGTTTAGATGTTGCATGTGATTATTGGAACTGGGAGCACTGGCTGTTGGGATTCTGAAAGGACAGGAAACAGGAAGGAGGGGGGAGGAGTTGAGGAGGCTGGGAGAGTTACAGGATGTGCAGCTACAGCTTGGAAAAGAGACTTCCACTGTAAATAAAGTTCTGTTAAAGTTTGTTCATACCTTGCATGGTGGATACAACATTTTGGCGACAAGGGTGGATCTTCTGCCTCTGAACCCACCTGCACCCTTTCTGCAAAGCCCAGGTGAGCCTCCAATTGCTTTTACTGCCTGGATCCGTATGTTTGAGACTTATCTGCTTGCAATCAGTGCTACAGAGATTTCTGAAGTAATAAAGCGTGCTCTGCTAATCCACTGCCTTGGAGCAGAAGGGCAGCATATATTTTACACTTTTCCCCTTGCAGTGTTTATGGGTTTCTGCATAAAGTTAAAATGCGGAATAATGTGTTGCCTGTAGGACAGAAATTACGGCACTTACCATTTTCGGTCAGGGAAGCTGTTTCAGAGGAATTTAGAAAACTTGTTCAAAAGGACATTATTGAAGAGATTAACTCCTCAGAATGGGTTTCACCTATGGTAGTGACGCAGAAGAAGGGTGGAGACGTTCGCCTTTGTGTGGACTTAAGGGAGCCAAATAAAGCTATTGTGATTGACAGCCATCCTCTTCCTCACATAGAGGAAGTATTTGCAGAACTCCGGGGACCAAAGAAGTTTTCTATTCTTGATTTGCAGAGTGCAAACCACCAGGTTATGTTGCATGAAGATAGCAGAGACCTCACAGCATTTATTACACATAAGGGACTATTTCATTTTAAACGTGTTCCATATGGTCTCGCATCAGCCCCAAGTGCCTTTCAAAAAATGATGTCATTGATTCTGAAGAATCAACATGGAGTTCAGTGCTATTTGGATGATATTATTGTGTTTGGAAATACTACTGAGGAGCATGACAATAACCTGCAGTCTGTACTAAACTGCATCAGCAAAGCAGGCCTCAAGCTCAATAGGTCCAAATGCAAATTTAGACAAATTGAACTCTCCTTTCTGGGGCATACAGTTTCACAGGCTGGACTAAAACCTGATCCAGTTCATATCCTGGCAATTTCAAATGCTCCTCCTCCAACAGATTTGCAAACCTTACATTCCTTCTTGGGTCTTACCTCCTGGTATGCAAAATTCATTCCCAAATATGCTTCTGTCATTGAACTGTTACGAGAATTACTACGGAGAAGGTCAACCTTAGTGTGGACAACGGACGCACAAGTTAGTTTTGAAAGGGTGAAAGACTTGATTGTACATAGTCCAGTACTTGCATTATTCAGTCCTGCATTGCCCACAATTGTAACTACTGATGCTTCTGATTATGGACTTGGGGCTGTCCTCACACAACTTCATGAGGACAACACAGAGAGGACTGTTGCATTTGCTTCAAGGACACTAAGTAATGCTGAGAGAAAATATTCTACAGTTGAAAAAGAAGCACTTGCTTGTGTCTGGGCTACTGAAAAATGGAGAACTTACCTATGGGGCCGCACGTTCAAGTTGCGCACAGACCACAGCCCTTTGACAACGTTGCTCACCACAAAAGGACTGGGAAGAGCAGGATATCGTATTGCTAGATGGTCTGTAAAACTACTTTCTTTCAATTATGAACTGGAATATAAGCCTGGAAACAAAAATGTGGTAGCTGATTGCCTTTCTCGCCTGCCTTTGCCTTCACCAGATGGTCCACTGGAGGATGAGGTGGTAGTAGTTGCACTTATTACAAGCACTCTTACTGCAGTTACAAGAGAATAATTTCAAGCTGCTTGTTCAGCGTGTCCAATTCAACAAAAATTACGGGAATTTCTGATAAAGAGATGGCCCAGTAACCTTAAAAACCTTGACCCAGTTTTGCTGCCTTATTTTAGAATTCGGTATGAACTTTCTTTGCTCGATGGCTGTGTGCTACGAGGTACACACCGGCTACTTGTGCCAGAAGAATTACAGTCAAAACTCATACAGTTGGCACACAATACTCATCAAGGAATTGTCAGAACCAAACAACTACTACGGGATCTGTATTGGTGGCCAGGGATGGACTCTCAAACTGAAGCACTCATAAAATCCTGTGTCACTTGCCAAATGCATGATAAGATAGCAGTGACATGTACCCCTCCATTTCAGCCTGTTCCTCTTCCTGAATCTGCATGGGAAAAAGTGGCGATTGACATTGTAGGACCCTTTGATACTGCTCCAACTGACTGTCGTTATGCCATCACTTTAATAGACTATTTCAGCAAATGGCCTGAGGTAGCGTTTACATCGCAAATTTCTTCTGCTACAGTAATTAAGTTCCTCTCTTCAGTTTTTAGCCGGGAAGGTGACCCCAAAGAACTGGTTTCAGATAATGGTAGTCAATTTACTTCCCTGGAGTTTGAAACTTTTCTAGCAGAGAGGAACATTTTACACAGGAGGTCATCCCTATATTACCCTCAAGCATATGGGGAAATCAAACGGTTTAACAGAAGTTTGAAAGAGAGTTTGCAAACAGCTAAACTGGAAGGGCGATTGTGGATACCCTTCACTACTGATTTCTTGCAAGCATACCGGGCTGCACAATATGCCACAACGCAAAGATCACCCACAGAGTTACTTCATGGGAAACAGATGACTACTAAACTGAACATTGCTGGATTGTTAAAGGCACGACCTGATGCCCCAGACAAGGATGATGTGAGAAAGACAGTTGAACAGAACCAAGCAAAGTCTAAGGCTTTCACAGACAAACGGCGGGGTGTTAAGGAACCAAAGTTTGAGTGTGGTTCCTTTGTTAGAATACGAAAACCTGGAATCTTATGCAAAGGGGACCATAAATTCACAGCTTCTCTTAAAATCATAGAGAAGAAGGGACCTTACACCTATCGACTTTCTGATGGGCGGGTATGGAATGCTTCTTATCTTGCACCTGCCTATGCACCAAGAGGAGATTATGCCAACACTCAATCTGCATTGGATGACTTCACTGTAGAACCAACACAACAAGACATTGCACTGGAACCAGGGCTTGAGAGACAGCCTGTCAGACTCAGATGACCACCTGCCTGGACAAAAGACTATGTTATGTAGTATCTACAGTGTTTTCAGTGTAATATTCCTGCCAACAGTATAGTGTCTTGTTTCATATTTGTTCCTGTGGTTAGAACAACAATGTTTATTTTAATTTGGAAAGTTTCTTAAGAGAGGAGGGAATGTGGTGTTTAGATGCTGCATGTGATTATTAGAACTGGGAGCACTGGCTGTTGGGAGTCTGAAAGGACAGGAAACAGGAAGGAGGGGGGAGGAGTTGAGGCGGCTGGGAGAGTTACAGGGTGTGCAGCTACAGCTTGGAAAAGAGACTTCCACTGTAAATAAAGTTCTGTTAAAGTTTGTTAATACCTTGTGTGGTGGATACAACAAGTGGCTGTCTGGAAAGCTTCAGTCATCCCTTTCCTCAGGAACTGAGGTTTGCAGGTGTGCTTTCTTCCATAATCTGGCCACAAGTGAGCTGCACTGCTCCCTTTTAACTCTTCCTCCATCCTGTGCATCTCTTGCAGGTGTGGCAGGGTGGAGCTGGCTGAGCCAAGAGCAGCTCATTAACCCCTTGTTGTCCAGTGTGGGGTTTGTATACCCCATCACATAGGGAATAAGAACAAAGTAGGTAACTTTTTGGCACTCCAGTAAATTGCCCGAGCCATTACAAAGAGCTCTATTTTGAATGCCAAACCTGAAATAATGGTCATTACAGCAGAGGAACCTATGTCCTAGCAAGGGAGAGAAGACTAAATAAGAACAAAGTAGGTAACTTTTTGGCACTCCAGTAAATTGCCCGAGCCATTACAAAGAGCTCTATTTTGAATGCCAAACCTGAAATAATGGTCATTACAGCAGAGAAACCTATGTCCTAGCAAGGGAGAGAAGACTAGTAATAGATTGCTACAATTAACAAAAACTCTTTGTAAATGTTAGGAGTGCTAGTGCCAATGTAGGAACCAGGCCTGTAGTTTCGCCTGAGATAGTACTTTGAGTTTTGCTTGCCTGTTTTATATATATATAAATCTTACTATATATATATTACTAATATGTGTGAACAAAGGGATCCTTACTAAGGACAAAGACAGACACTGTATATGTTGCTTTTGACCAAGCCAGATGGGTTTGTTAGTATAATGGGAACAGATAAGAGCAGCTAAAGTGTTACTGGGCATGGTGGGAGTGTAATATATGAGCTGTTACCTGTCAGCTCTGTGTTGTTGAGGAACCAGGGCGCAGTACCCAGTCTGTCTGACTCATGAAAGACCTTCCTTCCTCCCCCACAACCTCTGCTTGAAACAAAACCGATCAGAAGAAAGACTTACAAAAAGCAACGATAAGGTGGTGGAAGACACACCTAACCCCCTGGGAGAAGGGTGATAGGATTAAGGAAACTCCCCTAGCCTCATTTGCATTGGAGATGGGACAGAGGCATCTCTATTAGCATACAGAATGAAGAACAAAGATTCCAAGGCAAGAACCGCACAGAACTCTGGGATCAGAAAAGCAGGGAAGCACTGCATGATCGGGATCTCTGCTCCAGATGTTAATGAACCCATGCCTGCACACACCCAGCTCAGTAGTTATCAGACCAATTCTAGTAATTCTAGTAATACCAATTCTTTATTGGTATCCACAATAGTGAAGCTCCCTAATTGCATTGTGAGCTCCCGCCAAGGAACACTGCCCATAGCCAGGAATGATCAGTTCCTGTTGTCTAGCCTGAACAAAACAACTTTGGTATACTCCCTTGAGCTGTCAGTTTACCCATAAACAAATCTAGTGTTGTCCCTTGAACCATTGCTGTTTCACTACAAAGAAACCCTACCCATGCTCAAGTAAGCGTACTGATGCCTGGATCCAAAATCTGCATCAGTTCCATTGGGACTTCATCTTCTCCTGACTGATCGTGCTGATTGCTCTGCCTGTCTCCTGCACTCCGGATCCTTAGCTACCACCACCACCTGGGACCCCCTGAATGATTCAACCTTCATGGAATGATGAGAACCCATCTCTCTCTCTCTCTCTCTCTCTCTCTCTCTCGATATAGCCTTCTGACCCTGACTTGTGTGATCAGTTATAGTTTTCTGAACCTGACTTTTATAATAAAATTTAAGTTAGATTTAATATTATAACTGTTTTGTTTGTTTGGCTCCCCTATGGTTAATGAATAACTTCATGGTTAAGCTGGTTGCTTCTCTCTCTCTCCCTCCCCCCTCGTGGGTTTTTTTTTTGGCTTCCTCATTTGCTCTGCAGCAATGCTCCTCGTACCTAAGCTAAAGATCCCTAAAAGCACCCCAAAATCCTGTGGGGTTTGCTCATCAAGTGGGTTACTACCAGAACAATTGTAACGTGAAAGTGGGGATAGGGACGTGCTGAACCTGGGACATATGAGGGTGGCAGCTTGGAAGTGCTGCTCAACCCAACCTGCTGAATCCGAAGGCCTATGATGGTGACAGCTTGGAAATGCTGCTCGACGCAGCCTACTGAGTCCAGGGACATAAAGGGGTCAGTTTGGGAGTGCTGATTAATCCGGTCCTCTCAAATGTGCTCTGTTAATGTGTGTGTGTGTGTGTTAGTCTGATTCTGGGGCTGGAGGAACCCAGCCCTGGGGAACCTAGGTCCTGAAGGATAGCTCCATTGGGAGAGGACTTGCAGAAGGGAGAAGTAGAACTCCATATGAGAACACAAGTGACACAAGCAGTACATTGATAGAATTACAGAACCCCCCCGAGAAGAGTACTCCTAATAAATGAGCATACCCCAAAGTAACAGGCAAATCTGGTAACAAATTGGTGGAGGAACACAGGCAGCACATGACCCTAATCACATGGTACTTGTCGAGTAGTTGCTGCGGAGTGGGGAAACTGAGGCACAGACCTCACCAAACTGTCTCTTCCTTTTTCAGACTAAGCTCCTTTAGTGAGGTCCCTCACTCATAGGATATTTCGTAATATCCTGTAACTTTTAAGTTAAGAATTGTGCTTAGAATAACTGTAGGACTGTGCAATAAGGAGTTAAAGAGTTGTACCTTAAAAGTAAAGATTTTAGAGCAATACTGTGACTGCATGAAAGGGCTTTTGGTAGGGATCATTACTGAGATAAGGAAAGTAGAGATGGTTGAAAAAAGCCCTTGGCTGCTTGCTTGAGACAGGAGAAAACCAACAGGTTAGAGCAGGGGTCGGCAAACTATAGCCCGCGGGCCGGATCCGGCCTCTCAGGTCTTTGGATCCAGCCCGCAGGATTGCCCCCCGTGGCGCTGTGGGCCCCATGCCACTCTCAGAAGCGGCCGGCACCACATCCCTGCGGCCCTGGGCGGGCAGAGGGCTCCATGCGTTGCCCTTGCCTCCAGGCACCGCCCCCCCGCAGCTCCCATTGGCTGGGATCAGGGAACTGCAGCCAATGGGAGCTTCGGGGGAGGTACCTGGAGGCGTGGCAATGGCAGCGCACATGGAGCCCTCCGCCCCCCTCCCCCAGGGGCCGCAGCGCTTCCTGGAGCAGCACGGGGCTGGGGACAGGGTAGGTATGCAGGGAGCCTGCCCTGACCCTGGTCCACGCTGCTGCCACCTCGGAGCCGCTTTAGGTAACCGTCGCCGGCCGGAGACCAAACCCCTCCTGCACCCTGCCCCCCAACTCCCTGCCCTAAGCCCCCTGCCTGCACCTCACACCCCTGTGCACCCCAACTCCCTGCCCTGAGCCCCCTCATACACCCCGCACCCCTGTGCACCCCAGCCCCCTGAGCCCCCTGCCACACCCCGCACCCTTCCTGCACCCCAACCCCCTGCCCTGAGCCCCCTCCCACAGTCCGCACCCCTCCCGCACCCCAACCTCCTTCCCCGGCCCTGCATACAATTTCCCCACCCAGATGTTGCCCTCAGCCCAAAAAGTTTGCCCACCCCTGGGTGAGAGAGATGGGTAATGAAGAAGGGGAAATGCCCCTGGGAAAAAGGGTGCTTTAAGGGTGAGAATCCCCTGATTGAAGTGAGTCTGAGCTTTGAACAATATTACAAAACCTTTAAGCCATGAGGTAGCGCAAAGGATGTGACTACTGCATTGGCATTATTTTATGCATGTCTGGACATGGTTGAAATGGCAAAGGGAAGGCAGGAACTGGAGCTGGAGAAAAAGGAGAAAAGCTTAAAATGGTGACTGTACTTAAAAATATGCAAGAGGAGAGAGACAAGGTCAGTAGGAACGAAGAACAGTGTAGGAAAGAGTTAACACACACAAACATTTTGTTAGAAGAAGCGAAAGCAGCAACTCGCTTCTTTGTAGATGAGAATAAGGCAGCCAAGGCAGCAGCAGGTCATCAGAAATGTAAGGTAGAGATTAGTAAATTGCGTGCCCAATTTAGCGCCCATAAGGGGATGGTAGCAACTGTAAGGTTGAGAGGATTGCAGTTTGGAGCCCCCTAGAAAAATAGAGATATCCCCTGATGCTGACCCCAAAAACCCATTCAACTCTGAATGGCCACACATACAGAACGTTGCCCGTTTCCATAAGGGAGGTTAAACACATAGTTGCAGGAGCCGATCTTCCCACAACGGAGCTGGTCACAGACATAATAAGATGGTCTCCTAGTCAGGTCAAGGCTATTGCCGAGAGACTGGGGACACTGAACTGTGACCCTGCTGTGGCATGACTGGCTCGCATTTGGCACATGTACCCCTCTGCTCACGGCATGGATTTAACCCAATTGGATCAGTTATGCACCTCTCCTTGTGATGCAGATGCTCTGGACATAGGCATAGTTTCTTGGGAGCAGACTGCCACTGGACCCCGGGAATAGATGATAAGTGCTCTCAGAATATTACTGCCTGCTTCTTCCCTCAAGAAACTATATATAATGGAAGAGCAGAAACCAGGAGAGGCCCCCGAAGCTTACCTAATTTGAAAAAAGATGCTGGCAGCTCTCTCTGATTTGTTACCCTAAACAGAAGAGAATGGGATTATCACCTCCCATTACACTGCTCTACAGCCAAAATGCTTCTGAAATAAATGTAGTCAAACTTTACTAATTCTGGGTCACTGAGAACGAAAATGATGCTTAAAATTGTTGATTGGCTCTAGTTTTCAAGAAATGCTATTGGGTCAGTATATACGACCCTTGACTTGGGAGTGGCGGAGGATAAGTGAGTTATAAAGGGAAGGGATCTCAATTTAAACCAGAAATGACTAAAATACATCTTTGACTGGATCTATGAATAAATCTATGACTGGGTTTGGACAGACTCATAGACTCATAGACTTTAAGGTCAGAAGGGACCATTATGATCATCTGGTCTGACCCCCTGCATGCTGCAGGCCACAAAACCCTTCCCTGGACTCTGCTGTTGAAGTCCCCAATCCTGTGTTTTAGTGACTTCAATCGGCAGAGACCCTCCTGCTAGTGATCCCTGCCCCATGCTGCGGAGGAAGGCGAAAAACCTCCAGAGGCTCAGCCAATCTACCCTGGAGGAAAATTCCTTCCCGACCCCAAATATGGCGATCAGTAAGACCCCGAGCATGTAGGCAAGAGTCTCTAGCCTGACCCCTGTTAGCCATTATACTATGTACGTACCATTGCTTGGTTTTCCTTGGCTACTATGTTTTACCATTAAACCATTCCCTCCATAAACTTATCTAACTTAATCTTAAAACCAGACAGGTCCTTCGCCCCCACTGTTTCCCTCGGAAGGCCGTTCCAATATTTCACCCCTCTGACGGTCAGAAACCTTCATCTAATTTCAAGCCTGAACTTCCCCACGGCCAGTTTATATCCATTCGTTCTCGTGTCCACATTAGTACTAAGCTGGAATAATTCCTCTCCCTCCCTTGTATTTATCCCTCTGATATATTTAAAGAGAGCAATCATATCCCCCCTCAGCCTTCGCTTTGTCAGACTAAACAACCCAAGCTCTAGTCTCCTTTCATACGACAGGTTTTCCATTCCTCTGATCATCCTAGTCGCCCTTCTCTGCACCCGTTCCAGTTTGAGTTCATCTTTTTTAAAAATGGGAGACCAGAACTGCACACAGTACTCCAAATGAGGTCTCACCAGCGCCTTATATAACGGAAGCAGGACCTCCTTATCCCTACTAGATATACCTCGCCTAATGCATCCCAAGACCACATTGGCTTTTTTCACCGCCACGTCACATTGTCGACTCATAGTCATCCTGCGGTCTACAAGGACCCCTAGGTCCTTCTCCTCTTCCGTTACTTCTAACCAATGCGTCCCCATCTTGTAACTAAAATTGTTATTAGTCATCCCCAAGTGCATCACCTTACACTTTTCACTATTAAATTTCATCCTATTTCTGATACTCCAATTCACAAGCTCATTCAAGTCTCCCTGCAGAATATCCCTATCCTCCTCCGAATTTGCAATGCCTCCCACCTTCGTATCATCCGCAAACTTTATCAGCCCACTCCTGCAGTCGGTTCCGAGGTTAGTTATAAATAGATTAAATAAAATGGGTCCCAAAACCGAACCTTGAGGCACTCCACTAGTAACCTCCCTCCAACCTGACAGTTCACCCTTTAATACGACCCGCTGCATTCTCCCCATTAACCAATTCCTTATCCACCTCTGGATTTTCATATCAATCCCCATGTTTTCCAGTTTAACCAATAATTCCTCATGGGGTACAGTATCAAACGCTTTACTGAAATCCAGGTATATTAGGTCCACCGCATTTCCCTTATCTAATAAGTCCGTTACTTTCTCAAAGAAGGAGATCAGATTCGTTTGGCACGATCTGCCCTTCGTAAAACCATGTTGTAATTTATCGCAGTTGCCATTAACCTCAAGGTCCTCAACTAGTTTCTCTTTCAGAATTTTCTCCAGCACCTTGCACACTACAGATGTTAAACTAACAGGCCTGTAGTTATCCGGATCACTTTTTTTCCCTTTCTTGAAAATAGGAACCACGTTAGCTATTCTCCAGTCTAACGGGACCACCCCCGAGTTTACAGATTCATTAAATATTATCACTAATGGGCCTGCTATTTCCTGTGCCAATTCCTTCAATATTCTCGGATGAAGATCGTCCGGTCCTCCCGACTTAGTCCCATTAAGGTGTTCAAGTTTTGTTTCTACCTCGGATACGGTAATTCCCCATCCTGTATGCCCCTCTGTAATGGTGCTAGTATCCCTAATACCTTCATTGGCCTCATTAAACACCGATGCAAAATATTCATTGAGATATTGCGCCATGCCTAGATTATCTTTAATCTCCTCTCCGGCTATAGTCTTCAGCGGTCCCACTTCTTCTTTCTTTGCTTTCTTCCTATTTATATGGCTGTAAAACCTTTTACTATTGCTTTTAATTCCCCTCGCTAGGTCCAACTCTACACGGCCTTTGGCCTTTCTCACTCTATCTCTACATTCTCTGACTTCATTAAGGTAAGTTTCCTTACTGATCCGTTCCCTCTTCCACTCTTTGTACGCTTTCTGTTTTTTCCTAATTGCCCCTTTCAGTCAGTCGCTCATCCAGCTCGGTCTAAATCTCTTGCTTAGTAATCTTTTTCCCTTTTTCGGGATACAGGCCTCTGACAGCTCATGCATCTTTAACTTAAAGTAATCCCAGGCTTCTTCTGCCTTTAGATCCATTAATATGTTTGCCCAATCCACTTCCCTTACCAGTCCCCTTAATTTGTTAAAATTGGCCTTTTTAAAATTATAAACCCTAGTCTTTGACTTAATTCTGTTACTCCTTCCATTTAGTTTAAACCGAATTAGCTCATGATCACTGGAGCCCAAGTTGTCCCCTACTACCACTTCCTCAACGAGGTCCTCACTACTTACCAGAATCAAATCTAAAATGGCCTCTCCCCTTGTCAGTTCAGCTACCACTTGATGAAGGAATTGATCAGCAAGCACATCTAGGAACATCTGAGCCCTATTATTGCTACTAGCGTTTGTTCCCCAATCTATATCCGGGAAGTTAAAGTCCCCCATAATTACACAGTTTCTATTACTATTTACTTCCCTAAATACATTAAATAGTTCCTTATCCATATCCTGGGTCGATCCCGGCGGTCTATAGCACACCCCAAGCACTATCCCCAGAGAGGCTCTAGTAGTCCTTTTACCCAGTGTGAGTATTGCCCAGACGGACTCTGTGTTATCTATTCCATCCAGTATTATTTCTTTACAGCTTATTTCACTATTGACATACAATGCCACCCCCCCACCTTTACCTTTGTCCCGGTCTTTCCTAAACAGTGCATACCCCTCCATACCTGTGTTCCAGTCGTGACTGCCATTCCACCACGTTTCAGTTATTCCTACGATATCTGGTTTCAATTCTCGGACCAAGAGCTCCAATTCCTCCATTTTATTACCTAGGCTTCTCGCATTGGTGTATAAACATCCTAATGTATGTCGTTTAGCCTGTCTCCCATTAGTAGCACTATATGTTGCGGGCCTCTTTGTGTCCGTCCCCCCCTGTCCTTCCTATGTCCAATCTCATCTCCCTGGCTATGCCTCCTCTTATTTCACTCAGCTTTTCAATACTGGAATCTGGCGTGGAGATTAACTGTGCATCTCCCAACTGTCTCCCCAAACTTCCTAGTTTAAAGCTCTTTTGATAAGATGAGCCAGCCTCCCTCCCAGAAGTCTATTTCCTTCCCTACTCAGGTGAAGCCCATCCCGCAAGAACAGGTGTCTGTCCCCGAAAGCCTCCCAGTGGCCATACATCCCAAAGCCCTCCTTATAGCACCACTCCCTTAGCCAACTATTTATTCTCACAATCCTATCAGCCCTTTGCTGCCCTTCCCTCGGAACAGGCAGAATCCCACTAAAGATAATCTGAGCCTCAATCTCCTTGAGCGTCTTTCCCAGCCTGGCATAATCTCCCTTGATTCTCTCTAACGAGAACCTAGCTGTGTCATTCGTTCCTACATGAAGGATTATCAAGGGGTTCTTACCTGCTCCTTTTAGGATCCTTTTCAACCGCAGGTCCACATCGCGTATCTTTGTGCCCGGTAGACAGCACACCCTTCTGTTCTCTGGGTCTGCCCTGGTCACAGGCCTGTCCAATCTCCTCAGTAAAGAGTCTCCAATTACATACACCTGCCGTTGCCTGGCAACAGTGCGATCTAGTAATCTAGTCTCTGATCCCTCTAGTCCTGACCTGTGTCTGTTCCTATCTTCCCTTATGCTCCCCCTTATGCCTTCCTGAATCCTCCGGGGGCCCAGAATTGGTGCTGTCTCCATCAACTCCTCCCCTCTTTCTCTTGGACTAGCTGCTCTTCTCTTCTTCCTCACCCTCCCACCTTCAGTCACCACCTGCTGCCCCTCCACCTCGTTATCCAAACACCCAAACCTATTCCTGAGTTCTATTCCCCCCTCACTGGCCCTTCTTTTCCTTGGCCTGCTTCTCACAGTCACATGCTTCCACCTCCCTTGTTCTCCCCCTTCCATTCCCCTCTCACCGTCCTCTACCTCTGCCTCCACCTGCACCGCAGAGCATTCCCCTTCAGCCCCCCCTTGCCTGTCCTCCATCAGCTGCTCAAACCCCTGTCTGAACTCCACCAGGGTATCTACCTGCATCTCCAACCCCTTAATCTTTTCCTCCAGTAACACTATAAGACAGTACTTGCTTTTTAGGCAAAACAATGAATGATGCAATCTGAAGCTGGTATTGCGTCATACATGATATGAATTGCATCATGTTATTCCTAGAAGTCATGGATGATGCAATCATAATGAAGCTTACATCACTCTGCTGAACAAATTGCCCTATATCAGCTCTAGAAATCATACAGTGTCGTGCTCTCTTATTTGTCAGTGTTTGATTTTGCAAAGGGACACATTTCTGTTTAGCCAAAGTGAGCAGAGATGCCTTGTACTTGTGTGAACAGTGCAGATAACTTCTGCTATGTTTGTGGTGAAGTGACTTTTGCATCGGAGAAAGCATATCAAAACAATAGAAGAACTTAAGCTCATGCTAAAAAGCTTACTAGACATCACCACCAACTCCAACAAAGGGCTATAGTAGGTGTCAGTCCTTCAACCCCACAACTGGGTTTTCTTTGTGATTATAAGTACATATCAGGTTTTAGCTCAGGAACCAGAACGAAGACCCTGACTCAGTTCAAGTTTGGGCTAGTTATCCAAAAGGCCTTTTTCTATTGGTCTCTGGAAAATCCAGTTTGAATCAGAATATGTGAGTCTACCCAGGAAATGGTAGTTCTCTGGAGGTGTTATAACCCAAGAGATTTGCCTTAATCATCCTCTACTGTTTTTACTTCCTGGTGAAGCTGTGGTTACCTCCCCCCATAAAGTGCATACAATCTCTGGCTCACATTGATACATAACAAACAAACTTGGGAAATATAACCTAAATGGAGCTACTATATGTTGGGTGCATAACTGGTTGGAAAATCGTTCCCAGACTGTAGTTATCAATGGTTCACAGTCATGTTGGAAGGACATAACGAGTGGGGTCCCACAGGGATTGGTTCTGGGTCCGGTTCTGTTCAACATCTTCATCAGTGATTTAGATAATGGTATAGAGAATACACTTATAAAGTTTGCAGACTTATAAGTGACTCTCAAGCTGGGAGGGATTGCAAGTACTTTGGAGGATAGGATTAAAATTCAAAATGATCTGGAGAAACTAGAGAAATGGTCTGAAGTAAATAGGATGAAATTCAATAAGGACAAATGCAAAGTACTCCACTTAGGAAGGAACAATCAGTTGCACACATACAAAATGGGAAATGACTGCCTAGAAACGGATCTGGGGGTCTCAGTGGATCACAAGCTAAATTTGAATCAACAGTGTAACACTGTTGCAAAAAAAGCAAACATCATTCTGGGATGTATTAGCAGGAGTATTGTAAGCAAGACATGAGAAGTAATTCTTCCGCTCTACTCCGTGCTGATTAGGCCTCAACTGGAGTATTATGACCAGTTTTGGGCACCACATTTCAGGAAAGATGTGGACAAATTGGAGAAAGTCCAGAGAAGAGGAACAACAATGATTAAAGGTATAGAAAACATGACCTATGAGGGAAGATTGAAAAAAAAATGGGTTTATTTAGTCTGGAGAAGAGAAGACTGAGAGGGGACATGATAACAGTTTTCAAGTACATTAGGAAAAACTTCCTAACTATCAGGGTAGTTAAGCACTTGAATAAATTGCCTAGGATGGTTGCGGAATCTCAATCATTCAATATTTTTAAGAGAATGTTAGACAAACACCTGTTCGGGATGGTCTAGATAATATTTAGTCCTGCCATGAGTGCAGGGAACTGGACGAGATGACCTCTTGAGGTCCCTTCCAGTCCCATGATTCTATGATAGACATGTGCTTAAGTACACTGCTGGACTGAGGCCTGAATCAGTTACATATTACCATAAAACGCAATGACAAGACAGTGAAAATGCAGAAGTATAGATTTTTTTTTTACAGTTCTAAAGCTTTTTTATTTTCCACAAACCATAATAGACACTATGCTGTCTTGTTACTGTTTTTGTCATGCAGTGAAATCTTAATAATGTATATGTTAAACACCTATTCTTTGCTTGTGTGCTATGTAATGAAAGCGAAATTTGCTGCCTGTGCAGAGACATACCACAAGACATTTTCATCATGTAAATTCTCTGGTGGAGACTTATGTAGTGCACAGGCCTTGTGCTGAGCCTCTGCACAAGGTGAATTTCATCCTGTGACTGCAGCTCATCAAATGCAGGGAAGCTATAGTAAGGGGGGGATGCAGAAGAAAAGTCTGTAGTGGCTGCATCCCAATAAAGGAAGTGTTACTCTGGGCCATCAGCTTGCTAACCTACTCAAGTTGACCTTGCAATTAATACGAAAATAGTATAGTATAGGGGGGGATGCAGAAGAAAAGTCTGTAGTGGCTGCCAATAAAGGAAGTGTTACTCTGGGCCATCAGCTTGCTAACCTTCTCAGGTTGACCTTGCAATTAATACGAAAATAGTAGAAAATGACACAGCATTTATCTATTCATATGACCAAGACTATAGTGAAAACAGGAATCGTACAGCTTTTATCCAATAAGGCTTTATCTAGAAGTGGTTACAGCAAAGAATTGGGAGCCAAGAAGATCTGGGGTTCTAGCCACAGATGAAGCAGGCACACGCTCACAGTAGCTTCTGGAAAGTCAGGTAAACATTGGAACTTTGCTGAAAACCAGATGCTGCATCTGAGTTGAGGGAAATGAAAAAAACATTCTTCTTATCTTTGGAACATTAGGATCTTCTGATCCTGTTCAGAAACCATACTAGAGAAGCTCTGTTTGATATGGCTGTGGACTGAACAAAGGAAGTCAAAGATGCTCTAACTTTTGGTGTAGGTGTGTCATTCGTATTAAAACCAAGTTTCCAGCTTGCTTCAGGACCAGTCTCCACAATTATCCTTGTAAATTCTGGATTCTCAAGGAATTTTGTGTTCACAAATCCATTTTTGAATACACAAATGCAGTATCTTGGCATCCATCACTGTGGTATCTGAAAGCCACCCAAAGCTGTAAAGGGTACACAAAGATATTTTTTGCATTTTTCCTTGAAAGTTCATCCAGAGAACTTCTAGGATTTCCAGATTTGTGGAATAGACTCCTAGAAATCTGTGTCTCCTGCATGTATGAATTTCATTATTGAGGGTTGACAGTTCTGTTGTTCCAATGGTACTGTGCTGTTATGGAAGGTCCTGATCAAACAGGGTGTAGTGGTCTTTCAGATGTTGTAATATGTTGGCTTTGTGTAGACGTGGGAGTGAGTGTGACTTTGGCATTTGGTGGCCAGCTCACAGAGAATACATTACACCTACTATTAATATAAGCTAAAAGAGTTCTTCATTGGCTTGTTGTAGAATCCTGTTTATTTAGAGTTCTTGGCCCAACTGTCTCTTGTATGGCATAGCTATAATATATGGATTTGTTATGGCAGCCTTGGAAAATGTGGCCCTAAAAATACCTTAGAAGATTTTAAGTGGCTTGCAATCAATTGAAATGAGAAAACACAATAAAATGGCTCTGACTTTTATAATGCTATTGCTCCATGCTCCAGCTAATTTGACAAAATACAAAGAAAAACAGATGCAGCAGCAAGGGGTAATCCAATTTAAAAGTCTCAACAGAATTCTTACCAAATCAAAGTTAATAAAAATTGAAGACAACACAAAAGCAAAAGTAAATGAAATCCATCATCTTAAAGGAAATATTAGAGATGAACTGAACAGGGGGTCTAGCAGATAGAAATCCAAATGAATTATCTTAGCTTCAAGAGAAGGATTTGTTCCTGCATATTCAGTACCAATAAGAAATATAATGTACGCTTGGCCTGTATTTCAGTATTACTCCTCTTGCAAGGAAACTCAGGAAGTACATTTTCCTGGCTGTAAATACAGTGGACCATACACAACTATCCATTTAGACCTAGTAATTTCAAATTTTTTGCTCATCCCTACTAGATATTTATGCTTTGTCATGGTGACAGTTAGTGCTATCTAGGGAGAATATCAGAGGGGTAGCCGTGTTAGTCTGAATCTGTAAAAAGCAACAGAGGGTCCTGTGGCACCTTTGAGACTAACAGAAGTACTGGGAGCATAAGCTTTCGTGGGTCAGAACCTCACTTGCATCTGAAGAAGTGAGGTTCTGACCCACGAAAGCTTATGCTCCCAGTACTTCTGTTAGTCTCAAAGGTGCCACAGGACCCTCTGTTGCTTTTTAGGGAGAATATGTTAGTAATTTACTAGTTTTCCATTCATAGCAGCAGTAAACCTGAAGGACCATTGGGAAATACATACTATATCTCTTTGACAACTATTTATAATTTACTGCTAGAAATGTAATTTTCTTAGGCTCATTTGAAGTTTGTCAGGATAATGATAGGAACGGTAACACTGAGGGCAGTTAAAAAGGTTACTTATGCCCACAGCTGAATTACAGTGAGCAGTGAAACCTGAGAAGCAATAGCAAAACAATGAATTTCCAGAGCGTAATTATGTGGTTTCAAGATTAGGGTACAAAAAGCAAACTGAATAACAATATCTTGCAAATGTTTCTTCGGGAAGCAAATGGAAGACAACCCATTGGGTAGGATAAAGGCAACAGAATGCTTTGAGAGAATTATCTGTGCAGGTTTCTCAGAGTTGGCTGGCAGGGTAGTCATTAAACAGAGCTACAGTTGTAGCAAACACTATCCAGTAGGAAAGACCAACACACTCTAATCATTTGATTATAAGTTTTCTTGCTGCAAGACAAGTGATTATGTGGTAATTGGAAGAAAAGTAAATTGGAAGGAGGCAGAGAGAAAGCAGCCCAGCAGGGAAAATGCAGTGAAATTGGTGATGGACAAAACACCTTGAGTCTGATATCATCCCACACAGAAAAACCCACATAAGGGAAAAACTCTACTCAAAAGTCAATAAAGCTCTCTTTATGGACTGAATTTCCCCCGAACATGAGATCAGGAAATGGTTTGGATCCTGCAACAAAACACAACTGTATGGGGATGGCCTGCTTCTTAACAGTCACTGGAGAGACCTCCTCCCTCATCAGCTAAACCCCCACTACAGTATTTCGCCAGTCCCCTCCTCTCCTTTTCTAGGATGTAGAGACCACAGAGCCAGTAAATGTTGCTTAACAATATTAACACCCAGGGGGATTTCCCAGCAGAAGTCTGCTAAGTTACCACATGTTGCCCTCCATTTCTTCTCCTGCCCCAGAATGCCCCCTTCCTCCTTTTACAAAGCCCCAGCAATGCAGAGTTTGCAGAGGCATTTCAGACGGTCCGGAGGATGGTTGAACATGTAGTGAAGCTTCTGATCCCCATCTGCTGCTGCTGTTTGATTCCCCCACACCTCAGATGAACTTGATTCTCAAGTGCAAAGGGAGGGGGGCCCCTAGAGAGCAATCCTACAGAACGGCATTGCTAGGAATTTGACAGATTTATATCACTTTCACTCTGTATCTTCCAAGACATAACTTAATTGAAACATCAACAATTCCACATATAGTACATTCATTTGTGCCTGACAAAGCAATAACTTTTTAAAAAATAAAACCCATCAGATCTGTTTATTTGGGTCTATATAAATATACATAAACATATTGGCACCCAAAGATGTTGTTTAACATATATGGTGTTTGTTGAAATGATAAAAGGCAGTTTGGGTTACAGACTTGCCACAACTCGGGTCTATATGAGAAACATTCCTCTTGGTGTCATCATGTTTGTTTGTACTGCTAAAGACACTTAATCCAGCTTACTAGCACAATAGATGGTGACAACACCACAATATGTTCTTGTGTATTCAGGGAGCTTTAATCTCTAGAACTGCTGGGTATTTAAAAAAAGCAATATGCTGTGTAATCCATGTAGAGTGCTTTCCTGTACTGTATGTCTGAGTGCTAAAATCCTTATTTTTAAAAAACGAGTTACTGATCTGTTACTGCTTTCAAAACTCAGTGTTCAATTAATTTAACACTCAAAGGCAGCATATATGATCTGAAATGTTACTTTAGTTTAAATACATATTTTGTGTCCTCCTATATATAAACATAAATTAGCTTTTTAAACTGAAGTGATCTTTGGGCATTGGAAGTACAAAGAGCACCTGAACCAACAAACCCTATATTTTGCCATATATAATTTAAAAATGAGCACTATGTTTAATTTTGTAGCAAATTAAAAGTCTCTGAATAAAATAGACCATGTTGTGCCATGATTTTTTTAAGTAGAACTCCCCACTGCTTATTAAAAGGCTGATGGCCCTGTGATAGATATGGCAACTTCCTGCAATATCTTTGGAAGACCATATTGTATTAAGTGTATGAATAGTTTATAGAATCATAGAGCTGGAAGGGACCTCTAGAGGTCATCTAGTCCAGTCCCCTGCACTCATGGCAGGGCTAAGTATTATCTAGACCATTCCTAACAGGTGTTTGTCCAACCTGCTCTTAAAAATCCCCAATGATGGAGATTCCACAACCTCCCTAGGCAATTTATTCCAGTGCTTAACAACTCTGACAGAAAGTTTTTCCTAATGTCCAACCTAAACCACCCTTGCTGCAATTTAAGCCTATTGCTTCTTGTCCTATTCTCAGAGGTTAAGAAGAACAATTTTTCTCCCTCTTCCTTGTCACAACCTTTTGTGTACTTGAAAACTGTTATGTCCCCGTTAAGTCTTCTCATCTCCAGACTAAACAAACCCTCATAGGTCAGGTTTTCTAGATCCTCAAATCATTTTTGTTGCTTTTCTCTGGACTTTCTCCATTTTCCCATATCTTTCCTGAAATGTGGCATTCAGAACTGAACATAATACTCCAGCTGAGGCCTAAAAAGCAGAACAGAAAAATTACTTCTTGTGTCTTGCTTACAACACTCCTGCTAATACATCCCAGAATGATGTTTTCTTTTTTTGCAGTGTTACATGTTGACTCATATTTAGCTTCTGATGCACTATGACCCCCAGATGCCTTTCTGCAGTACTTCTTCTTAGACAGTCATTTCCCATTTTGTATGTGTGTAACTGAATGTTCCTTCCTAAGTGATGTACTTTGCATTTGTCCATATTGAATTTAATCTTATTTACTTCAGACCATTTCTCCAGATCATTTTGAATTTTAATCTTATCTTCCAAAGGACTTGCAATCCCTCCCAATTTGGTCTGCAAACTTTATAAGTGTACTCTCTATACCATTATCTAAATCATTGATGAAGATATTGAACAGAACCAAACCCAGAACTGATCCCTGCAGGATCCCACTTGATATGCCCTTCCAGCTTGACTGTGAACCACTAATAATACTTTCTGGGAACAGTTTTCTAAAAAGTTATACATCCACCTTATAGTAACTCCATCTAGGTTGTATTTCCCTAGTTTGTTCATGAGAAAATCATGCAAGACATCATCAAAAACCTTACTAAAGTCAAAATATACCACATCTACTGCTTCCTCCCATCCACAAGGCTTATTACCCTGTCAAAGAAAGCTATTAAGTTGATTTGACACAATTTGTTCTTGACAAACCCATGCTGGCTGTTACTTATCACTTTATGTGTTTGCAAATTGATTGCTTAATTATTTACTCCATTATCTTTCCAGGTACTGAAATTAAGCTGACTGGTCTGTAATTCCCCAGATTGTCCTTATTTGCTTTTTTATAGATGGGCACTATATTTGCCTTTTTCCAGTACTCTGGAATCTCTCCCATCTTCCATGACTTTTTGAAGATAATCGCTAGTGGTTCAGATACCTTCTCAGTCAACTCCTTGAGTATTTGAGGATGTATTTCATCAGGCCTGGGCGATTTGAAGACATCTAACTTCTTTTAAGTAATTTTTAACTTGTTCTTTGTTAAGCATATGAGTAGTCCCACTGAAAATAATGGGATTACTCATGTGCTTATAGTAAGACACGTGCTTAAGTGCAGTGCTGAATGAGGGACATAGAGGGCACAGTATTGAATCAAATTACAAACTTCTAAACTTCTACTATTACTGTAACATCACTCAATGAGAGTTTTGTCTGAGTAAGACTTCAAACTGTTATCTATTATGGGGCAAATCCTGATTAGAAATTGCTTAACTGACAGAGGGCCCACCATACTGTAACTCACAAGTCCTGACACACTCATTACCCCCAAAACACTGTTTTCACCATATATATCTAAAAAGTCATGTAAGATATTATATGTAAACTGGTGACACTGATCCAGAAATGCATTGCATGATGTATGTATGGATTGTGTACAAACAGCTATAGATGTGTGCTAGAATTATGTAGTTAAAATGTACTTGGGAGTCAGTGTATAAACCAAGCCTGCCTGTGACAGGGTCTACTTGCTTCCTGTGAGTGCCCCTGCTGGCCGGATATGTGCCTGCACTCTCTGCTTTGTGCTGCTTAGGGTGACCCCTGTTGGCATTTAACTTTTCTCAAGCAGGTTTTCAGTGACTCAGCTCTCTGGCTGAATCTCACACAATCTGTATGTGCAAAACAAAACAGACCCCTTCTGGGTACAAGTCCAACAGGGCCTATTTCAGTGCCTTCAGTACAGTCTCTTTATCTGTAGCCCCATCCCTGGGCTCAATCCTCAATCTGTCCAACAGGGCATATCACAGTACCCTTGTTGGCAGTGTTTTCACCTGCAACCCTCCATGGGCTCAGGTCCTCAATCAGTCCCATAGGATTTATCACAGTACCCTGGTTCAAACTGCTCTCAGAACCTTCTGGTCTCTCTCTCTGTCACGTGGTCCCTACTCTGGAATGGAGCAGTGCCCCCAGGGCTTCCTCCTTTTCCTTTTCTTGCTAGAAAACTCCACTGGCCACAGCTCTCCAACTGGGCCACGAGTCAGTTCAGTCCCCTTCCAGAGGTATTACAAAAAGTCTAAAAATGCTGACCTCATTGAGGTCCACAGCCCACTCCCTGATTAATCTCCCCTTCTTCAGGGCTTTTGGCCCCTGCACCTGGTGAGGGGGGAACCAGGCCCACCCACTACTTCACTTCCCAGCCCAGGGACTCTATAAATAACAGACACATGCTGCATCCCTTTCAACTTTCTGCTACTGTTCCCTGGGCCACTTCCGTGCAGCCCCTTCACCTTTATCTCAGGGCTGAAGTCTTTCTTGCATTCCCTCAGCCAGACAGAAGCACCTTCCTTGTTCCCCCAGTCCCTGCCAGCAATTATTCTATCTAGGTACTTCAACCAGCCAGGAGCACTATCCTCACTCCCCTGGCTCCATCCAACAACTGATTACACTCTGTTCAGCAGCATCTTTATGAGAGCCTGCTGGATTCTGATTGATTGCTCTCTGCAGCCTCTCTCTAATTGGCTGCTTCCCCCAGCCTGGAGGACTCACTTCCATTGCTCCTTTTCAGGTGCAGGGTGGGGTAGGATCATGAGGCCTCCAGCAGGAGGCCTTTGAACCTACTACACCCCATCACACTGTCCTAGACAAAAGAATGTGGATTTACCAGTTTAACCAGCTTGATTACAGACAAAAGACAATGAAAGTAATTTATATATAAGGTAAATAAAGCAATCAAGTAAACAAGAATCAGAGGAAACAACTTAGTGAGCTTGACAGTCCGAGTCTTCAGCCAGGAAGTCTTCTTATGATGAACACAATGTACTTTGGAAATGTAAGGGAGAGCAAAAAGACATTCTAGTTATCCATCAAGTAGGGGACATAGGAACAACATACTCTGAGCTTTTGACAGTTGAATCCTCTTATCCTGAACTGCAGGAGCTGCTGATAACTTGCTGTAATTGAGAAACTGTTTTAGGCAAAAAAATAACTTGCTAGAATTAAGTTTTAGTCAGTAGAAAGCATGTTTTCTTTTCTTTTGGTTGTAACCATACCTGTCTCTTTTTTGTCTTGCTTAGTATCACTTAAATCTCTGTTCTTTATTAATAAACTTGTTCTTTGTTTTCCTATAAACCATCTCAGTGTTATTGTATTAAAGCAAAGTGTGAGGCTTCAGCTAACTTAAATGTCTGGTATGTATACTGTCTCTTTGGTGGTAGTGTACTTTAGTAATTTTTGTGAGTGTCCAGTGAGAGGGACTGGACACTACAGAGAGAAATCTCTGGGGAACATCAAGAACTGAGGTTCACTGATTGTTAGCTGCAAGGCAAAGTAAAGACTGCTGCAGTCTCAAGGGATTTGATGGTGAGATGGACAGAGTGGTATGACAGGGAACTGACACAGTCTAATCTCCAGTAAAGGTCACCCTTGCTAAGGCAGAGGGATAACAGAGAGGGTTACAATTCTATGTGTCCCTAGCAGAATGTCACACCAACTCTCTCTGAATCTTGGTCTGAAAAATGAATTAAACCTTTTCTGGGATTCAGTATAGTTTGCTTAACATTTCCCCTCATTCTTTTTCATTTCTCTGTCATCTGGATAGGTATTCAAGTGCCAAAATACATTGTTCTTACAGCATTTCTGGCTCATTGTTGCAGATCTAAGAAGTCTGGATAGGAATTATATAAGTATCCAAATATTAAGATGTTTATCCAAATAAAAACCCTTGGAACCTCCTGGGGTTCATCCATCTCCAGATTGGATATTATGTTCCTTTGTGAGAAAAGCCCTAACAAGAAACTAGACTAAACGAATCAGTTCTGGAAAGAATGATTTTATAATGCGAGCAGAAAATGGTGAGTAAAGAATTTAACCCATTCTTAATATAGAGACAAATTATGATTGTCTCCACAAAGGTGTTATGGATGAGAGGGGAGGGCACAGACAACTCCTCCATTCCACTCTGGTGCAGGAGGCAACCATAATTTCTCAGCCATTGCTCCAAGCACAGGAGAAGCCTCCCTACATTCAGTTCCTTGAGTTCTTCATTCCAGTCCACTTCACTAATTCCCTTACTTCCTTAAAGTTTGCCTTTTTTAAAATTAAAGACCCTAGTTGCAGACTTATTTTTGTTTATCCTTCCATTTAGTTTAAACTTATTACACTCATGATCAAACAAACCAAGTCTGTCCTCTACAACCAGTTGTTCTATGAAGTTCTTGTTTTCACCAATACTAAATCTAAAATGGCATAATCTTTTGTTGGTTCAGTGACTATTTAGTGAAGAAATCTGTTGGCTATCACATCTAGGAATATGTGGGCCTTACCATTATTAGAAGCACTTGTCCTTCAATCTATATTTGGAAAATTAAAGTCTCCCATAATCACATATTAAATATTAAAGAGGTCTCTATCCATATCCAGATTGGATCCTGGGAGTCTGTAGCAATCCCAGATTCTCAACCAGGGATCCAAGGCCCCTGGGGGGCTGTGAGCAGGTTTCAGGGGGGCCGCCAAGCAGACCAGCATTAGACTCACTGAGTCTCGGGGAGAAAGCTGAAGCACTGCCGCATGGGGTTGAAGCCCGGGCCCTGAGCCCTGCCACCCAAGGCCGAAGCCGGAGCCTGAGCAATGTAGCTTTGTGGAATAGGGTTACCAGATAGCAACTGTGAAAAAAACGAGACAGGGGGTGGGGGTACTAGGCACCTATATAAGAAAAAGTCCCAAAAAACGGGACTGTCTCTTTAAAAATAGGACATCTGGTCACGCTATTGCAGGGGCTCCTGTGGCATGAGGCCCCAGGTAATTGCCCTGGTGCTACACCCTAATGCCGGCCCTGGCTTTTTATATGCAGAAAACCCGTTATTGTGACACAGTTGGGCTGTGGAGTTTTTATAGCATGTTATGGGGGGAGAGGCCTCAGAAAGAAAAAGGTTGAGAACCCCTGTCCTAGTGAATCCTCTGTTACTTTTCTTCCCCAAAGTGATTTCGACCCAAACAGATTGTAAAGAAATTAGAAGTGATGGAATGGATAAAACAGTCTACCTCAGCATTAATAAACAATGTTACTTCACGACCTTTGCCTTTATTTCACCATGTTTCTGGCATACCTATAATATCTGGTTTAATTTCCCACACCAGTATTTCTAGTTCCTCAATTTTGTTACCCAGGCACCTTGAATTTTTGTTCAGACACCTTAGCTGTTTCTGCTTGACTTCGCCCAGATTCCTCACCTGATTAGGTACAATCATTGTATTGCCTGTATCACCTACCTGATTGTTACTGTCAGTGGTATTAGCACTATCTTTCTTCTTGTTGCCCATTCTCCTACTCTCTGTTGTTCTTTTCTCCAATTCTGTATCCTCTTTTACTTGATTTTCCTCCTGCTCAGTATTAGAATCAGGCATAGCGATTACATAAGCATCTCCTAACTGTCTCCTCCAAATTCCTAGTTTAAAGCTCTTGTAAACAGTTGTGCCCACCTCTATCGCAGAAGTTTATTTTCCTCCCTACTCAGAAGGAATCCATCCCATGAGAATAGTCCTCTGTTAATGAATGCCTCCCAGTGGTCAAACATCCCCAAACCCTCCTTATAGCACCAGTGTCTGAGCCATTTGTTGATCATCATAATCTGTCTCACCTTTGCTCTCCTCCTCTTCGAACAGGTAGAATCCCACTGAAGATCACCTGAGCCTCCATTTCTTTAAGCATCTTCCCCAGCCTGACGTAGTCTTCCTTGACGCATCCCAGCAAGAATCTAGCAATATCATTTGTTCCCATATGAAGGACAATCAGTGGATTCTTTCTCACTTCCATTAGGATCCTCTTCAGCCTCCTGAAGGTCCACATTCTGAATCTTAGCTCCCAGCAAATAGAACATCCTTCTGGTCTCTGGATCAGTTCTGGTGACAGGCCTGTCTATTCTTCTTAGCAGGGAGTCCCCAATCACTTAGACTTGCCTCTTGCTGATGTTGGTGTAATTCTCCAGCCTCCCCACTTCTGTTCTTTCTGGCTGCAAATCTTTTTGTCTTCTGGTCTCATTTGCAATCTTCTGTGAGTCATCCTCTGTCCTCTTTTGGCTCTGAACTCTGACAATCTGCAATGTGTCTTCCCCTCTTCTTGTAGGACTAGCCACTCTTCCCTTCTTTCTTGGTCTCCCATTGTCTATTACTGCCTGCCTCTTCCCTTCATTTTCCAACTCAGTGAACCTATTCTTCAACTCTGTTTCTTCTTCACTAATCAGTCTTTTCCTCTGCCTTGTTCTTGTAGTCACATGCTTCCACTAGACACTTGCCTCATCCAGAAGTTTGCCCTCACCGTTCTCTGGTCCAGCATGCATCTGCAAGTCTTGAGATTTTCCTTTAGTCCTCCTTTTTACTTCTCTCCATATCCACTCAAATCCCCTTCAAAACTCAACCATAGTTTCTAGCTGCATCGCCAAACCTTGGACCATCTCTTCCATCAGATTGTTCAGGCAGCACTTCATACAAATGAAATACCTTTCAGGTATCCTCTCCAGAATATTGTACATCCGACAGCTTCCACATCCAGTCATCTGCATTGTCTTTTCCATTCCTTGGTTTACTACCACTGCTACCTCTGTAGATGTCATAGCCTCCCCCCTTATCAAGAAGGAACCCCCCCCCACACACATACCAAAATAAACAAACAACCCCCCCCCAAAAAAACACCACACACCCTCCCCCAAACTATCCTTATAAATTCCAACTCAAACGCCCCTGTTTTCAGCTCTGTTTGCTGGCTCCTATTCTGCTGCTTCTGTGTAGTTGTAATCCTATGGTCCTCTTCATTTTTCTTTGCTTTGAAGGATAAAACTGATTTAAAAAATCAATTTGTACTAGTCCAGGGCCATCATGCAATATAAGCATTAAAATGATTAACTTCAAGGGAAACAAAAAGTCAGACTGTAGGCCCTGCTTTTCAAAAATGATGAGTTCCTACAGCTCACATTGATGCCAAATGAAGTTATAAGCAATCAGCATTTATAAAAACTCAGGCTCACTGTGTTCTGAATGTGTTCCAGTGGTAGCTCGAAATTACAGCATTTCTTAGTACAGCAAATGGCTGTATGATTGTGCTAGTCAGACTTAAAATGGGCAATTCCACAATGAAAAATGACTAAAATAGCATAATGGTGCTCCATGTTTATTAGAGAGACAAGGTGGGTGAGATCATATTTTTTATTGGACCAACTTCTGTTGTTGAGAGAGACAAACTTTTGAACTTACACAGAGCTCTTCTTCGGGTCTGGGAAACATACTCAGAGTGTCACAGCTAAATACAAGATGAAACAGGTTGTTTAGCATAAGTAGTTAACACATATTTCAAGGGATCATTCAAAGTGAAATGGCCTGTTAACACCTCTCCAGTAACTGGGGGTAAAGGCAGCTGTGGGGGGTTGTTAGCGAGTTATAGGTTGTTGTAATAAGCCAGAAATCCAGTATCTCTATTTAGTCCATCATTTTTAGTGTCTAGCAAAGTTATGAATTTAAGATCATCTTTTGAAAGTGTTGTGTAGGTTTCTTTTGAGGATGAGGATTGATAAGTCAGATATAGAGTGATTGTTTTGTGAAACCTATTCACACACGGATGATCTAGTGTTTTTGTCTTTTATCATTTTCCTGTGTGAGTTCATTTGAGAGCACAGTGACTGTCTGGTTTCACCCACATAGTTGCTAGTTGCTATTGGGGCATTTAGTGCACTGGCTGAAGTACACACATGTCATGACAGGTATATGTAGGACCCCATGGATCTTAAAAGGCATGTTGTGAGGGATGTTGATCGTTGTAGCAGTGGAGATATGTCTGTAGGTTTTGCATCTGTTGTTCTGGCAGGGTCTGGTGCTGCTTAGAGTTGGTGTGTCCTGGTCTATGGGGAGCTTGCTTCTGATGATGAGCTTGGAGAGGTTGGGGGGTTATTTGAAGGCCAGAAGAGGGGGTTCAGGATATATTTATTTCAAGATGGGGTCCTCATTGAATATGGGTTGTAGCTGTTTGATGATACCCCATGTGGGTTCTGTGTTTATTATTTATCAGTGACTCCATATCAAATACGCTTTCTTTATAAACAAAGTAATGCTTTTTCTTACTGCCAGGCACGCAAACTCAATTTATGAAGACACTCTTCAGAGTAGAACTATGGCTTGGGATACCATTGGTTTCAGTGGGCTTTTCATAAGAAGTTGGATGTGTGTTTCAAGAGGGACATTATGCATGCTAAACATTGCTAGCAGCACACAGTGAGCCCTCTGGCCTGAATATATTTTTTAAAAATAGTTTATGTGCAGCATACTGTGCATGACAGATAGATGTAGATGAAGGATGGTCCAATGGTTACACTACAGTCCTGGGACTCAGGAGACCCATATTCAAAGCCCTGCTCCACCTTGGGCTAGTCACTTTGTTACCCAGGGTTTTCAGAACCACAGCGGCGATAACTTAACTATTTCACTCCAGGCGGTGTCAGGAATAAATCAACGGAAACACAGCACTTCCATCTGATAAAAGATTAATGCACAAAGGGTGCTCTATCTAAACCTGCAGTTTAACGTAAGAACATAAGAACGGCCATACTGGGTCAGACCAAAGGTCCATCAAGCCCAGTATCCTGTCTACCGACAGTGGCCAATGACAGGTGCCCCAAAGGGAATGAACAGACAGGTTATCATCAAGTGATCCATGCCCTGTCACCCAATCCCAGCTTCTGGTAAACAGAGGCTATGGACACCATTCCTGCCCATCCTGGCTAATAGTCAATAGCCTTTTGAACCCCATTATAGTATTGGCCTTCACAACACCCTTTGGCAAGGAGTTCCAGAGTCTGACAGTGCGTTGCGTGAAAAAATACTTTCTTGTGTTTGTTTTAAACCTGCTACCTATTAATTTCATTTGGTGGCCCCTTATACTTGTATTATGAGAAGGAGTAAATAACACTTCCTTATTTACTTTCTCTATACCACTTGTGATTTTATAGACCTCTATCATATCCCCCCTTAGTTGCCTCTTTTCCAAGCTGAAAGTCCCAGTCTTGTTAATCTCTCCTCTTACGGAAGCCATTCTATACCCTTAATTATTTTTGTTGTCCTTTTCTGAACCTTTTCCAATTCCAATATATCTTTTTTGAGATGGGGAGACCACATCAACACGCAGTATTCAAGGTGTGGGCATACCATGGATTTATATAGAGGCAATATGATATTTTCTGTCTTATTATCTATCCCTTTCTTGATGATTCCCAACATTCTATTCACTTTTTTGACTGCCGCTGCACATTAAGTGGATGTTTTTAGGGAACTATCCACAATGACTCCAAGATCTCTTTCTTGAGTGGTAACGGCTAATTTAGACCCCATCTTTTTATATGTTTAGTTAGGATTATGTTTTCCAATGTGCATTACTTTGCATTTATCAACATTAAATTTCATCTGACATTTTGTTGCCCAGTCACCCAGTTTTGTGAGATCCTTTTGTAGCTCTTCGCAGTCTGCCTGGGACTTAACTATCTTGAGTAGTTTTGTATCATCTGCAAATTTTGCCACCTCGCTGTTTACCCCTTTTTCCAGATCGTTTATGAATATGTTAAATAGGACTGGGCCCAGTACAGATCCCTGGGGGACACCTCTATTTACCTCTCTCCATTCTGAAAACTGACCATTTATTCTGACCCTTTGTTTCCTATCTTTTAACCAGTACCAATCCATGAGAGACCCTTCCCTCTTATCCTAGGGTAGCTTACTTTGCATAAGAGGCTTTGGTGAGGGACCTTGTCAAAGGCTTTCTGAAAATCTAAATACACTATATCCACTGGATCTCCTTTGTCCGCATGCTTGTTGACCCCCTCAAAGAATTCTAGTAGATTGATGAGGCATGATTTCCCTTTACAAAAAACATGTTGACTATTTCCCAACAAATTATGTTCATCTATGTGTCTGACAATTTTGTTCTTTACGATAGTTTCAACCAATTTGCCCAGTACTGAAGTGAGGCTTACTGGCCTGTAGTTGCCAGGGTCACCTCTGGAACCCTTTTTAAAAATTGGCGTCACATTAGCTATCCTCCAGTCATTTGGTACAGAAGCTGATTTAAATGATAGGCTACAGATGACAGTTAGTCCTGCAATTTCACATCTGAGTTCCTTCAGAACTCTTTGGTGAATACCATCAGGTCCTAGAGACTTATTACTGTTTAGTTTATCAGTTTGTTCCAAAACCTCCTCTAATGACACCTCAATTTGGGACAATTCCTCAGATCTGTCACCCAAAAAGAATGGCTCAGGTTTGGGAATCTCCCTCACATCCTCAACAGAAGACCGATGCAAAGAATTCATTTAGTTTCTCCAAAATGGCCTTATCATCTTTGAGTGCTCCTTTAGCATCTCGATCGTCCAGTGGTCCCACTGGTTGTTTAGCAGGCTTTCTGCTTCTGATGTATTTAAAAAAAATTGTGCTATTACTTTTAGAGTCTTTGGCTAGCTGTTCTTCAAATTCTTTTTTGATCTTTCTAATTATATTTTTACACTTCATTTGCCAGAGTTTCTACTCTTTTCTATTTTCCTCATTAGGATTTATCTTCCACTTTTTAAAGGATGCCTTTTTGCCTCTCACTGCTTATTTTACTTTGTTGTTTAACCACGGTGGCTCTTTTTTGGTTCTCTTACTATGTTTTTTAAATTGGGGTATACATTTAAGTTTAGCCTCTATTATGGTGTCTTTAAAAAGTTTCTATGCAGCATATAGGGATTTTACTTTTGGTACATCTTTGCACACTTAAGAAAGAAAGAAAGAAATTGGAAGACTAAGTGTAACAGTATCACCTGATGACATCTGCCAAAACAATATTTTTATTCTACTGCAAAACACCATAATAATTCTGCTTTTTACTAATTCTTCATATTAGATTCCTGCCAGTACATTTGAGATGGATGGGAATTTTGCATGAGTTAGGTCTGGGTGAATTCTGTTCATTATTTTAATGTTTCAAAACTATTCCATTTAATTTGTCATACTCATATTCATAGTTCATTAATTTTTGCTTTTCACTCCACTAAAGTGAAACCATATCATTTTTAAAAGAAATATTTCCACTAAAACTTCTGATTAGGGTTTTGTATAGTGTATTACATGTCAGTGTTAACTTTTTAGATTAGGAAAAAAGAAAACAAATTACTTACTTGGAGTTAATATGTAAATATTTTCAGTAATATTGAATACATAAATGAAAACATTCATCTGGAGAAATCATGTAAAGTAAGTAGGTAGTGTCACAATCTTTTGTTTAGACTGATATAGGTTTAAACATATGCACAATACAACTTCTATTATTGTTCTTTGCTATGTATATATATAAAAATGTAATTCAACATTATTTAAATAATGCTACAAATGTTTCAATCTTTCTGCCTATAATTACATTTCACCTTCCCTCTGTATCTCCTCTCTAACCTTTCAGTTAATTCTACCCATGACTCAAAAGAAAGTTACCTACAGAACTAATGGCCAATGTTTTCAGACTTGGTAGATAAAGTTATGTTCCTAAATCCATATTCTGCACAGCTTAAACACATACTTAACTTTAAGCACCTAAATAATCCCATCCCTGTTTAACAAAACACTTACGTACATATTTATTTTAGACATGCATTCAAGTCCCTTTGACTTTGAACACATATCCACATGCTTTGCTGATTAGCGATAGGATTACTCATGTGCTTAAAGTTAAGCATTTGCTTAAAACTTCGCTGAATCAGGGGTCTCAATAGAAATGGCATGATTTTCAAAGGTGCTGAACAATCACAGCTCCTCTTTGCTTTAATATATAGAGGCACAGCAGCTGAGCACGCAACTTGCATGCATTACTGACCATTTAGATATGTATGGTGACCAGCCAATAACAATAAACAATACGGAAGGATGGTCCAGTTGTTAGTATACCAGACTATGATTTGAGAGACCAGAATTCAACTCCCTGTTCTGCTATGGGTTCCTGTGTGACCTTATGCTAGTCTCTTGGTGACTCAGCTCCACGTCAGTGATATAGGGATAACAACGTTTGCGAGGCATTCAGGTACTGTGGTGATTTCTAAGGGAAATACTTGCTCATGACCTTATTGTAACCCATTGAGAGAGTTCATGAGAAATCAAAATCTCTTGACAGGTGTGAAATTATCCCAGAGTAGCTACAGAAATAATGATCCTGACGTGGCAGAGACATTATTAGGCTTCTCTTTGTTGGCAAAGAAACTGGCATTACAAGTGAGGAAAAGCTGTAGAGGACTGCAGTATAGAAAAGTGAAAGCAAAACTGAGTGACATCATCATCAGGGACCCATTATATGCTTCATACTATAAGTGTGGTGGACGTGAAATACACTAAATACGTCAGAACCACACAAGTACTTGTAAAATATCAGGACAAGTGCAGTATTCACTACAGATGTTCGAGCACCTTGATATTTCCTTTAGCCATTAAGGGCTTGATTTTCAAAATTAGGCATGTACAAATATGCACATAATTTGTGTGTGCAGTTACCACCACTGTCTTGTTAAGTGTCATTATCTTCTGTATTGTTCAATTCCATGTTCAATTTACCATCAATTTATATCAACCCCATTGCAATGGTACCTTTGCAGAGCATCTGAGCCATATTGGGGCTGTGGTCTCCTTAGGTGTGAGCAGGAGAGGCTGCAGGAACCAGAGCTCATTGCTGCTGAACTGAAGGATGCGTACAGAGTCCCTGGCCTGATGGAAATGCTGAGGGAATTCACAGGTAAGTTAATGCCAAATCAGCAGGGGTTCTCTGGGTTTTCTTATCTGCAAATTCAAAATCACCCATGTTCTTCCCATTCTTAAATCCACGTGCCACATTCTTCCAGGCTCTGCCTGTTAACAGTACTAAAAGTGCTATAATACCTAGATAACAATAGTTATTACTATTGAATGCAGGGGCCTAGAATAGATGGCCTCTCGAGTCCCCTTTCAGTCCTACATGTCTGTGATTCTATGATATAATTTATGGCCCCAGCTGAGGGCAATTATATACTTTCTGGTGGGGGATTGGGAGCACCAAGGTGACAATCATTGGTTAATGAGGTAATTTGGGGGAGAATATAAGGGGAGGAAACAGGAAGCAAAGGGAAGATCATGAGAAGCTCCGAGTGAGCCTGGGCTGGGGAGTGAGGAAAGCCTACTGTGCTGTAAGCCTGTATTGCAAAAGTATTACAGTAGTATATAAGAGGGAAATAACTGCACACCTTGGTGAAAGATAAACAGGCTCGTGTGTGTGTGTTTGGGATTGGGAAACCATCTGAACTGGCTAGGCAGTGAGGTTCACCAAGTAGCGAGGGAGACATCCCGTGACAGGTCCCCATTACCAATAACTTCTCTGGCATGTTAGGTCCGTGATGCAGGGAGCCTTAAATTCTATTATTTCTGTAGTTACTCTGGGGTAATTTCACACCTGTCATGAGATTTTACTTGATTTCTCATGGGAGCTCTCAATGGGTTACAATAAGGTCATGAGCAATTATTTCTCTTAGAACAAGGAATTAAACTAATTCTTGTTTCCAGAGTACAGCTGGAGTTTGGAAATTGATTTAGCTGATGTTATAGTCTCAATTTAACTCCATACTTATTTAAAATATATAATTCTTCTAGTAAGAAAACTAAAATCACTTTACCTCTGCATCTTCTTTCTTTTAGGCAAAAAGTAACATCCTCCCTAGATTTAGCAAATTGATTTTGGGGTCCTTATCGTAAAATTCCTTCATGTCAGCACATTAGTCTTACGTGACTATATGCTATAAATGCAAAACACTGGATTCAGAATCAAACCTATTTAATGAGTGATTGCACTTTTCACTCCAGAAGGGACCCGTTTGGCAGAAGAGATCCAGGACATGGAAGCCAGAGAAGAATCCAGAGGTTGGTTCTGCATACAAAAGAGATTTTTAAAGTGATTTAGTGCCCAGGAAATGTGTAGGATTAACTGCCCCAGAGAGGGAAGCGCTCTCTTTAGGCACAGAGCAGACAATATGAGTGAAGACTTCCATGCATTGTCTCATTGCTCTTCCTCAACTTTGTTTCCTAGTGAGATGCTAGGATACTATTGCCACAGGCTTCTTGTTAGTGCTACCTGTAACCAGTCCTTTCAATAAAAACATTTGATTCACTAGTTTGGGGATTTTTTTTCTTGATGTATGGGATGGGACTGTAGGGAGTACAGCCATTCATGTGAGGCCTAAGAGTGCAGGTGGTAGCTATCACCTCCTCCATGTAAAAGATCAAGATGCATCAAAACAGTTCAGAACGTCCTTCATTGTGGTATTGGATCATGTTTGGAAGTGCACCATCCACGACCAGCTTGGCCCACATTCTGCTCTCAGTGACACCGATATAAATGCTGAGTAACTGCACAACAATCAATGGTGTTACAGCTGTGTAATTGGGAGCAGAATTCTGGGCCCTTAAAGCCAAAGTTCACACCAAGTGGAAGGCAGAGTCTGAAGAATGGTGCATCTGAGGCAACAGAGTTCTAGCAACTTCTCTCCAATGCAATATGGGTGCCCAGTCAGAGTAAATCTGCATCGATGACTACCAAGAAGACTCTCCTAACCCCACTTCCAAAAAAAGACTTAGAATTGGTAAAACCCAGGGCTTAAAGTTGCTGTCCTCATTCATGCTTCCAAAGTTTTACTGGCCTCCGCAGAAACCCTGGAACTGACCTTGCCACACCTTGATGCCTTCTACCAAGGATTCCCCCGCACCACTTCCTGCAGCTCCCATTGGCTGGGAACAGGGAACCGCCACCACTGGGAGCTGCGGGCAGCCATACCTGTGGACAGTGAATGTAAACAAACTGCCTCGCAGACTGCCAGCAGATTACCCTGACGGGCCACATGCGGCCCACGGCTGCTCACCACTGCTCTAAAATATATGATCCAGTGCAACCACAAGCTGTGGGACTCAGTAGAGTTCACATGAAAATAAAGAAGAATCATTTCATTCATTGCAGCAATTTCTGGGTGATGGTCTATGACTTGTGCCATACAGGAAGTCAGACTCGAGAATAATTATGGTTCCTCTGTGTCTTAAAAATCTACGAAATCAGACAATCTGGCAGCACAATTATTTTTGGCAAATACACGTTACGGTCTGGTGTTCCTAATTATGCTCTTTTTCAAAGAAATTCAAATAATCTAGAGGTAACTTCAAAAAATTAATGTAAAGTGTTCAATTCGAACTACACTGAAGTGGCAGACCTTAATTATGAGGGAGCTCTGTTCACAGATTACTGACAGAAAGCAATATCAGCACAAATGGCCTGAGAGCTAAGCAAATGAATGATGTAATGATTGTGGGAAGGGGAGGCTAAAGCGCAAAGCAGACTGTCTCTTTACAAAATAAGTGTGTAATCTTATATGCAAGAATTCCTAAAGGCTGTTAAATCTTAGGACTCTGTTTCTTGCTGTTGATTACCATACTGCATGAGATCAAAAGGGCCTTTTCTTTTTTCTAATGTACAACACATGGTGAAATGTCTAGAACATGTGTTGTGTTTGGAACAGTCAGTTAACTGCTTTGTAATAAATGGTTTTCCAAAAAAGCCAAACCAGATGCTTCTGCAGCTGCTAATGTTAAACATATATATGTACAGCCACAAACCTCTATGCATGATCTAGAGTCAAAAATTCCCCCTTCAAATGCAGTAACAAGGAAGTTACAACTATACTATGCAGTGTGAAAGACTGAAAAATTAAGGGCTAGATTCTGCCATCCTTAATTGCATTGAGTAATCTGCAAGAATCTCCTCTGGGCGTCCTTCCTGAGTCCTACTTGAAAATTATGCAGCAAAAAGCATAGCAGAATTTCCCAGTATTCGTGCCTTCATCTCTCTTTGCAGCTTCTTCTTTTATTTCCAACCCTTTCTTGCTGCCATCATCAGTAGGACCAGCTGTCCTGAAGGGAATCAAAAACTCTTTTTCAAAAAATGTCCACAAGAGCCACTTTGGGGATTGCTTGTCTCCAGATAGTTGAGAACACCATACTTAGTCTGTGTAAATGAAAAGTTATGTCTAATATGAGTTCCATTCATCCAAGAAATGAATATGCACAGAGAAGATGCGAAGACTTCCCATGAAAGGGAGAGAGGAATCCAACACTGGGTGCATTTCCTGACAAGTATTATTAGAGGAATGACTCAAGGTAGTGCACTTGGTGGTAGAACACCAGGAAATGTCTTTGACCAAGAAGAATGAGCTGACTTTATCTGCCTCTCTGACATCTCCCTATTCCTTCCCCATGACTTGTTTAGAAGTTTCTTTATCATTTCTCATTATTGCTTAACGATCATGTATGGAAGTGAACTGTTATTTTTAATACATCTTACATTTTTTCCATATGAGTTTTCATGTGGTATGAAGGCATTTCACTGCGCTTCTTTTGATGCAGGAAAGACGGTCATATTTTAAACTGTTTTATTAGTTTTTTTTAAAAAAGAAAGATGTTTGAAAAGTCAGTGGTCCCACTGTATTAAAAGCCTTTGCGGAATAGCTATAAAACTTTAGGCAACTGAATTAAAGTCATTTCACTGCAAACATTCAATGCTGTCTTAAATAACCTGTCAAAATTCTTCCTATGAGCTCAGATTACTTACAAACATTGAATGTTTTTTTTAATAAAGTCACCCAAGAACACCATAAATACCTAGCTCAATTTCCTTCAGTCACCAAAGAGTTTAATGAATGTTCAAGGTGCAGGCAAGCTGTAGTACTGCCATTATGCAGCATAGGAGAAGAATGTCATAAAACATTCCATCTAGCAGATTCTCAGGCAGCAGTCTCAGAGTCACATTATTTTAAAGGTAGGTAGACTTCTGTGTTCTATTATTCCAGACAGAAAGAACAACCACAACAGAATACTGAGAAGTCAGTAGGTGCCATAATTTACTCCCAGATCCCCACTACAAACATAAGGGCCTCATCCCACTCCTATTTAAATCAACAGGGGCTTTTTCATCAGTTTCCGTGGGAGAGGATTGGGCTTGTCTAAATTTAGAGTGACACTTATTTCTAATTGAGGCTATTGAATAAACTATCATCCTATGCAACTAGGTGTTTCATCAGCTGGCCAAGAATTTGCCTCTAGGAAGAAAAAGCATTGAACAAATCAATCCCACATCTGCTATAGTTTTAATATAAAGCACTATATGATGGAGTAATTTGATGCATTTTAACTATTTTTGTTACCTCTCTGAATTATCACCTTTTAGAAATGTTGATTAATTGCTAAGCACTCTGCAAACAGCTGAATCTTCTCCCCCAGAGAGCTACCACCTGTTAGATGAAGTGACAGAAGACATGAGAGTGCTTTTCCATGGGGAGCCAATTGTCCTCTTTTGCCACCTAGCTACACGCTCTCCTGCCTGCAGCAATTCTAGGTCTCTCATTTCCTGGGTCTATAATAGTAAAAGTAATGAGTAGTCTGATTCTCAGTGCATCCACTGCACAGTTCAGTGATTTCTCTCCCTCTTGCCTGGCAATACACAGTACAAAATATATATTTTTCTCTTGAAACTGGAGGTAATGCTTATGAAGGGCAATCGCATGAAAGTCCTGGAGACATCTGATCCTTTATTTATATAGAGGTGCCTCCTTCTAGTCCCTTTAAGTGCTTGATACTTGAGGTTCCTTCAGACCTATAAACTGTTGCAAAAAAGAAGACATAGAGAACCGAAGCCTTCTCTCTCCTTATGAGCACAGCTGATTTTTTGGGTAGTATTCATCTCAGCACTGAAAGAGGACCCTGACAGTTCAGGTTAGGGCAGGATGTCTAGTTCTCAGTATCATGCTTCTTTCAAAACAGATGCTAGTTCATCACTGTCCACCGAGCCTGAACTTTCCCAGGCATCTTCATGTGATAAAATTGTGACATTGCACCCCATAAGGCTTTATGGAAATATGCTTATGAATATATGACATAACTGGAATATGTTTTATGCTACATATGCCATGTAACATATCTCTGTAAAGGTTAAGATCTACTGAATCTATTCATCCTATTTGTATGCATGTATCATTTTTGTATTCGAAGTTATGAATATTGACTGTGTACTGGTTTGATTTTAAGTAGCCTTAGTAAGGCATTTGGGCAGCTTCTTTAGAAAGGAATTTGCAAGTTAAGTGCCCAATCAAGAAATAGTTAACGGACAATGGATCTTGGATCCCAATCCACATAAGAAGTCTACTTGAGGACGTTCAAGGTAGCATGTGAACCATGGCTACTACCTGTAAGTTCTGAGTTATTCATGGACATGTGACTTGCCTATGTGACTCCAAAACTCCATCTTGTAGGTGGGATTCTACACAGAGGAGGGAGGGGTGTCCACCCACAAGAGAAAGTCTATTTAAACCCCTGGGAGACCCCTCCATTTTGTCTTCAGCTGGCTCAAGAGATAGCCTCTCCACCCCCAAAGAATACCTGAAAAAACTGGAACAAAGGACAATAACCACAGAGGGTGTGAGTGATTGCTGGACCCAGACTAGAAGGAGACTAGTCTGTAAAAGGAAGCTTACTGGAACACCGCTGAGGGTGGGGTTTTATCTGCGTTCAGTTTTCTTACTGTATTAGGCATAGACTTGCATGTTTTATTTTATTGGACCCCATTGGGCATCTGAGTGTTAGAGACAGAAACACTTCTTCAGCTGCTTTCAATTAAGCTTGCAGTTCGTGGGACATGGTTCAGACCTGGGTCTGTGTTTGTGGCCCGCAAGCGTGTCTGGCACAACCAGGCAGGGTTCTGGAATCTCAAGCTGGCAGGGAAAGCAGGGGCAGAATTAGTCTTGGCACATCAGTTGGCAGCCCCAACGAGGTTTCTGTGATCCAACCCATCACAAAAATAATTCCCATTCCATAACACTGAAGCCTTAACAGGACTAATCTAAAAGCTATTCAGTGGTCCCAAATGTTTGGTTCTGATAGACTACATTATCTCTTTCTTAAGGTGCTCTATTAACTGTCTCTTTATGATAAAGCCGGTCAGCTGCATATGTACTAACCATTTTCTGTAAAGGCTCTTGTTTGATGCTGGCATCCCTTCAGGTTGTTTTGCACATTCACCCACTGAATTAAATTTTTTCCTATATTACTTTATGGGCTACACTTCAGTAATGACCTTGTTCATCTTTATGGATCATTGTCTAGGTCGAGTGGATTGAATAGTTCTTGTGCACATATTGTTGCTCTGCTGAATTAGGTGACTGCACATGCATGCATATTATGAGTTACTCTGTAGCTGAGAGCGAGGAAAGGTATTTGGTTTGAAGGAGGATAACAGCCCAGTTTGTCCCTGCATTTCTCTTACGAAACTGTTTTCAGACTTCCTGCCTCTTGGCTGTGCTATTGTGTGCCCATATGCCAATGACTTTTGAATAGTCAGTGGGCCAGAGATGGAGTGAGTGTGAGGCTACAGCCCATTGGTCAGAGCACTCACCTGAGATGTAAAAGTCCCAATGTCAAGCCCATGCCCCAATCAATATTTAATTATTTATACATAGGGCTCTACCAAATTCTCAGTCCATTTTGGTCAATTTCACGATCGTAGGATTTTAAAAATCTTAAATTTCACGGTTTCAGATATTTTAACTCTGAAATTTCACAAAGTTGCAACCGTGGGGGTCCCAACCCAAAAGGGGGTTGTGTGGGGTGGTCGCAAAGCTCCTGGAGGAGGGATGCGGTATTGCCACCCTTACTTCTGTGCTGCTGCTAGTGGCGGTGCTGCCTTCAGAGCTGTGCTCCCAGCCAGCAGTCACAGAGCTTCCTGCAGCCAGGGGCGGTTCCCAGAAGAGGGTCTGACCTGGCCCTGGGAGTGGCCGATGCAAGGGAATAGAAAGACCTATCCCTCCCCAGCTGGGAGTAGCAGCTGGAGCCTGGTGCAAGGTAGGCACCCCTGGCTGGGGTGACCCCAGCCCTGCCTCGGCCCGACTCCAGGCCCAGCACTTGGGGGTTAAAGGAGCCTTGGGCTGGCTGTGTGTGTGTGTGTTGGGAAGGGTGACCATTGTGCCCTCCCCCCACCACAGTGCCCTGGACAGTTGTCCATGTTACCCACCCATAACCAGCCCTACCCCTGGAAAAAGTGACCTCTCCCCCCATACAATACCACCATCACTTCTGTGCTGCTGCTGGTGGTGGTGCTGCCTTCAGAGCTGGGCACCCAGCCAGGAGCTGCTGCTTTCCACTCTCCAGTCACCCAGCTCTGAAGGCAGCACAGAAATAAGGGTGGCAATACCATAACCATCCCCCCCCCCCACACACACACAGAGTAGCCAGATTTCACGGGGATAGCAGATTTCACGGTCCGTGACACAGTTTTCATGGCCATGAATTTGGTAGGGCCCTATTTTTACAAAGTGGGACAGCTTCAATGAGAGAGATTGAGAGAGCCTTTCCCTTGAATGCTCCATGGTCCAGTTCCTGAGAGGTGGAAGAGCCAATTTCAAATCCCTGCTCCCTCTCAGGCAGATGGGAGACTTGAGCCCAGGTAAACATCCAAACTGCTGGGCTAAAAGTTATAAGGAGGTATCCCTACACACACATTTCTGTGACTGTAGCCTCAAAAATTTTGTTTATAGCCAAAACTATTAGTGGAATTTGTGTCCAATTCACAAATAGTTTTGGATCGATCCAAACTGCATTTTTTGATGAATAAATTGTCCAAAAAATTTCACCTAGCTCTACCTGCATTGCTACATTTTGAAAAGGTGCAGTCTGTACTTCCCTTAATGTGGTGCCAGCACTGGTGGAGGGTGAGGAAGGAGGGTGGTGGGCAATTGCTCCTCATCGCTTTTCAGAAGCCCACTGCTATTGACAGCCCTAGCCTCACAGTCCTTGAGCTTAGGGGAGTACCAGGATTGCGGACGTGTTGGGTCCCTGTGCAAGGGAATGGAAGGGAAAGAGAGAAGAAGAAGGAATCCTTATGTCCTCTCTCTCCCCCACCTGCACTTGCACAAGGCTGGACAGAGTCAGGCCCTGAATCCTTTAACTAGTGCAGTTGATGAAGTTATTTAGTCAATCTACTACTGAGAGCTCATTTACTAGATTGTTCATCTTGTGCTGTCACTACCTTAATGGACTGCTGACATTTGTTTACTCAGGCCAAGTCCCAGAACAGCATGAATTACCTGGAGCTTTACAGGAAACAAAACTGATGTCAAAATACCTTCATCCTGGAATTCCTTTCTGATTGCATTAAGTGCTCTTCTTTGCTGTGCTACAGGGCTGAGATTAGAAAAATCTGTAACCTCTATGTGACTGTTTCAATGCCCTCTCTTTTTCCTCAGCAGCTACTGTATCAGCAGGATCTCTGTGCCCTGTGTGCTAAAACACAGACCACATATTCAATGTAGGGCCAAAACCCATTCCTTTCCTGAGATTTGCCTTTAGTACAAAGGAATGAAGAATAAGATGACATGTTCTTTCTAGGCTTGACTGCTCAACACAACTCTCAGGTCCTCTCTGCTTCACTTTGAAGATTCACCCATCAGGGGAGCACAGCACAGAAACCGGATTCTGTGTTCACACACTGCTAGCACAGTGGGGTCCTGGGCCATGACTGGGGCTCCAAAGCACGACAGTAATACAAATAATACTAATAATTCTTCCCTTCTCAGCCCCCGCCCAACAGGAGGTCTATTCCTCCAGGTTTGATACTGCTGGCAGGTGTCTCTAGATAGACCTTCACCTCCTTCCTGCTCTGTAGGGTCCAGTGTAGATTTTATTCACCCCATCATACCACTGTAGCAAGATTCCTGTGCCGGAAAGTTGTCATCAAGTGTGAATTTCATATTGTCCCTTATACTGGTGAGAATTCTGAGCAGCTTTTTTCCCTAGCAGCGCTCCACGCAGCAGGAGCACGCAATGTGAAAAAAATCATGTCTACGTTTTTTCTTTTTTTCAATCAGCATCCATTACTAGCAGTCTATGGTTCACTAAGACCACTGGCATATAATATAAGAATTACTTGTATAACAGGAGACAATGAGGGAGCTCCTGTAGCATGGAGTCCTTCCTGGTTAGTCAGAACCCACCTGCTGAATCCCTTAAACTCATTTTGGATCAGACTATTAAGCTTCCAAAGGACAGCGGGTGTCCAAGATAGAAATACGCCCCATCCCATGTATGTCATTATGATTCAAGTCCTGATCCAAAACCCACTGGAGGCAAGAAGAGTCTTTTCATTGACTTCAATGTGCTTTGCATTAAGCTCTCAGTGTGTAGCACTCATACTGCTGAGCCAGAAGGTCACAGAGTAAAATCCTTCACTAGAACTTGGGCTTAATACATAATGATGGCATATTAGAGTGCAGCACTAGCCCATGAAAGCTCAGGGAATGAGAAACTATGGGCCAAATTTAGCCCTGGAATAAGATGGCAGAATGTCATTGAAGTCAGTGTACTTGTGCCTGCTTACAACTGATCTGAATTTGGCCCTACAGCTAGAAATCAAACACAGATCTACACCGCTGTATAGAGTACTATCAATGGGCTGGTCTCCACATCCAGTATCACGGCACAACACTGAATCAAATCAATAGCTGAGACTGCTGCTAATCACACCGACATAATAAAATGAAAGAACTATAGAACTACACTTGCAGATTTAGTTTTAGAAGATTGACTGCTATAAACTTCAGTCCTTTGAAAATGTAGTTAAAGTCATACAAATAGTGTTCTGCATCATATTACCCAGGAAACCTGTATGTTAAATGCACTGTGAAACATCTGTAAATTGGAGGTGCCGTACCAGCAGAAAATCCTTTATAAGGACAAGCTTTGTATACCTCTGAGTTCAAACCACCCATCCCAAACCCACAGATCAATCTGACTTTTAGTATTCAATTATATGGTTTAGCACTTGCATCAGAGTTTCAAAAAAAAAAAAAAAATCTGGGGACATAGGGCCTGATCCAAAGCTCATTAAAGTCAATGGAAAGAGTCCTGTTGACTTCAGTAGGCCTTGCATCAGATCCATGGTGCTCAAGTATCATGCAGATGCCTGATGGCAAGCAGTGAAGGTGCAATAATAGCTTTATTCTTTCCTGCTGCTCATACCTCCTTTGCAAATTCAGCCATTTCTACTCATTTAATTACAAGGTCAGCCCTGCCAGATGACATTTTGACATAGTCATTTCTTTCCTTTTATGATTTGCAAATTGAACAAGTCATTTCTTTTCACTAATCCAGTAAAGGTTATTCCTAAAGGTGAATGAACCAGTTGTTGAAGCAAGACATTTTTTCTTCTTAGGGTGTGATTATTCCCTTTTTATTTGATATGAACAAAAGGGTAGTGAAATCACCCCTGAAACATTTCTTATGTATACGTGGTCCAACTGGGGCCTCTATGTACCTCAGTGAATAAAGCAGACATGTATGCCAAATAATTAATTTGCAGGGAGAAGTGACAGAGGCAAGACTAGAACCTGTTCCCAACTTTCTCAGTCAAGTGACCCTGAAGCTAAACCAAAGAAATAGATTTGTTAGGTAAATCCATTTGAGATTATTCTATAACCCACCGATTTAATCAGAGTTATACTAGGTAAGATTTGGGTCCACAGAGTCCATGTTTCAGAGACAACATGATGTGACTTATAATGCTGAAGTGCTTTCCCCAATGAGGCAGACGGTCCCGGAGAAAACATCATATAACAAAACAAGATATCTGAAAGAGCTGTAGTCGGTGTAATTGGGACAGTACTGTCTAAATGCATTAATGTATAAATAATTGTAATATTCTGAAATAGAATACTTGGCTGCCATTAGACAAACAACTAGTATTTCTGGGGTACAGTTCTAAAATATATATTTCTATCAGTTGGAGTTTTGTATATCAGCCAGAATTTTTGACCTATGAATAGGAACTCACTGTAACAATTATACTGTATTAATCATAGTTATATTTATTTTTAAATGAAGCCATAATGCCAGAGAATCAACATGGTCTGAATCAGAGGATGAAGATAATTCTGTGATCTTGGTTTGATTTTGAAAATGGTTTTAAGAGCGTATATTTTTTTTTCTTAAAATCTATAAAGAAAAAAGAAATTGTGTAAAGCGGGATCCTGCTGACAAGGAAATTGGGAATATAAGGCATGCTTTGTCCCCTGCTATTTGGCAGGAAACCTGTGCCCTTTCCTGAAGAAAATTCTGATTGCATCTCTTGTTATGCACAGCTAGGTGGACATGGACACAGAACAAACTAGAGCTCTTGCAAGCACCTCAAATACTGAATGATCACTGACCACCACTTGGTATCAGAAGTTAGATAAAAATATAAACACTCTAGCTGGAAGGTTGAATTGTAACACTACTTTATTTCTTAGAATTCAGAACAATAACACCAACAAAAACAGAGATAGTCAAAGCAGGCTGCTCCCTAAAACAGGGAGGCGCAGTTCACCTCACCTTAGTATTGGCTGCCTGTCTGCCGACCAAATCTGATGGCCTACAGAGCCCGCTGTCTGCAAACAGAACCAGGCAACCCCCTGAGAATTTAAAGTGATAGATTACAATTTTAACACAGTTTTCAATACACTGCAGCTTAAACAATGCTTCATTCTATATCTGCAAACAATGGGTGTCAGCAAAAAGAAAGACACTAAGAGGGTAGCCTTATTTCTAATAATAGCTGGTTCTGAGGCACTTGATGTGTTTTAACAGATTTTGGTAAATCAGCTAAGGAGGAGAACTGTGAAACAGTATTACAGAAATCTGAGGAGTACTGCACTCTATGTAAAAATGAGAGATGTTTTTAAATAGACAGTATATAAAACATAGAAGAGTTTGTCTGAGGAGCCTCCTATCTGAGGCTGAGGAGCCAGTTATGCAATTTGGGGGGGGAGGGGTGTAATTGAGTCCCTGATAAGAGACCAAATTGGGATTGGGATCTGGAACAAAAAATTGAGAGACCCAAAATTAACGCTTGACAAAGCAATTAGAATTTGCCAAGCAAAGGAAATGAACCAGTCTAAAATAAAGCTTACATAGGGTGGACAGTGCTCTGACTCTGTAGATATAATAGAGAATCCAAAATAAGACAAAAAGAGAGATCCGAGGCAGAAAGGCATGATAGGAGCTGAAAGTTGGAGTCCAACAAAAACAGCACGTGGAGCTTCACACTCTGTAGCAACAAAACACAGGCTAAGACAATGCCTGGTGTATAGGAAAAGATGCAAGAAATGCAATGGATTGCATCACTTTGCAAGAGTTCACAAGCACCAGTAGAGTGTGCACTATGGGTATGTCTATACTGCAGTTAAAACCCACTGCCGGCCCATGGCAGCTGACTCCAGCTCGCAGAACTTGGGTAAGAGGCGGTTTAATCACCATGTAGACTTGGGGCTCAGGCTGCAGCCAAACTCTGGGACCCTCCCACTTTGCAGGGTCCTAAATCCTGGGCTGCAGCCCAAGCCCAAGCCCAAGCCCAAGCACAAGCCCAAGCCCAAATGTTTACACCTTCTTAAACAGCCCCTTAGCCCAAGCCCTGCAATCCCCGGTAGCTGGCCTGGGCCAGCGGTGGGGTCTAATTGCAGTATAGACATACCCAATGTGGACAAAGAAGATGATGACAGCACCAGGAGTGATGGACAATATTGCAGCAGAAAATGATTGGACTATCAATCTGAAAGCAAATGGGGCACGTTATTTTGAAGTTGGATCCTGGTGTGCAATCCATTGTGCTGCCAGAAATGGTGTTATTACATTAAAAGAAAAGGCACAGGTACTGCAGGCTAAATGAATGAAACTCAGGGCTTACAGAGGTGAGCTTATCCCCACTATACCCTGACTAACAGCATATGAGAACTACATGTATGGGTAAATAACACACACACTTTGGATAGTACCATGGAAAAAGACTGCCCATTATTGGGTTAAAAAAGTGTTATGCCCTTAGTCTAATCAAGAAGGTGCACTCATTGGAAGGGCAGGGGACCAAAACAATTGAGGAAGTATGTGAAAACATTTTCCATGGGATAGGGAAGCTCTCAAAAGAATACAGAATACAGATGAAAGAGCTGATGATACAGGAAAAATTGCCTGCTACAGCAAGGTCGGCATAGATTTGTTAATGTTGGAAAAACATGTTGTTTGTTTATGGTAATGGGGGCGGGGGAAACTATACACTTGCCCTAGACTATTATTTTCACGTCCCTGTGATAGTCTTACTAGAAGACACCTCAGGAAAACAGGTAACTGTACATATCAAATCTATTTTTACTGGAAAATGGTGCCATAGTAATGTTTGAGAATGGACTGCAGTTTGGGCATGCATTTAAATAGTTTGCAGGGAGGTACAGATTTAGGCATGCAATTGGTAGCCTCCATTACCTTTGATCCAACTGATTGGTGAAAAACAATATCAAAATACTAAGGCGCTTACTGAAAAAAAGAATGCAGAGTCTGACGCTAATCCATATATAGCACTGTTAAATTTCACAACGGCGTCAGTGAAGCATGCATTCTCACCTGCTGACATTTCAGTTTCGTAAAACTGAAAACAAGCCTGCCTGCACTGTTAGAAACTGATGTCAGAGTCACTGGGGACTTGCAGACAAACCAAGAGACAGATAAGGCAAAACAAAAAACAATTGGTATGATCTGGGGTCCAGGTAGCTGCCACCACTTCATAAAAATGTCACTGTGTGTCTCTATGATGGGAAACAATGGTCAGAAACGGCAATGGTGCCCCAAGAGGTTGCCCTGTGGTCATTTGAAGTTGTCATTCCAGATGGACACAGAGAAAGAGGTGACACCTGCTCCAATTCCCTGAAGAAAGGGAGAGATGGGTGAGTTGGCTGGCTTGCCCAAGAAGGTCTCAGAAAAGCAATAATCACAGCAGGTTGAGCCAACAGAGCCCCAGGACATGGAACAACCAGAACAAGTAGAACTGCTGCCTCCTGACAACAGTAGTGCTGAAGATCTAGGGGAATCCCTCAGGTTCAAGCAACGGTGCAGGGCCCCTCGAAGACTAACTCAGCATTCTTCGTAAGTTTAGTTATGGGGTTTCTTATAAGTATTTGTAATTGTGTGTTAAATTAATGGTGGTTTTAAGTGTTATTGTTATTAAGTTTTGATTTGGAAGGGAAGATGTGGTCCTGGAGACTGTGCCTTTAAGAGCTAAGCTTACCAGACACAGAGTCTGGGTGGGACACTGGGAAGCTATGGTTATGCACAGCCATTAGGAACTAGACACAGAGCAAACCAGAACCCTTGAAAACTCCTTAAGCACTCAGGGTGCAATCCACAAAGTTTCTTAGGTGTCCAAGTCTCGTTTTTAACCCCCACTGCAATCCACAAAACTCATGCTTAGCTGTAGACACCTACACCCACTTTGCGCCTGTGTTTTTAATCTGGGCTTGTGGACTGCTGCCTCACTCTAGGCACCCAAGTGCCAATCTTCCCACCTGAGCACATGCACTGCTGCCTTGATATGGGCATCTGGACTCCTTTTCCCACCTAAGCCTCAGAACAATTCACAAATTGGGCCGCCTAAGTCATGTGTGGGAGGCCCCATCTGGTAGGCATGCTCAGAGGCTGCCTACCAGGTAGGCCCTCTTAGGCGAGATCACACAAAATGTCTGGTGGGGGGCAGAAGGAGGAGGGCTACACTTTAGCCTAGTGGATAGGATGTGGAAGATTACCCCTCCCACTCCTGCCAGTTCAAGTCCCTTCTCCACCTGAGGGGAAGAAGGGATTTAACTGGGATCTGCCACCTCTTAGGTGAGTGACCTAACCAGTAGGCTATAGAGCCATTCTTGCGCTCTCTGGCCCAATTAATATTTAATTATTCAGTTCTTTAATTAAAGTGGAACAAGTTCAGTAGGACAGATTGAAGGAGCGACACAACAGAACAGTCATTAGCTGAGTGGTTAGGGCACTCACCTGTGAAGTAGCAGGTGAGAAGAGCGATTTGAACCAGGGGTCTCCTACATCATTGTTAAGTACCCTAACTGCTGGACTAGAGCTTGTCAGGGAGAACCTCTCCCTTGCCATTTTGTTTTGGGCCCTGCATTTGACTTAGGTGACCAAATGCCTATCTTCCCCTGATCTGTGGATCACAAGCTGAGCTGGGTGCCTCCCTGCAACCTGGACTTAGGCGCCTATCTCTGTGAGGTGGATGGGGCTTAGCACACATCCCTCTGGTCACCATCTCATTGGCTAGCATAGTTGGCTTCCTGCATAGCATGCTGGCTTTGTGGATCACAGTTTAAGGCACCCCATTCATTGTAGAAGAGCCAAGATGCATTAACTTAGGTTTTGTAGATCACAGTGTTGTTCCTAGTGATTTTCTAGGCGCCTAAAAAGTTAGGCTCCATGACACTCAGCCTAAGTGATCAGTGAACACCACACTTCCTCTTGCTGCTGTCTGGGAGCTGCCCATTGTGCCTTTTTCCACACAGTCTTTAGGACACTGGTGCTGTCTTAAAAATTGTTATTGTTCATAATTTTAATCATTGCACATCCCTGGATTCTGCCATAATTTATGTTTGTGCATCAGGGAAAAACATCCAGGAAAGGGCCAAGGGCTACTTGCCGGTCACGATTCAGTAGGGGAATCCAAGACAAAGGTATGTTACCTTTCCTGGGGCTGAGAGAGACCTGTGGAAAAGCCTCTGGAGACAGCAGTCTATGTTGGTCAGTGGAATTGCTATGTTTTTCTGATTGGCATGAGTTTTGTGTTCTAAACAATAAATTGTGCCCTGAGGCAGGGACTTGGATGTGGCACTGACTCCTGCCTGGGCTGGTGAGATGATCCATCAGATTACAGCCTGGCTACCCAGTGAGTCTCAAGATCATTAAGGTAACCAGGAATAACTAACCCAGGGACTACTATGGCTCTATACTATCTGAGACTCGGGGGAGTACCTGAGTAGCCTGTTATATTAGCTTTCCAGCTGCTATGCACTGTTGGAATAGCACAAAAGAATCACATTGTACCTGAGAATCAAATCCAGAACATCTGATTTTCTATACACACACACACACACACACACACCCCTACATTTCTCACCCCTGACTGGGCAGTACACAGACTGTTGACGGCATATTGTTTAATCAGCTTGCTTATACTGTGTGCTACAATTAAATCCTCTCTGAAAATATGAGGCAGTGAGCCAGTATCTGCTAGTCCAAACTCATATGAGTTCCGTATGGATAACCAATCCTGAAATATCCTTTTTAGACATACTCTGCCCCATAAGAGGGAGGCAGGTTATCATTAACAAGAAAAAATAGCTAAGTACTTTTGTGCATAATGTCTCAAGCAAGCACACATTATCTTTCTTCATGCTCCCTTATGGGCGGGGGGGAAATAGCAATTACTAACTATGGAAGACAGGGGGAAAGTATCAGTTCATAATTTTGCATAACCAAAAGTAAAATGCTGGAGATGACAAAAGATATACTGTTTGCATCTGGTTCAGCAGGTGACACATGCACAAAAAATGTGGTGCAAAATCTCACTTCAACATATATCAGGAACTGGTAAGAAGAAAGCAAATGTTTATTTTTCTTCAGAGTGGAGCTTTGGATTTGATATCTTACACAGAAACCTTCTCAGTCCAAACCTCTGGTTATTTTTAAACCAAATGTCAAAATATTATACATTGCTATACAACCTGCTGTATTTTTTGGCCTCAAAACTATCTGCTTGTTGCAGAGGTGTACTAAGAGCCCAGTACAGAAATGACTATGGCTGGCATTAGTATTTTTTAATTATGCAGCCAGCTCTGGGGTTTGCCTGCCTACAATTTAGGTAATCTGGTTATTTATATATCTCTCTATATAAACCCACCAAGCACTATTAAATTTCTCTGGTATAAGCCACTCCTTAAGCCCCAGATGTTAGCTTTAACCTTAGCTGCTGCCTATTAAAAATACACTCTCTTCAATGTTTATTTAATGTGCAAAATATTAGGGTTAAAATATCAGACATATGGGAGAAGTCACATGCTTTGTATTTAGTAAAATAAAAATTATTCTTAACACTGAAAGGACCAGAGTATACTCAGCTCCTGTGTGGAACTGCCAGGTGGAAGAGGGCACTAGGGCACAGGTCCAATGGGAGTTTGGCACCTAAATACCTCTGAGGATCTGAGCCAAGGAGCCTCCTCTTCCTCCCATAAGCAATTACACCAGAGGAACCACCACCTCCAGTCTCTATTCTCTGAGCCGCCTCAAACTTCTCAAGCCTTGTTCCCCAGCTTCCACCTGCCCCTGTTCAATCAGGCACCCAAACATCCATCCCATCTGCCCAAGCCCGTGAGGCTGCACAATGTGATTTTGGGTGAGTGTGAGTGGGATGGGAGAGAAAGGATGGGCAAGCCAGGCACTGGGGATGTTGAGTGCGTCAGTGCTGGGGTTTGTCTTTCCTGTGCTCTCCTCTGCATTTCATTCATGAGGTTCCCACTGTCCTAACACCCTCCCCCCAACTTCTTCCACTTGCCTCCCTCTCATCATTTCTGGAGTACAGGAATCCCTGGGTAGAATTCCCATTCTAGATCTTTTCCCACAGTGAAGGGATGGACTGCCTGGGCAGAGACATCCCCTCTCCTATATCTTTGTATCTGCACTGAAGGGATAAGCTGAGGTGCTGCCTGTCTTCCACCCTCTTGTATACCTGCTCATGAAAGTGAAATCTCTCCTGTTTGTGGGATGGGATTTGTGGGCTTCCTTTTCCTGAACTCAGGAATCAGCTTCCCCAGATGGTGGCCTTCCTCTCTCTCCCTATCTGGAAGATCAGACCCCTACAATCTCCCTCCCCCCCAAAATTGTGTACTCTTATTTCCAATCTGGGATAATGCTGCAAGTGAGAGCAAAATAGAAATCATGTATTATCCTAGCTTGCTAGAGTGTGTCAAAAGAGCCAGTGCAAAGACTGCAAGATAGCGAAGGGAGAACAACAAAACACTACTTTAATTCTGAGTTTACTATACAGCCAGGTTTGGTCAATCTGAATTGGTTTGCAAACCCCATATTATTTTGAATAATAAAGGCCTTTGGAGATTAATGGTTCATCAGTTTCACCTGTAAAGCTACCACTAAACCTCTATGATGAAATTGCCATGTAAACAGATAAACCAAGCCTAGATTAACCAGACCTGACAGTAATGTTCTCATTAAAATAAAGGCCTCAGTCATTACTTTTAAATTAACATTTCCCCTTCCTGAAAGATGATATTTTAAAAATTATTTACAACAGTTTTTCTCAAAGGATCCACTATTTTAGATGTACTCTGATTCAAGGTTCCTATTATCAATAAGAAAGTATAGTGAAAAAACAGGAGATTCTATCAAGGTCATGCTTTCTGCAGACAGGTTAAATGCTATCCCCTGGCCATCAGACTAAATCATAACAGTGATGCAGCTTTGTTTCTGATGTTGACTATAGAAAGCCTGCATCATTCATGTAGTGTTCTGTCCCTGTGCTCCTCCTCCATGTTGAATGATGATGCCAATACGAGGTGTGAAAATCAAGTTTCATAGATTGTAAGGCCAGAAGGGACCTCCTGTATAACACAGGTCTTTTGAATTTCATCCAGTCACTCCTGTCTTGAGTCCAATAATATGTGTTTGACTAAAGTATATCAAGTTACAAGATCTGGCCTCAGAAAGATTTTTAGTAGTACTGTAAGTTCTCACTAGCAATAAAATGCTCAGTTTTTCCTAAATCCCCCACCCTGAATTGACAAAGCCTGAATTTATTTGAAAAATAGACAGGTTTAAGCAATATGGGTAGAAATGGGGAGCAGGTAATGCAGCACAGAAGAGGTTAAGAAGCCACTCAAGGTCAAACCAAAGAAAGCAGGACTTATTTTAGGGAACATTTTTTTAAAAGCTATCAAGGATTGGAAAATATAATATACGCAAGATTATGTTTAAACAAGATTTCTGGCTCTTATCTTGATGTGTCTAAAAACCCTTTGGAAAAAAGAAAACTGTATAACAATGCAAGCAGTTTAGACCACTGCTTTTGATTTGTTTTTGTTTATTTAATAACTTTGAGTAGAAATGAAGCAGAAACAATAAAAGTAGTTTCCAGAAGCAAATGTTAAAATAACAATGAAGCCAGGTTATTTTTAGATGAAGGTATAAAAAAGTAATTACCTCAAACAATTCACTTGCAACCAGCTCAGTGAAGTAGGTGTAGAAGTAAAGCCTGAAAGACCAACTGGCATAAAAACAGACATTATCCTTTTACACATTCATTTTTAGCCCCACAAGCTCAAGGAGACAGATAGTTGCCATAGCATCAAGATATGCATCACTGCATAAAAAGGGGCTTCTGTCTTTCCTGTACCTGCCAGTGTTTAGTGTTGCTATCATACCACCATATTTTGCCACTATGTGACAACTGCTGGGCCATTTATTGCAAATGAAATCAGAGATGCTGCATATCTTGTTTGCAATGTAGCTGTAGCTGTGTTGGTCTCAGGATATTAGAGAAACAAGGTGGGTGAGGTGATATCTTTCATTGGACCAACTTCTGTTCAAATCTTGTATTTAGCAGTGACACTTTGAGTTAGTTTCTCAGACCTGAAGAAGAGCTCTGTGTAGCTTGAAAGCTTGTCTTTACTTCATCCACCTTGTCTCACTAATGCTGCAAATCTGACATCCAACAACTTTCAAACAGATCTTAGAAGAATAATTTCATAAAGGATCATATGAATCCATCAGCCTAACAAATACAGTCCATTTTTTACTGAGCAAAATAGTCTTAGGGCATGTCTACATTTTCCTGCAGTTCACACCAACAAGGAGCGAACAGCAGTATGCACAGAGGTGCTGAGCCGGGTCGGCAACCTTTGGCACACAGCCCATCAAGGTAATCCGCTGGCGGGCCATGAGAGATTTTGTTTACATTGATTGTCCACAAGCATGGCCCCCGCAGCTCCCAGTGGCCGCAGTTCGCCGTTCCCGGCCAATGGGAGCTGTGGAAATCGGCAGCCAGCACGTCCCTGTGGCCCGTGCCGTTTCCCACAGCTCCCATTGTAATTGGGATATAACTGCCACTGATCAGATCAGAGGGCCTGATCCAAAGCCCACTGAAATGCATGGAAAAACTCCTATTGTCTTCAGTGTGATTTGGATCAGGCCTGAAATAATAGAGTCTGGCTTCATATGAAACACACATCATTGATTCATAGATTCCAAGGCCAGAAGGGACCATTGTGATCATCTAGTCTGACCTCCTGTATATGATGCTGGATTGTGAGCTGCTATACTAGAACCCAAGCCCCTTATTCACATGAATAGTCCAAATGACTCTGCATAAGGTTTTGCAAGACTGAGCCCTTTAATACCTAGTGATTTATAACACATTCAGCAGCCCTGTGTCAGACGGGCAAATATTAAGGGTGAATGGCAAAGCATTTGGAAATATAAAAATTAAATATTAAATAAAATTTGAAGTCATTAAGAGGATATGTGCAGTCTTCAAATCTACATATATATTAAAACTAAATATTGGAAAGTCAGTCCTTCCTTGACTTGCCTGCCAAGACCTGGGTTCGGGGTTTTCCATTTCCACCAAAACAGCTGATAAAATACCCTCCTCCCACCCCCCAAAAAGATAGGATATGGCTACCTCTGTCCATGTTGGTCCCATAATTTAGAATCAGCATTCTGAACAGTTGTAGAAGCAATAGCACCCAGAACAAAGGTCTGGGCAGGGGCTAAGTAGAATACAAACTGATATGTAAATATTTGGATTTGAAATGTATTTGCAATTTCCAAACCGAAGAGGTTCCTATTTCATGCATCTGCCAAGATCTTTGTTCTGGGTCCTGCAACATCAACAAGAGATAACAATCATCATCTGAGCTCTTACATTTCTTTGTATAAAGCTTTGTAGTTTATCATTTATATTTGAATCCCCAAAGCTATAGCACTAGATAATCTGGAAAAAATAATTTTACATCTCTCGGTGTTAAAAGGCCCAATCTCAATTTCCTACTTACAGGCAGCATTGTTTGGCCTAATCATGTGATTAAGGGATTTCAGGTTTGTGTCCGAGTATGGTAGATCATTTACATCAGCATTGTGCTTGGTTTATTCAACGAAGCCACACTATACACAGTTTGTGATGTCAACCACATTTATGATAGTAATTTTAGAACATTTAAAACACTGTGTGACATCTGAATTCAGGCATCTGAAGAAAGTTTATTTTAGATATAGATATATATAGAGAGAGTATGGCCTGATCTATCTATATATATTTAATTCATCAGCGGTTCTTTAAAACTTAATATAATCACCTTTATGTATAACACAACAAGTAGAATGTCATGCTCTCAATATAAATGTAATACTGAAGAGATTATTAACACTCAGCTCAGAGCCAGAATGATTATTCTATCACAGTCTCTTGTGGACTCTCATTTCATAAAGGAAACAATCCTAAGAACTACTGTCGCCTTTTCAGACTGGTACTTACTTGATATATGAGAGCCCAATGCATTAAAATAATTATTTCAGACAACCTAGTACTTTAGTTTCTGATTCCTGGGATTCAAATTTATTTCACATACTAAAAAAACCAAATTCATTACAGGTAAATGAATAGGCCATTTTAACAACTTAAACAATCTTGAAGAACATTCCCAAATCATGTGAACGTTTCATAGAATCACAGAAATGTAGGGCTGGAAGGCACCTTGAGAGTTTAGTCCACTCCACCCCCCACACTCATGCCAAGGCAGGACTAAGTATACCTCGGGCTGCAAACTGGGGTTTAAACCTAACCTGCCACTGACTGTCTGCATGGATCCTGCTGATGTGCATTCACAGTTTGACACTAGCAGTACAGCAAGGCACTGGGAAAAGAAGGAGTCACCGAGACAGACTAAACATGGGAGTGAAACAAGCATGGGAGAGAGAAGATCTCATGCAAGAGGTGGAGCTGAGGAAGAGGAGAGTCTGTCCCCGGGCATCTGAAAGCAGCCCAGAACCTATTGGGAAGTTACCTTGATGTCTTTTCCACTGGGGATGACAACCTGTGGTGCACAGGGTTGATACAGCTCCAGGTTGAGACTGGGATGCCAGACCTGTGAGACTGTGGCTACAGAAGAACCCAATCCATCACCAAGGCAGTGAACAACTGCAACAGATGGTATAGACAGGCATCATCCATCCTCCATGAGCCCAGGGGCTGCACTTATAGTCTTGGAAAGGAAGAAAGGCCAAGTGACATGGACAGGTGTGGATTATAGACTTGGGGGGGAGGGATAGCTCACTGGTTTGAGCATTGGCCTGCTAAACCCAGGGTTGAGAGTTCAATCTTTGAGGGAGCCACCTAGGGATCTGGGGCAAAATCAGTACTTGGTCCTGCTAGTGAAGGCAGGGGGCTGGACTCAATGACCTTTCAAGGTCCCTTCCAGTTCTAGGAGATAGGATATCTCCATTTAAAAAAAAAAAAGATTGAACGATATTAAAATGAGAGATGCAGATTTCCTTCTTAGGACTAGATTTGCCTGCAAAGATCAGCTGGTTCTGTACCCTTGACCTGGCCTGTGGCTTCTGGCAAGTAGAGGTGCACCCTGATGACTGACAGAAGACAACATTCACCACCAAACAGGGTCTCTTTTGGGTTTAATGCTTTTGGACTCTGTAAGCTCCTGAAATGTTCCAAAGGTTGATGGATGTGATGTTGGCAGACTTTAGGGTAGGTCCTGCCTGGTATATCTTGATGACATCATCCTCATTAAGAGGTCATTTGAGGAGCACCTGCAGAAGTTGGGAGCTGTGCTTGAGAGGCTCTGCCAAGCAAACTTAAAGGTGAAACCAGCAAAATGCAATTTTTTCTGTGATGAAGTACATTACTGTGCCATGTGCTCAGAAGGCATAGGAACAGACTCTGAAAAGGTGGAAACCATCCAATCACAGCTGGTGCCATGCACAGTCACTGAGTTGCACAGTTCCATTGGCTTGGATTCATACTACTGGAGAATCACTGCTGATTTTGCCACAATTGCACAGTCACTGCACAAACTGGCAGAGAAGGGGTGGACATTTGAGAGGACTACCTCATGCCACAAGATGCCTTCTAGAAACAAAGCAGAAGTTCCTTTTCCCCACTAATGCTGGCCAACCCCCAACTCCAGCTACCATTCATCCTAGATGCAAATGCCATTGTAGTTGTCATTGGGGCTCTCTTGGGCTCAGCCATATGGAAACAAGGAAAGAGTAGCTGCATGCACCAGTAGGACCCTAAATAAAGCTCATCAGAATTACTCCACAACTAAGAAGGAGCGGTTGGCACTGATGATTGTCATGTTGTCTGGAGTGGCTCACAAGTGAGAGAATACCAACCTCAGGGCAGACTGTTAAGAAGCAGGGCAAAAACCCCAAACTAGTTGTGAGTTCTATAGTTAGATTTCACCAACCAAGTAACAAGTGTAAACTCCCAGTAAAAAGTATGAACTCGTAAAGCACTGTAACTGTCTGACCATGGAGTCACAGTCCCCTTGGCATTCTGATCTATCTTGCTACCCTGCCACGGGACATGGCTCCCCTTCTGCCTTCTTCCTCGCAGAAGCTGTACAGACTCCAGTGGTGTGCCTTTACCATACACTTTTATTTTCAGTTCCCTCCACCATTTCCACAACAATCCCTATGCAACAGTCTATGTACAGCACCACCATACTTTTTGGCCCTCGCCCCAAGACCTGAGGGGAACAGACATCTCCCTCCATTGAGGCCTCCATGTAATAGGGCTCAACTAGCCATAGTCCCCTTTCTCTACCTTGGAGCTTCCTTCCTGCCTCTTTATCAGCCTTGAGCTGATGGGCTAATTGGTTCCTTATCCCATCTAGTGGGTCAGCCTGATTGTCTAATTATCCCAGTCACCTTTCTCAAGGGGAACTAATTAGCATGTGAGTGATCAGAGTCACTCTGAGTCTAAAAGCTCACCAATTCATGCCCTGTACACTGTCACACACCCATGCAAGCTTGACTATGTGATGGATGGTCCCTTTACACTGAAAATCACAGCAATATTTAGGTTATTTCAAGTCCCAAAGGACCAGTCACTTACCCCAGGTTAATTGTACTGAAATCTCAAACCAAACACAATGCCTTCGCCAATCCTGTAATAAACTAACTAAAGATTTATTAACTAAGAAAAGAAATAAGAGAGTTATTTAAAAGGTTAAAAAAGGAAACATACACACAAATGAATTACAGTCTTAGATTTAAAAAGGTAATACAAGTTTCTATAACAAGCAGCTCTATACATCATTTAGGGCTGACCCACGCCAAACAGATTGGAAATCTCTTGCTTATATTTAGGAATCTTTGCCCCTCAAAGTCCAGACAGCATAAAGAGAGCCAATTTCTCCTAGTCAGGGATTTTTGACCCCCCTCAACCCAGAATCCAAGCTGATGCAGGGAGTTCATGCACAGGCCTCCCCCTTCTGGAGGGAGTGAGGAATGCAATCAACAAGGTCTCTGTCCTTTGATGCTAAACAATGGCTCCTTTGCCTTCAGTTGGCCATCTTGGGTTCAGGACAAGCACTTTACCTTCATTAATACTTCTATACCTGTTTGGTGAGTTAAACAATTAAGGACGTTTACAATGGAAACACTCAATATAACTTTATACCATGGGAAACAGATATTATAAGTAGGATTAATACATGCAGCATCCTACAAGCATTCCATAAAGTCAAAACACTAACTGCATTCTTCTAACACTAGTGTGTATTTTAACACAGACAAGCCAGACTGGTTTCCAACTACACATTTGTCAGTGTTCAGTGAGGCCCGGGATCTTGGCATGAGCTGGCATCTAGTCTGCCAGTGGCACAGTGACCTTCACCAAACATTTTTGGTACTTCCTCCTGGGGGAAAAATTCCTGTTAAAGACAGATCACAATTCACTCAGGTGGCTTCATAATTTCCATGAACATCAAGGACAATTGGCCTGGTGACTTGAACAGCTGGGTTAGTTTCAATACCAGATAAGGAGCTAGTACCATCCAAGGAAACAGCAAACCAATGCTAATGCCTTATCTCGGAGACTGAACCAGCAAGGAAACCAGGATTGGGGAACAAAAAACTGCCAGCCTAACAGCAGCCCTTTCCCCAGAAGCAAAGGTCACCAACAATGGTGCAGAGGCTGTGATGCAAAATGAATGAGCTACAACTTTGAAGGGAGCACAAGCCACAGACCCAATAGTTTCCCAGCTGAGGCACTCAAAGGAAGAAAGAAGAGGCATAGGCAGACACAGGCATATGCCAATATAGAGAAGTCTGGCCTGATTTTACACCTAAAGCAAGGGCAACTGGTTAGGCACCCAAGGGCAGTGGAGAATATGGGCCATTACAGGTCCCAAAGAAATGAGTCCCTGAGATTCTGAAGGCATTACATTGCAGCAAGACTGGGGGCACATTTAGGAATAGACAAGCTTACCCAGAGGGTTCAAAGTTGGTGTACTTCCCTGGATGGTGCAGGTCTGTTAAGGATTACATAAAGTCTTACTATACCTATGGGGCTCATAAAACAGCTCATACTACACCCAAAACACCTATGGCTACCAACCAGACAAGCTGTCCTCCAAAGAGGGTGGTTATGGATATTTTGGGACCCCTACCTGTCACAGAGAGGTAGTTGATACATCCTTATGAAAACCGACTACTTCTCCAAGCGAGCAGAAGCTCATCCACTGCCTGACCAAGCAGCACGAACAGTTGCTAAGGTATTTACTGTGCACTTTGCCTGCCAGTACAGCAAATCTTGCTCCTTGCTTACTGACCTTCAAAGGGTGAAACTTTGAGTCACAGTTTTTTCCAAGAGGTGTGTGGCCTGCTCAAGACAAATAAGACCTGAACTACACCTTGCCACGCACAGGTAGATGGGCTGGTGGAGCTTCTGAAACATACATTGACAGCTGTTGTCATCCTCTGTAGATGCCAATCAACATAACTATGACAGCTTGTTTCCCTGTGTCATGAATGCCTGCAGGAATAGTGTGCAGTCATCCACAGAATACACACTACATATGGTGATGTTTGGGTATGAGACTACTCTCCCAGTAAAATTGGCAGATGAGCAGATGTGATAGAAGGGTATACTAATCCCACAGATTACCTAACACAGTTGGCAGCATTCTCAGCACTCTCTGCCAAGCAGTAAAGCATTACCAAATAGGGCCATCCAGAAGGAACACTATGATTTAATAACATCTGCCCAGATGTACCAAGAGGGCGATCATAGAAAGAAGAATGGCTTGAGTACTAAATTGCAACAGAAGTACAAGGACCCATACAGGGTGGTCGACCAGATGTCAGAGGGGCACTGTGAACTATCCCCTCTCCTAGGGGGTGTAAGGGGGAACAGTTTTGTCCTACACTACAACAGGCTAAATCCCTACCTGGGTCCTGAGCAAAGCAAATAAGATCAGCTTGCCATAATGGGACTGGGGCAATGGTTGAGAAAACCCTGGTAGGTGAAGAGGTCAAGTCCTAAGGCATCAAAAAGGACCACGCCAGGCTGAGCATTAGCATGTGTCCTATCATGCAGGGCCAAACCCTGATATGACATATCTGAGTTGCAGTGCACCTGGCACCTTAGGGATCTGGAGTACCCCATTACTGAGCAGCCCCAATAATTACAATACCTTCCAACTTCTGCAATATATAAAAAGGGGTCATATAGACCAGAGTCGTCTTTATTATACAGGCTGATATAGCCATTGCGCAGGTCTGCCTGTGGAACCTAGTGAATAGGGCACAGGACTGGGCCTCAGGAAACCTGGGTTCATTTCCTAGCTCTGCCACTTGCCAGCTGGGTGATCTTGGGCAAATCATTTTCCTCCCTGTGACTTAGTTTCCCCACTTCTAAAATTGGGACCACTGGATGATTACCTGTTCTGTTCATTCCCTCTGAAGCATCTGGCATTGTCCACTGTCAGAAGACAGGTACTGGGCTAGATGGACCTTTGGTCTGATGTTTATGTTCTTATGGGACAATGATACTGACCATAGTAAGGATCTCCTCTGAGATGTACTGGCAAAAAGTGATCTACAAGAGCTAGGTATTATTAATTGGTCGTCTTCCATCCTGTGCACTGAACGAGGCAGGGGTCCTGTGGAAAAATTGTGAGAGATCATGTAATTAAAGACTCTATTATAACACACATGCACAAGGAGGTCAAATTAAGATTGCACAGGCTACCTTACTTCTGGTATTTCCAAATTTTTGAGCGCTTGATTTTATAAATGTACAATCTTCTTTTAACATAGACATTGTGTGCAATTAAGTTATACAGTGTATTCAGCCGCAGAAACAAAAACTGAATGCCAAATTACTGTTTCCGTGCAAAATGTATCTTCTGAATTCTCGACATTGTAATCTTCCCATGTTTGGATGTGAGGACAGGGAAGAAAATATTCCTAATACTCATCCACCATCCAGGGCCCTGCTAAAGTTCAGAGTTTGAGTGTAACAACCATTGCTAATATTACGCTAGCCCACCAGGTTGGGTAAAGTGAGGACCCTTAATATGTGAGGGCAACACCTCAACAGAAAGAACAGGAGCCAGCTTTTGGAACATACTGTCATATTTAAAGTAACACCTTTCTTTCCTCTGTTTACAGCATTTTATTCATTAATTTCCTACTAGGCAGCATTGCTGGAGATGTGAGAAATCAGCTGCAAAGTATTTCAATAGTGGTAAGGGCACATGGCATATTATGTAAGAGAGAGAAATTTTAAAGTACATTCTGGGGACTTGTTGGATTGCTTTGGCAAGAAAGATGTTTGTGCAGGAGTGAGATTTCTGCAGAAGTATCTAAAAGGAACCAATTACCATAACTGAAGCCTCCCCCCCCAAAATTATCATGCATCAAAAATTACTAAATTTTTGACATTAACAGATAAAAGAAAAGAAAAGAGCCTAAACTTTCAAATTCCTGTTTGTAGGTAAAATGAGTGACATATTAGGCTTACATAACGGAAAGAGTCCACCTAGAGTGACAAATTAGACTTACTTTCTTGCATTCAGTTCCTTCCTCTTGCTCTCAAACACTGGATCTCACAGCAATCTTCTCTTGGACTTAACTGGACTGGGTGCAGATTCCTTTGAAGCCATTTAGTGACTTTGCTGGCATCATCTATAGTGGGTGCTCTTTTTCCTTTAAGAAAAGTATTACCAGTATGAACAGATATTCTCTATATTTAGTGTGGAGACTGTTGTTAGTATCATTGTACTTTCCCACCACCTCACCTCAGGGCTGACTGCACTGCCCCTGCAGCACTTCAAGCTTCTCCTGGTTTAGATTTAAGATTAATGTAATTGTAACAGGTAGAAAATGCAATGCAAACAATACATCACACTTCAAGTTTCCACAATTATATATCCTGTACCTATACAACCATATTATCATAGCATCCACGCACCTCACAAACAACAATAAAATTAGCTTCCGAACTGCTGTGAGGTAGATAAGTACTAGCTTACAGAGAGAGACACAAGTAACTTATGCACAGCCATAGAGAGTCTGTATCAGGCTTCAGAACTGAACCTAGACCTCCTCCTTCCACCATTGTTTCCTACAATGGACTGTCATAGAATCATAGAAACGTAGGGCTGGAAGGAACTCAAGTGGTCCTCTAGGCCTGCCACACCCTTCGCCCCCAGGAGGAGGCAGGATTAACTATACCTGGCACCTCATAAAATACAGAAAAACAAACAAAAACCCTCACAAAAACAACATGATGACCCTAAAAACATTTGTGTCTGTAATATGCACTGATCTGCATTTCACAATGGAATAGAATAGACAGCTTATTAGCCTTAATCTGAATTTCTTGGCTACTGTGCATTTGTGTCAGTCTTATTACTGAACATAGGACTGTGTGTACACAATATTTTTGCAAAGTTCGTTTATAACTATCGTCATTGAATCAACAGCAATAGGTACAACTTCTAAAGCATTTTCATTTTCAGAGTACTTTACAAATACTAATTCTCCCAACTCCTCTATGGGGTGGGTATTTAAGCATTATTCTCCACCATTTTATAGTTACAGGGAGAGGGGATGAGTAATATTTCAGAAGAATAGAGTACCCGCAACTTCATTTGAAGTTAATGGGAGTTACAGGGTTTAGCCCCACTGAAAATCAGATCATTAATCTTTTTGAATCTGACACTGCACCATTGAAGTCCACAGGAATTTTTACATGTACTTCAATTGGAGCAGGGCTTCTGTGTCTGTTTTTCCCATCTGTACAATAGTATTATTTATTATTTGTATTGCAGTAGAGCCTAGAGTCCCAGTCTTGGACCAGGATCCCATTGTGCTACGTGCTGTTGAAGCACAGAAGAAGAGGACAGTCCCAGTCTCAAAGAGCTTACCATATAAGCAGGGACAGTGCTTAGAGTCTGACACACAGGAGTGTTGACCAGCTCAGTTTTATTTCCATGACCTACATCACTAGAGTGTCGTGAAAATTAATTAATGCTTTATAGAGGTAAAGCACTATGAAGGTGCTCCATGTTATTAATAAGTACCAGAGCATAGGCTGGAAGTCTGGAGATTTAGAAATGAATGTCAAAATGAAATTACAATATCAATGGAAAAAAGTGTTCCAGAGCCCCTGGACTCAAGAATCCTTTGATGCCAGTAGGAATACAAGCAAAACCATCTGCTGAGCTCTGCAATGAACTCTTTATTTATGCTTGACAGATCTGAAAAAAAGGGGAAACTGTAGGAGTTTGTAGATAGTTATAAGGTAAGAGTGGCAGATGTTCATAGAGCTTTACTCCTGGGAATCTGATTGCTACATTGGTTATCCTTCTATAGGGACTGGAAACAGTTACTCATGGGGTTTGCATTAATTGCCAGCGATGCATTCCTAAACCTGGTACTTTCAGCAATCAGGTGTTAACAATGCATAAATATATGTTGTCATGAAACAATGTAGATCCAAATAGAACAGCACTGCAGTAATTGAGATGGAACAAATATCTGCTACATTTTCTGCAAAATAGGCTAAATGAAGTGTTTGACAGAAAAGGTACATTAGTGATATATCTTCATATAACAAAATTTTAGGTAGACCTCTGTGACCCTAACTGCATTCCTATGCAAGAGGGCAAGGAGCTCTCTGATATTTGATAAGTAAGTTTCAGCTGGCCTGACCAGTTCGGCGTACCACAATGCACTAATGTCATAACTTGTATCTAGAAGGTGTCATGTAAGATATCAATAGAAAGCTAATAACATACTGATCATTAATATTATTGTGTGGTGTATGTATGGAGGACAAATTCAAAATTACAAACATATTGGAAATTACGTTATGAAAGTGTTGTTTGCCAGGCAGGGTTAAAGTTACCCCACACTAGACAAACAAATGTGGTTCTTTCACCTTACTGGTACTTCCAAGGTATGGTTAAGAGACAATGGGAATGCACATTACATAGAAGGTAAACAGGAGCAGCAAGCCAATAAGCCGGGGAGATAACCACTGAGCATCACGGCAGGGGAAGGAGATTGCAGGAAACAGATCAATTTGTATTTTAGCAAACACCAGCAGGGGAAGAAACGAACATGGAAAGTCCTTCACCAACAAAATTTCATGTCGCCCTTCTCACTGCTTGAATGAACTTTACTTTGGAGGGCAAACTTCAGAAGAATCCATTTCAAAGGTTCACAGGACTATAAAGGAAAGGGACAAAGAACCATAAGTTATCTTTCAATTAGGAAGACAAAGGATCCAAGCACTTTAGACTTTATGGGGGGAAAGCCTGGCCATGAGGGTGGGCAGCCCTCTTGCTGGAAGATAACTAGGTAAGGAAACTACCTTGAACAAAGCCTGTAGCTTCTTGTGTTAAGTCTTAGCCACAAGAAAGTGTTTTTCACTTTTATTTGCATATATCCATGTCTTACTATCCTTTAGACTTGAATTTGCTTCAAATCTTATCTCCTTTTGCTAATAAACATGTTTTACTTTTATTTTTAATGGTCCAGGAGAGGGCTGGACATAGCAGAGCCCATGGTTTTGGGAAAATTTGGGACTGGTGGTCATGTTGGGGTCATCTTGCCAGGCATAACCAAGGCTGGTGGAGGCCAGCAGGGGGCAGTGGTGTGACAAGCAGGCGACTGGAATCAGAGCTGCTGAGTCAGAGCTGCTTCTTACACAGACACTCGGTGCACGCGTGTATGTTGGCTGGGGACAGCCGAGCATTTTGTGGCACTCAGGGCTGCAGAACAAAGCAGTGACAACAAGGCCTCACTGGTTTGGATTGCACCCCAGAACATGACAACCTCCATTGTCTTTCAACAACAATCGCTGGAGTCCAGTTCCTGGGGACTCAATTCCCTCTCGTGAGTAAATGGTGCCCTTGTGTGGCGGCCAAAAATAGAAGAAAGTTCCCATCTGTGGTCAGTTATCAGTTCTGAAAGCAAAATAGCCGAGCATTATGCACTTTACAATAGGACTTGAATACATCCTGGTGGGCCAAATCATACATAAACTTAGAACTATTGCTTTTTTAGTGCCAAAACCTGTCCTGCTGCACATTTCCAGTATTTCCTCATTAGCATTTAATAGGCAGTAGGTAATGTAGTGATTATTTTCCTTCTTCCTACTCATGACAGTTATCACATCTCTCCTTATTTCTCACCTCTCCTTATCATCTGTTTGTCTCATTGTTCCCCTAATTTTCTCCCTATCATCTTCTTCATGATTTCCCCCCTTCCGGGCTCTGTTCCCTTCTGCCTTTCCTTGGTACTCTCTTAATTGTTTCTCTCCCCTTCTCAAGATTCTTCCTCAGCCTGGTTTCTGGTTTACTCCTCTTCCCTGCCTATAACCCCACACTCACCTCCTGCCATTCTGGTCTCTGGTGATGTCTTTATACAGATTCTAGAATAAGAATGCTGCTCACCCTGTGCTGAACTCTGCAGCCCCCTGCTGTTTATTCCTCTTCTAAGGTGCCTGGGCAGAGTAGAGTGCTGGATTACAAATGCAGGCTGGTTCTTGTTTTGAACAAGATTCACTTATATGTGGCAATAATTGCTCTACGTAGAAGTTTGCTTTGCCTTCAGTGAGTGCTGTTTACTGCCTAGAGTTTCCCATTACCAAAAAATAGACAGAAACTGGAGGAAATTAATGGAATTTAACATAATAACCTAAAGAAATTATGGTGAAGGACAATTTGTTTGTGCTCTATAAAGTACTTGAATCATAGAACCATAAGGTTAGAAGGGACCACAAGGGTCATCTAGTCTAATCCCCTGCCAAGATGCAGGATTTGTTGTGTCTAAACCATCCAAGACAGATGACTATCCAGCCTCTTTTTGAAATCCTCTAGTAAAGGAGAGTCCATGACTTCCCCAGTCAGTCTGTTCTTTTGTCCTACTGTCCTTACAGTTAGGAAGTTTTTCCTGAGATTTAATCTAAAACATCTATGCTGCAATTTGAACCCATTGCCTCTTGTCCTGCCCTCTGTGGCAAGAGAGAACACCGAGAGAACATACGGGGGGCATCAATTATATGATTTAGGATGGCAATACAAAATGCAGTAGCCTGAAACCACAATTACATAATAATGAAAAAAGTGAAGTATATTAGAAACCAGAGCAATTTACCCTTTCAAGGGATGTAGCTTAAGCATGGTCATTAGGAAAGGTAAAAGGTAGGCTAGATTAATGTGAATGGCACTACTTGTTTTATGGGGTTGGATGTGGAATAAAGGGACTTTCATCTGTAGGTTGTAAATTTGAATCAATCCCAGGTTCATGGTGATGGAAATTTGTTATCTTGGATGAAGGCTGGGTGACCAATGTGAAATGTGTTGATGATCTTAATCCAGGTCCTAGTGGGAAGTTGTCCATCACACAAAAATCACTACCACTAACGACATTAACTGGCAACTGTGTTGGCAGAGAGTCTAAAGGACTGAATAAGCCAGGGACTGAACTCTCCTCTCGTGGTTAGAGAGGATTCTTCCAAAACAGAAGAATGGCAGACTGCTGGAAAGATTTTGAGAGAGCTAGTACTTACTCTGAATATATGCAAAAAGAATGTTCCATTCTATATGCATCCGAAGAAGTGGGCTGTAGTCCACGAAAGCTTATGCTCTAATAAATTTGTTAGTCTCTAAGGTGCCACAAGTACTCCTGTTCTTTTTGCGGATACAGACTAACACGGCTGCTACTCTGATATCTGAATATATGGAGGATTTAGGTGTCCAACATTGCCAAATCAGCACCAAAGAGCACTTCATAAACAAAACAACAACAAAACACATACCACTCACTAAAAATTAAAATGGAAGTGTAGAATGCAAATATGTGCAGAATGCAAATCTGCACTAATGTAGAGGACTAGAATAGATATCCCAGGAGATATTTCCTACCGCATCTGGGTTGCAAAGGGATAGAAATTTCACTTTCCTTTACCTATAATAGTCAGTGGACTTAAAAAAATTAACTCTCACTTCCATTTTATTTAGCTTTACACCAGGGTTCATTTCCCATTGTGCAGGGTCATGGACTATTTAGTTCAGATCATAATCTGACATTTTCATTCCCATACTAATTTTGTCAATTTTAGTATGAAAGCTAATTTCCATCAAGCTTTCCAGTGAACCTTTGCACTATGTTTATCCTTTGTTGAGCACTCATAGTATGTTTGACGCTGCACAAGGCTCTGAAAACCACCCCACCATCTGTGCACCAATGACTGTATGGCCCAAGCAAATGGACAACACCAAAGCTACAGTGAGACACAAAAGGAGGTACTATGTTAGGGCCTGAGCCGGAGCACCTTGAGGTATGTTTACATGACATAATAAACCCCTGTGTACATGACCTGCACTTACAAACCTGTTCTTTGAGTAGCCACACTGCATTGCTATGCACACCTCATACCCCTGCCAGCACAGCTACACTGTGGTGTGAAGATATGTGTCAGATGATGTGGCTCCTGGGAGCATACCGAGGGTCTTTAGCACCTTTGATAGCTGTAGTCACTGTGGGGGTTGGTTCATGGTGTGCTGTGGGTGTACTTGTGTGTCTATCCTGTGACACTTGACCAGAAGTGCCCCTAGCCCACCAATACATCCAGGTGAACCATTTTGGGTTTGCATGCTCCCAGCTACCAGAGTCAGGCCATTGATCCAGCATTGGTGGAAGACCTTTTCCTGCTGGCAATTTCACTGCTATTTCTGGATTTGGGCAGAGATTCTGTGGTGGACATTTTGGTGGCAGTATCTGTCCTATAGAAGGCAGCTCTTAGAGATGGACACAGACATGTCATTCATGACACAGTTGATAAAGCTAATGCCTGCTGCCACTGCCACAGATTCCCCATGTGTAGACTAGCCCTTCTGGAGCAGGCCCACAAGCACAGATTGGTGGGATTGGCTCACATCATCATGTGGACCTGGGATGACCAGCAGTGGATCCAGAACTTTCACATGAAGAAGCAGATTTTCCTGAAGCTGTGCAAGCAGCTTGCACCAACCCTCCAGTGTCAGCACACGTGCTGGAGGGAAGCCGGACTGGTCCAGAAGTGGATTTCTATACCCTTTGGAAGCTGACTACCTCAGACTGCTACACATCTATGGCAAACCAGTTTGATGTTGACAAATCAACTGTGAGGGTTGTGGTGATGGAGGTTTGTGAGGCAATCAGGATTGTTGTTCAAAGGTAATGAGCATAAAGAATGTTCCAGAAATAGTAGCCAGCTTTGAGAAAATGGGCTTCCCAAACTGCACAGAGGCTATCAATAGCACTCATGAACGCATAATTTTTCCTCTATAATAAACAAATGAGTACATAAACTCTATCGTTACGCAGGCCCTGGTCGACCACAGAGGCAGGTTCATGGACGCCATCATGGGATGTACTGGCTGGGTGCATGATGCCAGGGTTTTTCAGAGATCAGGTTTTTACCTTCACGGACAAGCAGGCACCTTGTCTCTCCAAATGACATTGTTATAAATGAAGTCTGTTTCCACTGTAATTCTATGGGACCCCACATCTCCTCTTCTGCCATGGCTTTTGAAACCATTCCCTGACTCCAGAGGGCCTGGAAAAAGAAAGTTCAAGTTACATGTTCAGTAGCTTTAGTATGGTAGTGGAATAAAAGTTTGGCAGATTGAAGCCAAGATGTTTGGGTGTTGCCAAAGCTGTCCGCATTATGGTGGCCTGCTGTGTACTGCACAATGTCTGTGAGGCAAAAGAATAATTTTTTCATCAGAAGTGGACTTGAGAGACTGCTGAACTGCAGGAACATGCAACCAGAAAATGTTCCTATCATTTCTGGGGCAGGATCCCACATGCAAGGAAAATCAGGGATCCCTACTGGGCCCACATGATAGCTTTGCAGGGTGATATGGATAAGAAGGAAATGAAGTTATTATCCCACACTTTCTGGGGCCACAACAGCCTATGAATTAAATACAGCTTGTTCTTGTTTGCAAACAAGACACTGACTTATTTAAATAACAATTAAAGCACCCTATAGGCAGACCAGCTGCCAGCAAGAAGCTAAATACAATAAAACAAACAAAAAAATGCAGAACAAACAACTGAAGCAACAAAAGTGCAAAACTGCCAATCTACATATAGAGCAACCACTACAGTCTATCTGGTAACGGAACTGTATGTCCCCTGTGTGCCTGTTCTTCTTGCCCCCTCTGGAACATTTTGCACATGTAAGTTCACGGGGGTGGACTGTTGCCCTGGGTACATCTCACTGGTCTATGCACTGTTCATTACTTGGCGGATAGGCCAGCCAACCTCAGAATTATCCGGTAGCTGCAGGACATGATAGTGTGGTGGGGACTCAGAGCATAGAGTTACCATCTGTCCGTATTTCCCCGGACATGTCCGGCTTTTGCGTCTCTAAATAGCCGTCCGGGAGGAATTGGTAACAAGGTTAAAATGTCCGGGTTTTTTTTCTCCCTCGCCTCCCTTTCTCCCTTGCATGCAAAGTGCGGCTGCTGATTGGGCGGCTGGGCCGACTGAACCGCTCCCATTGGACTCCAGCAGCCAGAGCCCTCCCTTGCTCCTGCTCCCCCCTCCCTCTGTCTGCAGTCCTGTGTAACACACAAACCGACCCACTGGGCAGCGTGTTTTGCAAACACGTGGAGCCAGAATGGTAAGGGGAGGCTGGGGGGGGGCAGTCAGGGAGTGGGGGGAGTGTTGGATGGGTCCCCGGCCTCCACCTGCCACCGCCCCTCCGCACGTCCCGCCCTGTGGATTCCCCCTTCCCTACCTGCCTCTCCCTTGCCTGCTTGTACTGCCAGAGCCAGCAGCAACTGCTGTCTGCTGCCCCCGGGTCCTAGCATCCCCCATCCACTAATGGGAAGATAGGCTGCCCTTACCCTGCCCTTTCACCCTAGCCCTGAGCCTCTCCAATGTCCCAAACCCCTCAGCCCCAGCCCTCATCCCCCCGCACCCTAATCCTCTGCCCCAGCCCTGAGCCTCCTCCTGCTTCATGAACCCCTCATCCTCAGAGCCACAGCCCTCACCCCGCATCCCCTCCTATCCCCAAACTCCCTCCCCAACCGCCCTCCCCCCTTCCCACACACGCCCTCCTGCCCTCAAGCTCCCTCCCAAAGCCTGCACTCCCTCCCTTTGCACCGCCTCCCACCCCCAAACTCCATCCCAGAGCCTGCACCCCTCACCCCCTCCTGCACACCCACCCCCTGCCCCATCCCGGAGCCTGCACCCAGCACCCAAACTCTATCCCAGAACCTGCACACTGAACCCCTCCTGCATCCTAATCCCCAGCCCAGGACCTGCACCCCAGACCTCCTCCCCCCACCCAACCCTCCTCCTAGAGCCTTAGGCAGGTGTGTGGGGGGGGTGGGTTCTGGGCACCATCAAGATTTCTACAACCCTGTCACCCATGCGTGTTCTTCTGGCCAGCTAGAATGGAGAGAATCTTCTTAGTTTTTAAAAAGATAAGCTTAAATGTGCTTAAAACTGAGCAATCTGTGTTGAAAAGAAGGGTTAAATGGTGAGCAGCTGTATTTGAACCAGGTGATTGTTTTTGGTTCCTGAAAGTTGAGTGGGAAGTTTGCAGAGAGAAGGACTGGAACACATAGGCCCAGGGGACTATGGGACAATATTGATGGACTCTCCAAACTCAAGCCTGGCAACCCTGGCTTCTGCTATGTCCTCACTGCAAAGTGAGCAGGCTTGGACCTGTGCCACAGTGGGATTCGGGCTTGGACCCATACCCCTGGGTGAGCCAACAGGCTTTTGCTCTGAGGGTTCTGTCATATGATAGAGCACTTTGTGTGTGGACAGCAGAGGGGCTGGGATTAAATACGAGTCAGAGGCCAAAATTTACTATGCAATGTAGACGCAACCTTGAAGTCAATGAGTGTCTTTCAATTGATTCCCATGGGCTTTAGATCATCCCATTAGGACATTCCCCCCCCCCCCATTTCCTATGGGATTTTTAGTGAGGTACGTTAATACGTTTCACTTTGCTCAAGTGGTGGGATGCTGTTTTTATGGCTGACATCATTTGTGCTATAAGTGTAAAGTGTAAACCCCACTTATTTTATTCTTGCTTGTTCTATTTTCTTTTGTACTGTACCTAAGCCTCTGCCTAAGCATTCTGTAATGCTCAGGAACTGTTACATGCTGTTTGAGCATTCTGCATATTTTCCTGACCTTTCCCAGTCACAAGCAGCAGCTGCATTATTGCATCCATGCTGACAGCTTCAGTCTGCTTTTTATAGCTGCTGTCATTTTGCCAACCCCTTTCCATAATTCTTCAAAGAAATGCCTCATTTTAAAACTAAATTACTACAGTTTGGTCCAAAGTTGGTTCTTTGAACTCATTCACGATCTGGCATAACTTGGGTGTGGAGAGAGAAATGTGGAAGCAGGGATGGACTGAATTATTTCCCCAAATAATTATTTTTATCTAGAAATATGGTAATATAGGTACCATGTCTGATAAGTGGTCAGATTTTACAGAGATACAGAGCATTCAGAGTGTGTAACTAATTGTATATTACAAGGATGGCTGGTAGCACTGTCTATAAGATTTCTTGATCCTTCCTATTATAAGACCCCTGTTTGCAGTTGCTTCTTACAATTTCACCAAACTTTAACCATTTGGGATGAATTTTTCTATGCCAGGTGTCTACCTCAGGCTGAAATTGTTTCTTCTTTGGAAAACTTCAGCCACAAGGGTTCAGCTGTTTCAGAGAACAGGGCTAGGGAAAAATAAATTATCTTGCCCATGATAAAAAACATTCTCGTGTCCTTTTCTTTGAGAACCTCTAACACAGGCAACCTTAATTTTGGCATATCCTAATTTTTGAGAGCTTGACTTTGCAACCTTCAAAATGTTCTTTTAGAGTCTCTGTGTATGTGATTTCCTAGATTTTTTTAAAAAGCAGACATTATAACAGATTTCATCCTGTGACATCATATTGATATCTATATGATTCTTCAGTAGGGTTGGAATGTTTAGATGCACCACACAGATATCTTCCACTTGAGCCAATAGAGTAAATGATAGTAGTAGTAGATTGTAATTATCTATGCAGACCAGTACAGGAGGAGGGATGAGACACTTTGCCAGCGGGTTTTACCAATATTTGCTGACAGCAGAGGAAAGATGAGATACAGGAGCCTTCGGTTCCATTCCAGGCTCTGGAGGGGAACATGCTCTAGTAGGCAGACTTTGGCCCATTTCTCCCACCCCCCCAAACATGACCCCTTCTGCCCCATGCCCTCTAATCCCTCAGTGGATCAGACCTGTCTCTTCATCCCAGTCCTATTCGCCTCACCCAGCCAGTCCCAGTCTCCCCTCCTCAGGCTGTTCATCCCAGTTCCAGTCTCCCTGCCCAGCCAGTCCTTGTCTCTCCCTTTGGCTTCCCCACCACAGTCTTCCTCCCACCAATCCCAAACTTTTTCCCCATGCCTTGTCTTTGTCTTCTTACCCAACCATTTCCAGTTTCCCCTGCATCCCCCGCCCCCAATTCTTTGTCCCCAGTCTCCTGTCTGTGGTCTCTCTTGGATCACCCCCCATGCCCACATTCCCCATCCCCACCGGCTCACAGTCCCAATCTTCCCCTTCCGGCTCCTTGTCCAATCTCAGTGTCCCTCCCCATCTAGCTTCTTGTGTCAGTCTCTTTGCTCAGCCAGGCCTTGTTCTCTTCTCCCTATGCCCCCCATTCCACCATCCTGACTCCTTGTCAGATCTGTCTTTCCTCCCCACATCACTTCCCAGTCTCCTTGTCCAGCCAATCCCAGTCTCCCCCCAACTTCTCATCCAGTCTCAGTCTCCTACCTCACTCATTGGCTCCCAATTCCCACCTCCCATGTTTTTCCTGGCTCCCAGTCTCAATTTAGCTGTCCAGCCAGGCCCAGTATTGTTCTCTCAGATAATGGTCCCAGTGTCCCCTCCAAATTTCCATTCCTCCACCTCCTCCAAGTCCGTGTCTTTTCCCCACCTTCAGGCTCCTTGTTCCAATCTTCTGCTTCTGGGCCCATGCCTCCTGGTCTGGCTCTTGTCCATTCTTCATTTGATTCAAGCAGCTTCCTCCTCCTTGCTGCCTGGGCCCAGCAGCAGGGAGCTTGGAGAGCCCAGTAGAGACAAGATCCTAGCTGTCAGTTCTGACGCCTACACCTGGCATGGCCCAGAGCAGCCTGGCAAGTCCTGCTCAGCCCCGTGTAGTCCCAGACTGGAGCATATTCAGTGCTGATGGAATCATCAGGGATGTTAACTGTGGAGCTGTAGGAGGCCCCTACTGAGCATGTGTTAAGTGTGATTTTTCAAAGGTTTAGAATTTGGCCAAAATTGGGAAACTTCTTGGGGAGAAAAAGAAAGAGACATATTCCTAATATGAAGGCCACCCCTGCCAAATTTTAAGTACTTTCTCCAAAACAGGGGGGCACGAGAGCTTTTCAAAAGAGAAAGGTCACCAGAAGCTTATAACATGAGCAAAACTGTGTATTATTTCCCTTGCCTCATTTTCAGAGAAGGTTGAACTGTTTTGACTGAAGTTAAAGACAGAAAGAGATCAGTCTGAGGCACACCTCCCCAGCATGGAAAATTTCAACCCAAACAATTAAAACATGGGAGAGGTATAAGCAACTGAATAGGGGGTCTTCTAATGGGAAGTGTCAGGCAACTTTAATAGGCTGTGCTACATGCCCCACCTATAATACTCAATTCTGTATAACTAGCTGACATATTTTAAATACAGATAATTTGATTCAATAATAAGAGGGTTAAAGATCAGGCATAATAAAGATCAAAACCACTAGACTTGCAAAAGCAACAAAGCCAAAAAAGAACCTGTGATCTGGTCATTTCTGGGCTCAGGACAAGCCACCACCAGGTCCCCAGTCCAGTGTAAGGAAACAAAAAGTCTTTTATTTAGCAGTCATTGAATCAGGTTTGACACCATCTGCTGCAGACTTACTCAACACCAGCAAATAAGGCACTGGTGAGAAGGCAGACAATGGTCACACAACTGGCTTATCTTCCCTCAGGGTGGGGGTGGCAGGCAGCAGTCTCTCAAGCCACCGCTGGCCCCAGCCAGGGCTTCCCCAAAGAGCAGAGCTGGAGATTTACTTTCATCCCCCCAAATGAGCTGTACTCCCCTCTTTTAACCCCTCCCTCCAAGCATGGCACCTGCTGCAGGTGTAGCAGGGAGAGGCTGAATGAGCTTACAGTAGCTCCTTAAGTCTTTCTCAACTAGGGTGGGCTTTGTATCCCACACCACAGTGACTGAAGTAGAAATTGACCTCCTCTCTATAAAGGCATAAGGCAAACAGATAAGCCACACTTTTAGGATGGTCTGAGAATTTGGAGATGACTGAGAAAACAAAACTAGAAATAGAGAGGGAAACATTGTTCCAGGCCCCGCTCATTGATTTAAGCATTTATTGGTGCCGACAGGAATAATGACAATGAAAATCATCTGCTGATCTCTACAATGAACTCCTTATATGTGCTTGAAAGGCTTGTGAAGAAATGGGACACTGTGTGTGAGTCTGTAGACAAACTAAAGTAAGTGTGGCAGATGTTTATGAGGCTTTACTCCTGGGAATCCAACTGTCACATTGGTTACCCTTCTATAGGGATTAGAAACAGTCTTCTGGGGATGGCATTGTCAATGCCGTTGATGCATTTCTAAGCCTGATACTTTCATTAATCATGTATTAATCAAGTATAAAATACATATTCTGAAACAAATAGGGTTTCAAAAAGGACACTGCTGAGGTAACCAAATCAGAATACACGACTCACATATTAACAAAATGTTGACAGAGGATATATTAGGAACCTTTCTTCCTCTAAGGAAAATTCCTTCATGTTGAAACATCAACTCCTTGAATCCAATTATTAAAACTGAATGTAATCCAGTTGGTGTATCACTTAGAGTACAGAAGATGATTACTCAGCTAATTATTTCTGCCTATGTAAAATCACCATGCAGTTTTGAAAAGATGCTATGATTTTCTTCACTTCCTGTCATAAATGGTTGAGGAGCCTTGCTGTGTGCTGCTTCAGCCCAAAGATGGCTGGATTGCTGTAGTAAGTGCAGTTATTCCTAAGTATAGTATTCAAAGTTGTAATATGCTTCAAGATATTTTGGATGTATAAACAAAATGGTCACCATTTAAAAATCACAATTTACCAGTAGTAACCACACAGCGATATTTGGGATAATGCTATGTTTTCTTGTCCTTCAAATAGGAAATAATGGTAGTAACTTTAATGCCACTATCTGTAAGTTGATATTGACCTTTTCACGGTAACCATAGTACTTTATTACTATAAGGGAGACAAAAAAGAACTATCAGGAATGGATTAGTGCTTAGAAAAACTTATGAACTCCTTTGAATCAGCTCTGAATATAAGAAACTAAATTGGAGCATTAGTGGTTTTACATCATGATACCGCCTTCTTGCAAAACCACCCAAAAAGAGCTCTGTGCTCTGGAATCTCATCATTATATGGTCTAGATGCAGGCTGAGGAAGCAGTGTTTACATCCAGGTCTGGATTAATGGTAGGTTATAGCTGAGTGTCAAATCAGAGCTATGGTCTGGATTCACTGGAGCTGAAATCCCATAAGCTGCTGTCCCGGGAATTAAGATCAAAATGGCAGAAGTCTCATTGTATTATCTGATTTCTTGAAAGAATGACTGCCATTATGGCATTTTGGCAGAATCAGAACTAGGAATAAGTTTATCTGTCTGATTTTGAACTAGTCTAAGATCTGACTCTGATTGTAACAGGGTAAAAGCCAGGAAATGTTTAAGGGCTGCCTGCACGTAACACTGCAGAGGACTGAAGGGAAGGGTGTGTCCTCCATCCAGTGATGAGAGAGGCAAGGGGGAAATCTCTGTGGAATGGAGTCTACAGGGGTCAGAGGAATTGCTTTGGCGTTATGTTACTCACAAATATTATGCTATGAACAATAAATTGTGCCCCAAGCAAGGGCCTGAAATTGACTTTGGTGAGTCACTGGTTCTTTCCTGGGCTGGTGAGATAGCCTGCCATCTTACACTGATATTCAAATCCACCCTAGCTCCTGAAATTGAAAGAGTTCAACTTCAATTTTTTCAGTAAGTGAGAGGCTAAAATATATACCCACAAAGGTACCTTAATCTCGTTGAGAAATGAAACTCTGAACGGGTGACTGAAATATGGAAAGAAACCCCAGTGTAATCAGCAAGAGCAGCAACACCAAAATCTGTACAACTGAAATAGTTCTGAGGGCCCAGATGCAAACAGAACTTTTTGTGTACATGGAGAGGATCCTCAGCTTGTGTAAATTGCGATAGCTCCTTTGAGTACACCAGCTGAGCTTCTGCCCCATTGGACTTGCAACAGTATGTTTGATCAGGTAGCCCAACTGATACACCTCTTCTCTACTACAGAGAAAAATCACCCAGTTAGGACTTTGGGGTTGTGGGACATGGATATATTTACCTGTCCATATCACAGTTTGCTGTTTTATCTCCCACAGCAAGTATATCTACAATGCTAAATTGCTTCTGCTGGTGCTTTAGTTGCTCAGTATCTCTTTCCAGTAAAAGCACAGGAGAATTATTTAGCTAGGCAAACTGGAGGAGACACTGTTATGTGAATGCCTGCTGCAAAACAAAGCTTCTAAACATCTCCTTTCAAGAGGTAATGGTGTATCTCAGAGATTAAAGAGTCAACCTACCCAAGTTCAGGCAATGGATCTCTCATGGCAGAAAAACCTTTCATTTCTCAATATAGCCAAATGGAGACATGATCAGGAGAGCACTCAAAGAGCAGAGGCTTAGCTTCCTTTGAGCAGAGATTGGGGGTTTCTGAAATCTGTTAACCAAAATAATCAAAACCCTGTCACTTGGCTGAACTAAACTGTGTATATTTCACCACACTTTTCCTCTACAAGTTCCTTTCAAGTGTACTCAGTATTCAGTAAGAGGCTAGGCACATCTGTGGTTACAAAAAATGAGTTTAATTGCTGAGGGGATTTTTTCCCACTAGCATTCCAACCCATCTGCATGTTACAATTGCTGAAACCTATTCTGTTTCTGTCTACTTCAACTTTTTCAAGTGATATTCATTAATCCCATCTATGACATCTCTAACATGTGGGAAATCTGCCTAGAGTAATTACAAAATATTTCCTTTGCACTTAGTTCTGATATGAGAGCTTGGGAAGATAATGAAGGCTGATTGTAGTGTCATCATTCCATTGAGGATATGAATGATGCTGTTCAAATAACAGCTGGCTTGTTACACAAAAAAATGACAGATCAGAATAATAAGGCAAACTTCTCTTTAACAGCACATTCTGATTTGAAGGACTCAAATCACTTCCTTAAATCCTGGAAACAGAGGGAAAAAAATAAGAAAGAAGAATGCCAAATACAGTGTGCTAAGTGTGTGTGCACGTGTGCATTTGTGTATGTATACCACACGTACCCCACCCCCAAGGAATTCCCCAACTCCTTCAAAATATATACGAGATAGGCTAAAAGTAAGAAGAGCACTTTAGACTTGAAATACCCCGTCTGGGAAGGTAAAATATCATTTAAAGGTATTTCTGAATCTTAACTGATTTAAAATGAGCATTTGGGAATGTGATATGACATACATTAGGGACATACATTATAACTGAATCTAATGTATGAAGGGAGTTGCATTTTATAATACTGCTATACATTTATCTAGTGCTTGAAAGATTCTGGTATGTATCATAAAAAGTCTGATGAAATCTTTAATGTCCACATAAAGCACAGAAGACCTCATTTTTTAACAATTTCATTTGAAAGCTTACCTGCAGTAAACAGAATAGAGCTCAGTTCTCACCTTGAGAAGTTGAAAGGTTGGCTTGACCTTATCCTTAGGGTTTGAAGATATGGTCCAAGATAGTCGTTCAAACCTTATGCTTAGACCTCTAAGCCATACTTCTCTGGTGATAAGGAATAGATAATATATTATGGGGTCACTGACTGGAGCAGCCATTGCTAGATGGAATTTGGAACACGAGCAGTAATCAACATGAGTGAAGTTACACCTCTGTGTAAAGCTCCAAATAGTTATATCCTGGAACGATCCAAGGAAAAACTCATCAGCCATGAACTATTGTTTGACGTAAGTGATCTGAAGTCATATGGTGAATAAAATTAACAGTTTAAGGAACAGTTTAAGGTTAAAAGTAGCCATGGGAGGAAAGGGGTCAGAATTGACTGAAGAGACATTTACGGTGAAAGTGTAGGTGTTTCAGTTTTGGTACCTTTCAAAATTAGTTGACTCCCATTTGACGTTCCTGAATCCCAAGAAATAATTTGGGGACCCAGAAACCAATGAGAAAGACATTTGTAATCCTACGGGAACCAGAACAGAACATTTGTTATGCAGGTATGAAATAATGATTGATAAGAGCATAGTATTAGCTAAATCCAATGGTTATGGCATTAACACAGAAAATGAAAAAATCCTGTAAAATAGGATTATAAAGTAGTTTAAAATGAGATTATGCACAGTCTGCATGAAAGGCCTGCTTCAAGAAATGTCAGAATGAAAATGTTATTTGATTCAGTTAAATGTTTATTATTATTCCTAAATGAAAAAATAGTGATCTAGATTGCTATAGCAACAAAATACTATATTTTATTTCTGTATAAATCATCTGCAAATATAGTGCTCTGACATGAAACCAAAACCAAAGCCCAGGAGATCAATCAACATTAATTTAATTCATTTATAATACAAAAGGAATATTTTCTGACCAATTGGTTTTGGTTGTCAGATTTTAAAACTGCTGAAAAGGAAATTTAATGCTAATATCGATGTCTAAGGAAGTCTGCTTTACTTAGACCAAACAACCCAGAGTTCAAAATATCTCTAAGTACCAAATTTTCAATTAATTGGCTAATTGTTCATATGGAATTTTGCCCATGCACTAATTTGCATATACAATTCAATGCACACTGCCATTTAATCAGACAAATTAAAGTGCTCACAGGGGTGTGTGCAAAACTGCATGTGAAAAATTTGATGCTGTATATTGAAAATATAGTCTTTAGAGACATTTTGAATTCTGGGTTGCACTAGGTGAAAGCAGCCTTTTCTTGAAATTATTATCTTGTAAGAGATTCTGCCACCCTTACTTGCTAAATTCCAAAGTCAATTAAATGAAAGGGACTACTTGCAGAATAATGTACTTCTGAAAGGCCCAGATCCTACAAAAACGTATATACGTACTTAACTTTACATATATAAATAGTCTCATTGACTTCAGTGTCACTTCTCAAGTGTGTAAAATTAATCACGTGTGAACATTTTTACAGATCAGGCCTAACATAAGTGTAGCATTTTTTAGCTAATGAACTGCATACGCATTTATCAAATCAGCATTCCATTTGAATTGACGTCAGAAGAACATTAGGTTTTGATGGCTAAACGAAATGTTTCATCTGTAAAGAGCAGACTTCTTCCAACTGTTATAACACTATTAAAGCAAAATGATTACATTTCTCTTATATTGCTTACCTCTTGCAAGGGGAGGATCTCAATCTTTACTGCCTGTGTCACAATTTACATCATTTTTTAGCAAGCTGGTGGCCTTAAACAAGAGAGAAAGAAAGAGTAATTTTGACTGAAAACTCTGTGTTGGAACTACTCTCATTGAAGTCTATGGAAGTTTTCCAGACTTAAATGGAACATATGTGATGCACTTCACCAGATGAGAAGTGCTTCTCCTTTTCAGATGCCAGTACCTGCAATAAGGCCTTTTTTTCCCCATCTTTTCCCCCCCAGTGATTTAATAATGACAGAATTTGTGCATATTATTTCCCATGCATCATGTTAAATTTCAGAACTAAATGCTTTTAGTGAATAATTACTTCATGATCGAAAGAATTACAGAAACAGGAATTTCTGGGTTTTTAGTTTTTGACAAGAGGTATTCAGTCTTTGGCAGAGGTGAAAGTGGGCTGGTACGGGTCGGTACGGCGGGCCGGTAAGAAGTAGCTCCTGGTACAGGCCCGTATACATAGGGCCGGTGCAAGGATATTTTGCACCCTAGGTGAAACTTCCACCTTGCGCCCCCCGCCCACTCCTCTCCCCCCGAGCATCGCTTATTATAAACTTTCAAAAATGAATACTGCATAATGTGGCATTGTTCATTAGAATTAATACAGAGTGGGAGGATTTGGCCCATGAAACAATAACTGTGTTAAGATGCAGCCTGTGAAAAAGTTTGAGAAACCTGGACTTAAATTTCTTTGGTGACATGATGTAATATTCAGTATTGCCAACCTCAAACATTCAGAACTCTTGAGTTGGGTCCCCACAAAATGACTCGATATCTGACCTATCAGTCCTCATCCTCAAATGAAACCTGCAAAAGACTTTTCAAAAGATGAACCTGGGAGCTTGAATTCAAAACGTTGCTAGACATTAAGAATCATGATCTTCATAAAGATACTGGATTTATGGTTAATTACAACAACTTGCAACCCACTAATCTCCCCTTTTGTCCTGGGATTACAAGGGAGTTAATGGGCTACTTCACCTTGAATGGTCCCCTTGAATATGTGCTAACAACTTGTGCTAAACTATCTGTTAGATCTAGTGTTTAGCTGTGACACTGTTAGTACTTTTTCAGACCTGAAGAAGAACTCTGTGTAGCTCGAAAACTTGCCCCTCTCTTTAACAGAAGTTGGTCCAATAAAAGATATCACCTCATCCACTTTGTCTCTTTTAAATAATGTGACAGCACAAGGGATTGTATAAAAATCATGTGTCCCTGTAGCTAAACCCCATCACCCTGGTCCTTTTCAAGTGTTCATAGTTAATAAGTTCAATAACAGATTTGCAGACCTTTGATATCTCTACTTAAAAATGACCTGACAACTTTCCAACAACTGATGAAAAGTGCTTTTTTGAAATGTTCTTTATAAAATAGGCCCCTCCCATATGATTTCATATTGTAAAGTTTGTCTTTACGTTTAAACTAATATTTACTGAAACTTCTGTTTCTATTTGACATTGACTCCGCTTATGCATAATACGTGTTTCTTACTTTACTGATCACTTCCTTATCTGGGAAGTGTGAAACCAACTGTCTTGGCATGATTTTCCTAGTTTTGTGGCTGTGTTTTATAATCAGTTGAATTACTTTTTAAAATGTTAGCTACATTAATTTCTTTGTATGCTGTGGCTTTCTGAACAGTTTAAAGAGCAGGATACATCATTGCAACTGGAATTGTTTTCTTGATTTAAACACTGCAAATAAAAAAAGTTGGGGCATATTTTTGAAAGTTAGGTTAATGCAAACATCAAGTATTTAATCATGCAACTTTTTAAATAGGTTGTTTTCTCATAGACATCCCAGATTAATCCATACAGGGAAATACAACTAGAAAGTCCAGGGTTTTTTTTGGAGGCTTGGCCCGTGCAACATGTGGGGAAGGGGATCCCGAGGGGCTGCAACTTACAACTCCCAAGTTCAGGTGGGCGCCGCGAAGGTTTCCTGCCAAGCCAGCCAGATGGTGATGGTCAGGAAAATTTCCCGGGAACCCCACTTTGCCTGGTGGCCACGATCCATAGCAGCATCCCTCCTAGTCCTGCGCCGCCTCCCGCTGCCGCTCCCAGGGCAGAGGCCAACGCCGGGCTCCGGCGATCTGCAGGGGACAGAGCCGGCAGGCTGCATCCAAGTGTGCAGCCGCCTCCTCTTCGGGCTCCAACTTTCCCGGCTCACTGAACTACGGGGCCCGAAGCAACTTCCCACTCCCCCACCCCGCACCCAGTTCCGGCTGCTGCTGCACAGGGGAAGTGCCTGGTGGGGGGCGCATGGACTGGCGAGCAGCAGGAGCCAGGAAAGTTGGAGCCCGCGGAGGAGGCGGCTGCGCACTTGGATGCCGCCCGCCGCCACTGCCCCTCCCAGAGGGCTCCAGCAGCGATCTGCAGGGGACAGAGGCGATGGGCGGCATCTGAGCGTGCAGCCGCCTCCTCCCCCGGCTCCAACTTTCCCGGCTTCCTGAACCGCAGGGCACAAAGCAACTTCCCACCCCCCACCTCCGGCTGCTGCTGCGCCTGGCCGGGAGCGCATGGGCTGGAGAGCGGCAGGAGTCGTGAAAGTTGGAGCCCAGAGAGGAGGTGGCTGCACGCTTGGATGCCGCCCGCCGCCTCTGTCCCCCACAGATCACCGGAGCCCTCCAGCAGGGGCAGTGGTGGCAACAGCAGCTCACACTCCGGGGAGCCGCAGAACCCAAGCACGGTGAGGGGGGAACCAGGGGGTGCACCTGCCTGGGCTGCAGCCCGGCTCCCCCCCAGGGGGCTCCTGCAGCAGATGCATGTGGACGGCAGCCCCCCCAATTTCCCCTTCACCACGCTTGGGTTCTGTGGCTCCCAGGAGCAGGCTCCGGGCCCCGCACCCTGGTGGCAGCGGTTGCTCACATGCCTGGGAGCCGCAGAGCCTGAGCGCGGCAAGGGAGTAGTCAGGGGGGCGCACGGGGGCTGCCGCCCACATGCATCTGCTGCAGCCTGCAGGAACAGGGGCGGGCACCAGGCCGCAGCCTGGGCAGGAGGGGTGAGGGGGCGTGGCTGCTCCCTGCTACTGGCGCCGCCGCCTTTGCAGGGCTGCTGCCCACCCTACGCCGTGCCAGCTCCTCCATGGCTGGGGCTCACCGCTTTTTGGTGCCCCCAACCACTTGGCGCCCTAGGTGACCACCTAGTTTGCCTAGTGGTTGCACCGGCCCTGCGTACACAGCCAACATTAAAGCGCTGCCACAGCAGCACTTTATTGTTGCTGCCCCTCAGACTATGCAGGCTCTGTTTTCTGTCATATAGCTTAGCAGAAGGCAAACGCCAACCCCCAAGTTCTCTGAACTTCCCCCTGGAATGCCCAGCCCCTATTCCACTGGACACCCAGAGAATTCACAGATTCACTACTCCCAAAGGAACAGTACACAACCACTTACCAGTTTCACCTCAGGACATAGCTCTGATTAACACACAACATTTGGATTTATTTATAGAGAAAGCAAGTATAAGTTTATTTAACAAAGAACGGAGAGTCAAATAATAGCTTAAGAAGGATATGGAAACAAAGGTTACATATAAAAGAAAATCATAACATGCAATCCAGAGCCTAAACATAACTAAAAAGATGTCCACCGTCTAATAAACTGCATACCCAACATCCTTCTCACATTTTCAATGAACATGACTGAGATCCTCCTTTCATGAGACCAAGTCCAGTGACAGCTTATATCCCCAGATGAATGATGCCAAGGCATCTCTCTGCACCCCTAGATATATTAGATCAGTCCTTTGTTCTTCACCTGTAAAGAGTGTTCCCTCCTCAGGGTTCACTTCTTCCTGTTAATTTCGTCTCTTGAAGTCCCCACAATCTCATTTGACTCAGTATGCAAATTAACTGTTATTGTAAGACTCAGGGCTGGTCTACACTGGGGGGGGTCGATGTAAGATACGCAACTTCAGCTACGGGAATAGCGTAGCTGAAGTCGACGTATCTTATTTCGACTACCTCAGGTCCTCACAGCACGGGATCGATGGCCGCAGCTCCTCCGTCGACTCTGCTACCGCCACTCGCCCTGGTGGAGTTCTGGAATCGATGGGAGTGCGTTCGGGGATCGATATATCGCGTCTAGATGAGACGTGATATATCGATCCCCGATAGATCGATTACTACCCGCCGATTCGGGTAGTAATCGGGTAGTCTGGACGTTCCCTTACAATACACAATAGTCAGTTTGAGAGATAGTGTCTTCCACCTCCTGTCTGATGGAAGCTGTCTTAAAGCACGCTACCTCTGGGTCACCTACCTTTAACTACAGGGTCTTAATAACATAGTTTCCAATATACATACATATCTCCCTACATATTTTCCCACATATATTTTGCAAAGATTATGATACTCAATGTGATACAGGCTTTCAGTAGAGACTTTACATGACACTTTTGGGTAAACTACTATGTAAATTCCAGATTCAGGGGATCCCTGTAATCTTGATTCACCCCGTGCCCTTGGCTACTTAGCAGCAAGAGGTCCTTGGGTCACAGACATCTCCCCTCAGAAGAGGGCTTCTGATTCTGTATCACAAGTGGAGGTTAGCACGCTGGCTTTTGTGAATCCCATTATTAGGCACCTATCTCTCCCCAGGCATTGTAGAGGGAGCCTAAGTGCCTAACTCAGGGTTTGTGGATTCCACTAGGTGGCAGGGTGCCTATGAGTTAGGCATTACAAAACCTAAGTTCCTCTGCAGACCAGCCTTGGGATCATTTGAAAATTGTGAATCTAGTGCTCATGAAAGTCTGAGAAGAACAGCAATTAGAATGATAACTGCACAGATGAGTTATACTCTACAGCAGGGGTGGGCAAACTACGGCCTGCGGGCCAGATCCAGCCCCTCAGGGCTTTGGATCAGGCCCACGGGATTGTTCCCCCGGCACCATGGGCCCTGCGCCACTCTCTGAAGCGGCCGACACCACGTCCCTGCAGCCCCTGGGCGGGGGGCAGAGGGCTCAGAGCGTTGCCCTTGCCTCCAGGCACCGCCTCCCACAGCTCCTATTGGCCGGGAACAGGGAACCGCGGCCAATGGGAGCTTCGGGGGACGTACCTGGAGGTGCAGTAAGGGCAGAGCACACAGAGCCCTCTGGCCCCCTGCCCCCTCCCAGGGACTGCAGCGCTTCCTGGAGTGGCGAGGGACCGGGGCCAGGGCAGGCATGCAGGGAGCCTGCCCTGGCCCTGGTGCACACCGCTGCCACCCCCGAGCCGCTTTAGGTAAGCGGCACCAGGCCAGAGCCTGAACCCCTCCTGCACCCCGCCCCCCAAGTTCGTGCCCTAAGCCCCCTGCCTGCACCTCACAACCCTCTTGCACCCCAACCCCCTGTCCTGAGCTCCCTCATACACCCCGCACCCCTCCTGCACCCCAACCCCCTTCCCTGAGCCCCCTCATACACCCCGCACCCCTCCTCTGCCCCAATCCCTTGCCCTGAGCCCCTTCCTGCACACCGCACCCCCTCCCACACCCCGCACTCCCTCCCCACCCCAACCCCCTGCCCCAGCCCTGCATACAATTTCCCCATCCAGATATGGCCCTCAGCCCAAAAAGTTTGCCCACCCCTGCTCTACAGGATAAAATCCAGCAGTCATTTTAAATGTCTTGATACTTCCTCGTGGTTTTGCCACTAATAATGCACCCATGCCAAACATATACTAGTTACTGTTATGTCACAGCACAGCATCATGTATTCTATACATGCATGAACATATGTCTTTATAATACACACACATTCTTTATAGATATGCACACATTTCATATAAATAGATATGAGTAAAAGTAGAGAGAGATACAGATTCTGAAACCACAGCAGGAGATGCCAGAAGATTTGATCAAAGGGACGTGTCAATAACTCATTCAAGACTTGGAATAAATCAAGGTTATGGAATGTCAAACATAGAACAAGACAACTGAAACCAGTGGGAGCCATGGGAACTCAGCATCTTTGAAAATCAGGCTTAAGATTCTCAAATTCAGCACCCAAAAATAGAGGTATTCACAGCCAGGGAACACCATTGAGAACATTCCTTCCCCAAATCAGACTAGTCAGGACTGCTTTGGCGTCATGGGATTCGTATTGAATAAGATTGCTTTTTACTCTTCTAAGCTCTCAGCTATAACTTACATTACACAACACTCATCACTGTCAGAAGCTGCTGCAGTATCAGCATCTTGTAGATAAAAATGAGAAGAAATAAAAGGAAATTATAAGAATTTTTTTCTTAATTGTACTATTGACTTCTTCTTTCTATTACATTCTCCCTTCCCAACCTACTTGAAGTAAATCAGAAAGCCACAGAAGCTTGACAAGGCTTGGGACCACAGATGCTCCAAGTGAAGAAGCTGAAAAGACTCCAGGTATGGAACAGCTGCAGAATGATCTTTTGGGCAAGTGAGAATTCAGGCCTATGTGTATGTACAGTACCTAACACAACCTGACTTGATTGAGACGTCTAGGTGTGACTGTTGTAGACATGTTAAATAAATAAATAAAACAAAATCAACAACAACAACAATTATGGTAGTACTGCAGAAATAGCAAGTTTCTCTAGAGGAAAAAGTGGTACCTGCTTTCAAACCACCAACCAACAATACAAGAATCCCCAAGCTACTATTAAAGTCCTTAAAAGTACAGTAGCAATTTTTAATTAAACTAACATAAAACTCAGATAAAGTGTAAATTTTCTAAGGACAACAAATCCTGGGGCAAAACTAAACATAACCTAAGTATTCATTATATGTTATAGTGAGACAAGGTGGGTGAGGTAATATCTTTTATTGGACCAATTTCTGTTAGTGAAAGAAACAAGTTTTTGAAGTACACAGAGCTCTTCAGGTCAGATATGTTACAGGGAATTTGTTCCTACAGCTACAGATAATCTAAGTATCCTGTAGTGCCAATCTCAGATAAGAGCATTGTTCACCAGAGTTCTCAATCCTCTGCAATTCTATTTTAAACCTAAGTGTGTTACCACTAGTTGTAAAGTCTTTCACTGAAGTATTACAGTACCTGAGACCATTAAAGGAAGAAACTGATCATTTACTAGTTAACTCTGGAAAAAAGGATGTTTATTTAGTAAAAAGTCGGGATTTATAAGGAACATAATGGAAGGAGCTGGGAGGGAAAAATCAGAAATGTTTTCAGATATTCTAATATGGGGCCTGGAGGAAGAAGCAAATCCTTATCATGGAATACCAGGGTTAGAAGTGACCTCAGGAAGCCATCTAGTCCACCTCCTGCTCAAAGTAGGATCAATCCCCAGACAGATTTTTGTCCTAGATCCCTAAATGGCCACCTTAAGGATTGAACTCACAATGGTGGGTTTAGCATGCCAATGCTCAAGCCACTGAGTTATCCCTTCCCCCAGTCTTTCGTTAGTGAAAAGTAGTTAACCAAATTTGAGCTTCTGATGTGAGCAACGAATCATTATTATTTATATAGTGCAAATCTGTGCCACGGATTTTGCACAAAAATATGTAAATGAGGTCTCTGTCTCAAAGAGGGTAATAATCGAAAGAGACAGATAAAGGGGGATGAGATATGCTGGGGAAAAGCTCCCACAGACTGAAGGTATAAAGTTAAGCCTGTATCTTGTTTGTTCCACAACTTTTGTTTAGAATAACTTTTTACTTTAGATTCTCCAACATCTATTTTTGCTTCATTGTGAGGATGACTCATGCACAAGTCTTTAGAAGGAATTGTATTTTGAAGAGGGATTTCCAAGAGGAAACAATAGAGGTGTGGGGGAAAGGATCAAGGAGGAGGACATTTGGATTTTAAGCTTTGAGAATGGACAAGTACAAGTGCTTCTAAACCATTTTAATTTTGAAATAAGTTTTATCTGACCGACCTAGTCAACACTGTGTGTGTGTGTCCATTCATTTTGGTTGAGGTTTGCTCTGGATCTCTAATGAAATGTGGGCTGTGCTCATTTTATATATGTTACAATATAGCCGACAAGTAAAGCATAAGCCCATCATCAGTGGAGCATTTATCCACTATAAATGTGTTCATGTTACAATTCCAACAGAGAAAAGAAATTTGATATCTCCAGTGTAAAAATAAAATTAAAATATAGTACTAAAGATGATCAATGATTAAATCCCATTTCTCAGGCAGATTAATGAGGGCAGTGTTGAGAGGCAAGTTGATGGCCCATTAAAGAACAAAATAGGCCACAGAAGGATCATCCTTGCCTTCCTGTGGACACATTAGCCAGAATATGGGTAATGGCTACTCCCATGAGTCATCAAGCCATGTAAAGACATGTGACTTGCTCATGTTACCCTGGACTGCATCTTGTGCCTGTAATTTTCTACAACTAACACTGAGAGCATCCCCTACACTTGAGTGAAGGGATAAAAGACCCTGGAAGCATCTCCATTTTGCCTCTTTCCTGCTCTGATCTCTGAACTATGGACTTACACTAAAAAGAACATTCCAATCAATGGATTGAGGACCTTCCAATCTTTTGGAAGTTACCAGAGACTTTACAAGCCAGCAATTTATTCCATCACTGCTTCAAACGTGACACAAGAACTCTGCCATGATTGTATGGATTTGATTTCTTTGACCATTTTAACTCTCTCCTCTTTCTTTTCTCTTATAAATAAACATTTAGATATTAGATACTAGAGAATTGGCAACAATGTGATTATTGGGTAAGGTCTGAATTATATATTGACCTGGCTATCTGGCTGATCTCTTGGGATTAGAAGGGCCTTTTGTTTGATGAAATTGGTTTTAAATAACCACTCATCATAAAGTCTATTGACTGGGTAATGATATAAGTGCTGGAATACTGAAGGAGACTGCATTTCTGACTTCTTGTTAACCAGTGTGGGGAGACAGAAATATACTTTTGTTACTGGCTGGGTATATCTGATGGAAGAATAACCACCAGTTTGGGACGAGTCTGCCATATTTCTCAGCCAATTGGGGGTGCTGGATGTTCCCCCCAATTGGGAGCTTCTGAAGCAGGGCCCTCAGCCAGCTAGTACTTCACTGATTGGCTTCTCTGGTTACTCAGGTGAGCTGCTGGGTGGCTGTCATGGCCTGAACACTGCCTAGGGACCTATTGGCTCAGGTTTGAGGCACACAATACTTCACAATGAGGTCAGAGGCTCCCTGTGAATGGGGGCATGGAGTTATAGCAGGGGGAGCAATAGGAGCTAGTGGAGAGGGGATAGCTGGGAAATGGCATTGAGGTAGTTCCTAAGGCAGTTCCTCAGCAACTAGTGCCTTGTGTCCTGTGCTCCCCACTCTCCTCAGTAGCTTGTGCTCAGATGTCCTGGTGCCCTCTTCTTTCCTCAACCCCACCCTGATGTCAGTTTTTGTCCCATGGTGTTAGTAGAAATGCTGGGGTAATGAATGCAGGTAATGCCATTGTAACATTTCATTATACAGGCTGCCAAACTGTATCTAAAGCAACTTCCGTAAAAGACTTATGAAAATGAAGGCTGGGATTTTCAAAAGTGTCTAAGTAAGTTAGGCACACAACTTCCATTAAGTCAATAGGAGCCAGCAACCTGACTCACTTAGGTACTCACGCTCTCATTTCCTGGCCAGCTCTAGTTTTTAAATACATCACAGAAATGAGTAGTATGTGTTATAGAGGACATTAAGCACATGATGGTACAGATGTTTAGAAACAACTAGATGGACTCTATGACAAATGATGCCGGTTGATTAGCTATCTGTTCAATCATCTATTAATCACTTATTAACTCTCTATAAAACTTATTTATAAAGGGAACCTTAATATAAAGTCTGACCATTACATTAATGAGTGATAGGAGGATAGGGCTCTCACAGAGTATTACCCTCCTCACCCCCAACTACACTCAAGTCCAACACACACTTATTTTTTAGGTTTAAATGGTTTTCATGGTAGCTCTGATTCTTGCTGCTGCTGCCACTGTCTTGCCTTTTTAGAGTCACACATCATTTCTCGGGCTTATACTTCAACTAAGTGCCTTGGCTACAGCATATCGTTGCCATGCTAGACAGTATGTACTGTAGATAAGCCTATCTAAATAGGGCAAACATATTTGATACTGAATGTACTTGTTGCTATTGTTTTTGTAACATTTGAAATCTAATTGTCTGTCAAAGTAGCAGTTTGAGGTGTGGGGTTGCAAAAAAGAAAAGAAACAGCATCAGAAATCAAAATATAATTAAGGGCTACATACATATCAAGTTGATAAGAGGGAAAGAGAGTCATAGCAATTTTTTTCTTTCCCCGGTGATTATTCCATCAGAGATAATTTCTGTTTACTTTGTTCTTTTCTGTGAAACATTTGAAAACAGAGCTTCCTGAATGCGGCTAATGCACTTCACATATGAGCCATTACTGTGATGTTTCCATCCTACTGCAGCATGAACTGGAGAAAGCGGTCTTCTTTCACTGACACAAGTCTCATGGAGAGATGCTGTTAGTCAGTTGTGGCTTAATTGGCACTTAATTTATCTATGTATCTGAATAGCTGAATGATTTAAGAGGGAGTTAGACTTACACCAAGAGTGGGGCATAATGAGTTAAACAGAAGGTTTACAAAAACAGATTAGAAACAGATTTTCAAAACTGATTTGGATTTAGTAGATCTGACTGTGCTTTTATTATAAAGCAGAGGTTCCAGATTAGTAAATGAGAACTTTAGCAGCAATCTCCAGTATTAAGATAGGTTACAGATCAGACACTAGATTAAGGTCTCTTCTGAATAGCTGCTAGCTCAAATTGGGGGCAGCAATGCAGAAGGTAAATAGCTGCAATAAAAACCGGATTATTTTATGGATGTTTTAACATTTGTTTTAGTTCTGTTTTGAAGATAGTGTTCGTATTATTTCATTTTAAAACAGTACAACATGATCTCATCCTGTGGTAGAGCATGTCTTCTTTAAACTGTTTTTAAGATTTATTTAACAACTTTGTAGTGCTGTGAATGTACAAAGTGCTCTAACACGGAGAATAAGCTGGAGAGAACCACTGACCGGAGGTTTTGGAAAGTAGCTTTGCACCTAACTAATAGATTATATTATGATCTAACTGTCTATTTGGTAGGAATACTATAGTGTGAATAGCAAATACATCAGACCAGATCCTAGCTGATGTAAATTTGTGATGCTCCACTGAAATCAATGGAGCTATGCCGATTTATACCAGCTGGTGATTTGGCCCATAGGGCTCAATTACTCCTTTAACATGGCAGAGGTGTGCGGGAGATTTGAGATGAGGTGTCCCATTCCAGCCATGAATACCTAAAGCCATTATGGTTTTGTAAGACATAACGTGTCTACTGGGTGCTAGGGAGAGCACACTGGGCTGAAGGACCTGATATACCTCTCTGACAGGTGTAACTGGTGCTTCCCCACATGGATCTCAGCTGTTACACCACAACACTGCAGAGCTGGTTGGACTAGAGGCTCCTCTTGTATCAGCCATCCAAATAAGGGCTGTCCCCTGCCTAATGCGGTGGGAGTAGGACTCATTGCATTCTCTGCCTCATAGTTCTCTTCCCTCCCTGAGCACTTGCACTGGAATGGGCATAGAGTTTGTAAGTAGACTTCTGCAAGCGTTCCTGTGGGTATTTAATATTGCTTGCATTGCCTGTGAGAATTTGACCATATACATTGCTACAGCAGAATCTATTCAATATCTATTGCATTTGTCTGGAGCAATTAGATAGAAATGAATATCATTCTGTAACTTCTATTTGTTTGTACCATATAGCCTATGTTAATGGCAAACCCAAAAGAAATGGCAAGGGCTATTGTGCCCCCAGATGCAATGGAAAAATGCTGAGGCAATGAAAAATGAGAGAGAAAACAAGCCAATATATAATTAAAACTAAAAGTTTTACTTTATTTCAGCAGGTGACAGCATAGTCAGGCTGACATTTCAACCCCAAAAGTGTGGGGGGGTGCGGTTTCCATACGCTGACTGCAGGCTAATTTGCACTTCTTAAAAGAAATTAATATTCTGATCCTGTTTGCACTTTGATTTCTTTGATTTAGGCTGTGCAGCTTCTCTTCTTTGAACAGTTAAAATACTGCAGATTCTTCCTTCTCTTCATTGTCTCAGCAAATTTCAGAAGGTTTCATATTAAAGTCACTGCCTTAGGGTCATCATATTGCTCATCCCAAAGGAAGAATAGTGCATGTCATCAACTAAAAATCTGATTGAACATGATGAAGCAGAAATCATTGTCCTTGTGAGTTGAAGAGAGGCATTTTTCACAAACAAACCTACTTTATCGTTATGGCTAAGAATTCAAATAATTGTAATTTACAATCTCCTTTATTTGTAGAGCATTTATTCTGATACTCACTGAGTAGAACTCAAAAGGAATAAAGTTCTACAACTCTATCTAATCCTAGTGCTTTCTAAACCAAAATCACCCACGGTGTGTGGGCTAACTCGCTTCAATCTCAGTTAGATTATATTTACCATAAGTAAAACTGGGCCTTTTTTGCACAACAAAAGTTGGTGCAGAGGCTTAGATTTCTTATCACCTCTAACTCTAAATTTTGATGCTTCCCCCCCATTTGATGTTTGTGTAAAAGATATGCTTTTGTTCCTCCAGAAGTTATATGCTTGATGCAGAAATTGCTGGGTGAAAATCTATGGCATGTGTTATGCAGGAGGTCAGACTAGATGATTATAATGATCCCTGCTGGCCTTAAAATGTATGAATCATTTACTTACAGGGTATAGGAAATGCTCTGCATAAAATAAGAGCCGATTCAAACTTTTAAGTAAAATTCAAGACAAACTCAAACTGAAGTCTGAAAACTTTTTTCATTTTCATAGTCTCTGCATTTCCTTATTCCAGCAAGAATAAAAACCAAAGTTGTGAGTCAGTTATGAGAAATATTGTTCTATTCTCACTGTATTTGCAGCACAAATGAAAGCAGGAGATACCAGAAACCTCACAAGAAAGCTCGTTCTTATCAGATTTCCAGTCCAGTTGGCTTCAGATAGGCATCTGAATGTGTGTGTGCTTATCCTGACTGAAAAGCCAAACTGAATCTCCTGATACTTTGAGGTTTGGACATCACTAGTTTGACTCAGACCATTAACATTACTTAATGCATAGGATTTTGCAAATGAACAGTGATTACATTTGTTAAAACTATGATGGCCAACTCAGTTTCCATCTCTCTGTTTGGATGTGTTTATTACTCATCACTTTCTCTTTCTCCTTTGGAAATATCCACTATAAAGGGAGTATACTGTGCAGTAGATTATCCTCTTGTTAAATTTATGAGAATTGTTTTCAGCCCTTGTGAAATTGAAAATTCCGTCTCAACTGTGGCTTCCCACATCTATCGACATAATCAGAGATGTGCTGTTTTAATGATCTGTTGGTATTCTAAAAATGAGAACAATGACCTTTGTGATAATTAGTTGGTACAGAGAGCCTACTGAGATGGAAAGTGTAGAATTTAATGGGAGATTAGATTATATATTCTACTCATAACAGAGGAGGTAATGTCTATGTTAATTATGGGACAAATAAACACTGCTACTATAATTCCTAAAGCTTCTTAACTCCTTTATTCTAATTGGGATATTCATGTGTTTCTGTTCCATTTAATTGTTATCCAGAGGAACAGAATGTTAGGGAATGTCCAATGCCATATGCGCATGGCATCATGTGATCTCATTTATCAATGATTCATTGCATGCTATTTTTTATTGAGGTTTGTGTTCTCTCCTATTCTAATTATTTCATTTTCCAAAATAAAGGACTTTTGCAAATTGTCAACTTTTTATTTTAGAAACCATAAAGGGTTAAAGCATTTTCTTACTCATAGTGAAAAAACTTTCATAAATATGCAAATAGTACCTTTTCAGTATGCAAATAGTGCCTTTTCAGATCCTGCAGCAGTGTATCTAAATCAACCCTAACAATAAAAATCTCTGTACATTTTAAAATAAGCACATTTTTCATATACTTCCTTAGTCTCGCCAACTCACAACCCCTGTCTTTGAATGATAATGCCCTGACTCCAGCGATTGTTCTAGTCCATACTACTGCTGTCTTGAGCCTCTGCTGTGGTGATTACTATCCACTGGAGGGGTCAATCTTCAACATATAACAGACATTTTACTCAGCCAGGGTAATTAACTTAAGCCCTGATTATACAACTGGCTCTATGCAGGGATAGTCTTGCACCTGCTTGGACCCCCCATTGATTTCAATGCATTTCCAGATGGCCATAGGAGTTCACTTGTGTGGACCCAGTTGCAGACTAAGCCTATATGGAGCAAAACAAGCAAGATTTGCCTTAAACATAGGGATGAAAAGTAAAATTCACCTTTGTGCAGGGGACCCTATGCACCACTTAAATCCTACGTAAGATGTCTATAGATCTTTTCTGGGCCTCTATGCACGAGGATGAATTTCATCTGAAATGAGTACTGAAGAATGGAAAGGACCTGATCCAAAGCCCATTGACATCAATGGAAAGCTTTTCTTTGATTTCAGTGGGATTCAGGGGCTGCTTAACTGGGGGATGGGTGGGACTAGTGCCCCCACAGTGGAAGTATTGGAGGGATGAGATCTATGTTTCCCTCCCCCACCCCACCCCCCAAAAAATCTTGTGGCGGTCAGAACAGGACCAGAGGAATGGCTTCAGAACACAAAATTGGGCCAGCTGCCAGTAGGACTCCCTGGCCCACGCTTCCAGTCACTGTGGGCCCTGGGGAGGGGCACGAGCATGTGTGCCAGATATCAAGGGGGGGGTCAAGGAAAGAAGAGGGCAGCAGGACATCTGAGCACAAGCTACTGAGGAGATTGCTGAGCAGAGGACACCAGGCGCTGAGGAACTGCCTTAGGAACTACCGCAATGCCACTTCCCAGCTGCCCCCTCTCCACTAGCTCCTATTGCTCCCCCTGCTATAACTCCATGCCCCCATTCACAGGGAGCCTCTGACCTCACCGTGAAGGACTGTGGGCCTCAAACCTGGGCCAATAGGTCCCTAGGCAGTGTTCAGGCCATGACAGCCACCCAGCAGCTCACCTGAGTAATCAGAGAAGGCAATCAGTGAAGTACTAGCTGGCCAAGGGCCCTGCTCTAGAAGCTCCCAATTGGGGAAAACATCCAGCACCCCCAATTGGCTGAGAAATATGGCAGACTCATTCCAAACTGGTGGTTATTCTTCCATCAGATATACCCAGCCAGTAACAAAAGTAAATTTCTGTCTCCCCACACTGGTTAACAAGAAGTCAGAAATGCAGTCTTCTTTGGTATTCCAGCATTTATATCATTACCCAGACAGTAGACTTTATGATGAGTGGTTATTTAAAACCAATTTCATCAAACAAAAGGTCCTTCTAATCCCAAGAGATCTGTCAGATAGCAGGTCAACATATAATTCAGACCTTACCTAATAATCACATTGTTGCCAATCCTTTAGTATCTAATATCTAAAAGTTTATTTATAAGAGAAAAGAAAGAGGAGAGAGTTAAAATGGTCAAAGAAATCAAATCCATACAATCATGGCAGAGTTCTTGTGTCACGTTTGAAGCAGTGATGGAATAAATTGCTGGCTTGTAAAGTCTCTGGTAACTTCCAAAAGATTGGAAGGTCCTCAATCCATTGATTGGAATGTTCTTTTTAGTGTAAGTCCATAGTTCAGAGATCAGAGCAGGAAAGAGGCAAAATGGAGATGCTTCCAGGGTCTTTTATCCCTTCACTCAAGTGTAGGGGATGCTCTCAGTGTTAGTTGTAGAAAATTATAGGCACAAGATGCAGTCCAGGGTAACATAAGCAAGTCACATGTCTTTACATAGCTTGATGACTCATGGGAGTAGCCATTACCCATATTCTGGCTAATGTGTCCACAGGAAGGCAAGGATAATTCTTCTCTGGCCTATTTTGTTCTTTAATGGGCCATCAACTTGAATAGTTCATTCACAATGTGCTGGCCAGACTGGATGTAAATTACCTTGTGGATGTTACCCCAGGAGCAAGCACATTTGAAATACTGGTACATAGTCAATGTTCATAACTTTAGATACAAAGATGATAAATGCATACAAACAGGATAATCATAGATTGTAACTTGATACCTTATATGACATACTTTGTATAAGATTTGTTGCAATTGTCTAACAGTGGCAATATTAATGATATAAATGGTCATATTTCAATCAAGCAGCATCACAGCGGATCAGTTACATCAATTTCGATGGGGCTTGCAGGATGAAGCTAAGGACGAACTGGCCTGAGTAGAGGCCTCAATGGGCCTGAAAGCCTTCTTAGACCTTGTCTTCCATATTGATAATCATCTACATGAGCAACGGGAAGAAAGAATAGGGGCATTGCTACAATGTCCCCCCCGCCACACACATACACACTATCAGATTCTACCTGACCAGTTGACCTAACCTGTTACCCAGGGTTTTCAGAACCCAAAACAGTGGTAACGTAACTGTTTCTCTCCAGGTGGTTTCAGGAATAAATCAATGGGATCACAGCAATTTCCATCTGATAAATGACTGACACAAGCAAGCGTGCTCTTATCTAAAACTACTATTTATTAGATATTAAGCACACACACACATTCCAGATATAATTACTCCTGGTTTTGAGTAGCCACCAGCCAGACTTCCAGGGGCCCTCTTTCCATCCAGCTGATGGGGAGTTTAGATGTCAGCTCCTTTCCTGGAGAAAATCTCCCTCAGACTGCTCCAAGGTATTTACTTTTAGCTAATCTTTTATTGCTAACTCTAAGAAAGCACATAACCTTTAATGACTCCTAGCGGGTCAGCATAATAACCTCTACTGAATCACCAATTCTCCTAATTTCAACAAACTACTCATTATCTCAAAACATTTCTAGTATTTCTAGCCATAACAACAATATGTCAGGGGCACCTAAAACCAAAGTCACTTTTCACTCACTCTCTTCAATAACTTTCTATTCCATCCTCTCATTCTAATTAACAAACTGCAAGTATGCAGCTGTCTGACCTTGTCTCACAAAGGCCTAAAATTATTCCTAGCTATATGATGTCTGGTTTTCAGCTAGCAGTGGCTGAACATACAAAATGGCTGCCTGCAGTACTATCAAGTTCTGGGGTACATGCAGGAATGTCAAATTACGGGGCAACAAACCCACTAGTGAATCACCCCTGAAGAGAGAGTGCCAGTGATGCCTTAACTTGTGTTACTATTGTGGCGAGCTAGGCCACGTTATCTCCAATTGCCCCACGAGGAACTCAGTCTGAAGGAATCTGGGAATAGAACCAGCCCAGGCTCGGTGAAGGGGGGCTAGTATTCTGACTGAGTATCCCCCAGAAACCTCAACTGAGGTCCTGATAGGGTCCCATTGACCAGCACCACACCTATAAGTCCCAGTCAAGTAATGAATCATCCCCAACCACTCTCTCCTCAGTTAGCCCTTCTTGACTCAAGTGCAATAGACAATTTTATCAATCCAGAGGCTACCCAGACACTACAGAATCCCCTGTGGCCCAAGCCTGTTCCAGATTTGGTAAGGTCCCTCTTATCATCTGGGCCAATGGCCACAGAAACTGTTCCTCTCAAAGTTATGATCCACGTAGAGACCCTACAGTTCAGTGCCTTCCATTCCCCTCTGATCCTGGGTATCTCATGTCTGGCCCTGGAGAGGCTACTCCAACATGGCCTCTATGTTAAACTAGAAAAAATATGTCTTTGATCATCCTCCATAGAATTCCTAGGGCTCATGCTATCTTCTGCTGGTATCAACATGGACCGGGGCAAGGTATAGGAAACAATGCTTCTTGGGGTTCGCAAACTTCTATCCATGGTTCATCCTGAAGTTCTTGAAGTAGAACATCTCTCTCACTGTCCTGTTCCACAAAAACACTCAGTTCCTTTGGTCTCCTGAGACCCAGCAGGCCTTCAAACAATTACAACTTGCATTTACCACCATTCCCATATTGGTCCACCCTGACACCACACAAACCTTCATCCTTGAGACAGATGCTTCCAATTTAGTGATTGGAGAGGTACTATGCCAAAGGCATGGTCCTAAACAACTGGTACATCTATGCACCTTCTATTCCAGGAAACTCATATCAGCAGAACAGAACTACGACATTTTAGACAAAGAACTCTTGGCTATTAAGACCACCTTTGAAGAGTGGCACCACTATTTAGAAGGGGCCCACTATCTTGCCCAGGTGTACATAACCATAAGAATTTTGAATATCTGCATAAGGACAAGGCCTTCAACAAATGACAACTTCAGGAGACCTTATTCTTTTCACACTTTATTTTTGTAATATCCTATCACCTAAGAACCAGAAACAGCAATGCTGATGTTTTATCCCAGAAGGGTGAGTATTACACTGACCTAAAGGACACAAACCTAAAATCCTCCTGCATCCTCTAGCCTCATAACTTTCTGGGCACAGCTCCCTGCCAAGATCTGCTCACCCACATAAAATCAGTCTCAGCCCCATGGGATCCCTCCGGTCAAACTAGAAACCATTAGTAGGGAACCCCATGAAGTCCAAGACAGGGTAACTTATGTAAAAGGCCATATATATGTTCCCCCAGGTTTCTGGGTATGTCTACACTACCCGCCGGATTGGCGAGCAGTGACTGATCCAGCCGGGATTGATTGGTCTAGTCTAGATGCGATAAATCGACTCCCGAGTGCTCTCCCATCAACTCCTGTACTCCACCACCGCGAGAGGCGCAGGCAGAGTTGATGGGGGAGGGGCAGCAGTCGACTCACCATGGTGAAGACTCCACGGTAAGTTGATCTAAGTACGTCGACTTCAGCTACGTTATTCATGTAGCTGAAGTTGCGTAACTGAGATCAATTCCCCCCCTAGTGTAGACCAGGCCTCTGAGGACTACAACTCTACAGGTATGCCATGACTCCCCCTTGACAAGACATTTTGGTTGCTTTAAAACTCAGCACCTTGTTTCTTGTGTTTTCCGGTGGCCAAGCATATGGGCCACAGTGCAAGCCTATGTGGCCTCTTGCAATGTATGTGCTCTGGCTCTTGGACAGTCATTGCCTTAGACTTTGTAGTAGAACTACTCAAGTTCAATGAGTCCATGATCACCCTGAGAGTCATGGACCAACTCACAAAGTTGGCACACTTCATTCCCTGCAATGACTTACCCTTCTTCCAGGAAACTGCTCAGCTCTGGATAGACCAAGCTGTCTGCCTGGCCTCCCAGAGCCCATCATCTCTGATCATGGTGCACAATTTGTCTCCCACTTCTGATGAGAAGCATTTTGGGTTTTGGGCATATGATCCTGCCTTTCCTCCACCTATCACCCTCAGACTAATGGTCAAGCAGAGAGACCCATCCAGATACTGGAGCAGTATCTTTGATGTTACATCAACTTCCACCAGAATGCCTGGTCCTTGCTGCTGTCGCAGGCAGAGTTTGCATACAATAAGGCAGAACACACATTTATGGGGCAAAGCCCCATTTTTTTTCAAATTATGGGTTCCACCTCCCAGTTCTACCCAGAGTCACTCTCAACTTCCCACAATCCAGCAGCTCTGGACTGGATACAACAGATACACCAAACCCAAGATGTCCTAAAAATTCACCTGGAGGAGGCCAAGAAGAGCTACAAACAATATGCAGATGTCCAATGATGGAAGGGTCCCATCCTGTTGGTAGGACTGTAGGTATGGATCTCCATAAAAAACCTACACATGAATAGGCCATCTTGTAAATCAGACTATCCGTTTCTTGGTTCCTACTGAATTCTTCAGCAAATTAGTCCTGTCGCCTTTGAACTTGACATGCCCCATTCTCTCAAAATACTCCCAGTTTTCCACATATCACTCCTGAACCCCCTTCTTCTGGACCAATTCCTTCACTGCTCCCAATCACCACCATCACCACCGCTGCTACATGTTGAAGACCACAATGAGTGCATCATCTAAGAGATGCTTGATGCCAAAATCAGATGGGGTAAACTCTGGTATTTTGTGGATTCCTGAAGAGCACACCTGGGAACCTACAGAGAATGTTCGCGCTCCTGATCTGGTAAACACCTTTCACTAAAACTACCCCGAAAAACCTTGCCCAGGACCATCCTGAGGGCACACTAGAGGAATGGGGGGGTGATGTGAGGGATTGCGGGCCTCAAAGCTGGATCAATGGGTCTTCAGGCAGTACTCAGGCCACAACCGCCAACCATCCTCCTGACTGTGGGAAATATACAGCACTTCCCATTGGCTCAGGAGCGCCATATAAGCTAGGAGTAGCGTACTTGACTTCTGAGCCCTGCATTCCTGCATGCTCCTGGTTCCTGTCCTCCTATCCCAGACTCCTATCTAATCCCAGTTCCTGCTGGCCTGCCTTACTCCAGGTCTCTGTTCCTCTGTCTTACCCCATTGCTGTATCTGGCTCTGACCTCTGGCTTGGCACCTGATGATGTCTTTGGATCTGCCTCCTATTCTGACCACTAGGACTGACTCCTGCTCTGCCCACTAGACCTGACCACCTATGCCCCAGCCATTACACCTGGGCTTTGGATCAGGCCCAAAGAGACAAGGTGTGTGACAGTTGTCTCTTGGGGTATGTCTACACAGTAAGTAGACACACATGGCTGGCTTGTGCCAGCTGTCATGTTTGTGGGGCTTGGGCTGGAGGCTGTTTCATTGGTATGTAGACTACCAGGCTTGGCCTGGAGCCTGGGCTCTAGGACCCTATGAGAAGGGAGGTCTCAGAGCTTGGACTCCAGCCTGAGCCTGGAAGTCTATACAGCACCGAAACAGCCCCTTAGCCCAAGCCCTGCAAGCCCAAGTTAGCTAGCATGGGCTAGCCCCAGGTTTTTCTTTGCTGTGTAGACATACCCTGGGTGAAGGGAGCATGGGCCATGCATGTGGGGGTAGCTGGGTTGTAAGGAAAGAGTCATGTGGCAAGTTGTTAGGCAAGGGAGGTTTTTTTGGTTAAGTCACAATATATATTTGTTTCTTATATGAACTGTCTAAAATAGTGTTCTGTTCAGGCAGGTGGGGAGAGAGACAATATTCTGAGCTGGTTTGGACTTTTTCAAAACACGCTATCTGTAGTTAGTTTAAAATGACATTGGGGTTAAACTTGGTTGCAAAGCCTGCTTATACCTTCAACATCTGCAGCACAACCTTTATGTCTGATATCATCAATATAGGCAAACTTCACCTCTGGTCTTACTTCACAGGCCCTGTTCAAGCAAAATGCTTTAGGCAGGAGAAGAAAGGGGCTCTTTTGCCCTATTGCATGGTATCATAGGGGAAAATAACTTTCTTCTCTCATTGGGCCCTTTTGAAACGTTCTATGCTCTTAACTTTGCCTTGATTAGGGCTTCATTCTTCCTCAGACCCAACCTCATTCTTTTACCTCTAACCATACCTCCTTAAAGAAAACCTTGCATCAGGCCCTCCAGTGAAACCGACCCCCAGAAAGATTGGCTCTGAATCACAGAACTCCATAGATGGCTCATAAATGAAAAGGAGGAAGATGAAAGAGGAGGATTGCTGACTGTGAAGAGCAAGAGTGAAAAAGAGAAGATTCTAGCATTTGCTCAGCTACCTTCCCACAAGGAAAATCTTCATCCAGAGCCCTGTATGCCCTAATGAAAAAGTCCTCGATACTCCTGTATTGCTATTGACCTCCACACCAGAGGTAGGAAGTGACAACCCACCCCACAGGGATGGGTTGGCATGGCAATGGACGAGAGGCAGGGGTGTCGGAACAGGGGGACCCAGGGAGCCATGTCCCCATCACTTTTTACCAGCTGTAAGAGCGAGGGACAAGAGGGAGGGGGTAGAGAGGAGTGAGCAGGGGGCAGGGTCTTGGGGTGGAAGGGGCAACGCAAAGGCAGGGCTTCTGGGGAATGGGCAGCGCGAGGCCAGGAGTTCAGGGGGAACGGGCTGCACAGGGGCAGGGCCTCAGGGGAAGGGGTGACATGGGAGAAAGGAGCCATGGTTCAATACTATCCTATCTCTTCTCTCTATTCTGTGGTTCTCTGTTTTGTCTAAAACAGGAAAGTGACTATGGTTCCCAATTCAGAATTGAACAATAGAAGTAACCCATTCTTCGCCACCAAAAAGGACTATTTGACTCATTAAGTCTATCTGATTCAACAAATGTTTGCTATCTCCAAAAAGGAACTTTGATAAGTTTTGATTCACTGTTTATTTTTTATAACAAATCCATTTCAGTTTCAATGCTCTTTAACTTGTTTTTATTCTGTTTCTTTTGTGTGTTTCAATCAATATAATTCTAAGCATTGCATGAATTTTATAGTGTGTTTGCTAAGCAGGCTCAGGTCTCTTTATACCTAACTCTGAATCTTGTTTAACACTGTTTAATGGTGGGTTGTATTACTGGGTTGTGCTAACACCTGTAGCACATATATTAATACAACATGCCATAGATTCCCCAAACTCTCATTCCCTGGGTTCTAATCACTAGAGAACTCTGCTTCTCTCAATATCTAGCAGAATATCTTTTAAATAATTTATTTTATACCAACATCAAAATACAATGGAAATTGCTAACTCAAAAAATACTGAGTCTGATTTATACAGAAACATGCAATGGAATTCAAAGTTATAGCCTTAGTTCATCTTGTTTTGCTTACCACAGGCATTACAGAAATGGCTCGATATTGTAAACCCATACTCATTTACAGACCTTACTTGACTGCAGTAGGTAAGGACTATTAATTAGCATGAGCCGGGTTTGCAGGATCAGGCACTATGATTACCGGTTGTTCTACAACCATAGCAATGCTTAGGTACAACTGGATGAGACTGGGATTGAGGGCTTAGTTCAATGGCGGAGTTGAGAATGATTGATTAGTTCTTTCCAGGCTCAGGGTTAGAGTTTGTCAATTTATATTATGAATTCCTTTGTTGTGTCAGTTTAAACTGGATTTTTCCATATATTTTATGTTCTTTAATTTCCTTTAGCATCACATGTAGCTATTTGGTAGGTTCCTATCAATCTTTGATGGGAAAATGTCCAGTTGTTTTCCTTGTTCTATGAACTGTGATTTAAGCAGAACTAGTGTGTCACTCACTAATATTGAACTTGTTTGAAAGTCTACAAATCATGATGGTTGGTAATTAACACTACAAATCATGATGGTTGGTAATTCCTTCAGAGATGCAGCTACTAGTTTAACTGTAACTACAGTATCTAATGGCTCCTCAAAACCATTATGCTTTTCTTTATTTAAAAAAAAAACAAAGATATTTTAATTCCTTTGCCAGCTTTTGACATGTTTTTTGTCTGATCTTGGGTACTAAGAAGCAAAATAATTCCTAGTGTCCTTATTGTGGCCCATAGAATACTGTATGCTTATTTCACCTTTAAGGTCTGGAGCTTTCTGGGCAGGCAGAGTTAAGAAAGATTCATCAGCAGGCACTAGTTGCACCTGAGTTTAAACCTTAAACTAGAGTGTCCTGGTTGCAATTTATAACAAAGATCCCCTCACCATATTGCCTTGAATCATTTTTGTTATTTTGAATTCTTCTCATTGTTCTTATCAAATCAAAGTAATCACAGTTCGTTAAAAAGGCATGACTGGCTTACTTGGATCTGAAAATATATTCTTCCTGCTTGACTGCATAGATAAATGACACATATAGCAATGATTACGGGAATATTCTAGGCTTTTTTCTCAAAGGGAAGCAAAACTGCCTCTTGTCTAGTCAAATAATGGGATATGTTCCTTTTTGTAGTACACAGATACAAAAGAGTTAGCATGCTCAAATCTTCAAACCTGAACTGATTAAAATAATACACATCATGCCATGAGGTGAGGAGAAAAAATATTTGTAATACCCCATCACAGGTGTGACAAGACACATCAATTGAAGAGATCAAAAACTGCAGCTACTGTGTTGGGGATGACATGGAGCATTACACAACTACATGCAGTGCACAATCTATAGAAAGGGCCATGCTAACGCATATGTGATGGATCATCTCTGCTTTTGGCTGCCCAGGTTGAGACACTTGCTAGCATTTGTGAATCCTAGCCCTGAGGGAAGGGATAGCTCAGTGGTTTGAGCATTGGCCTATTAAACCCAGGGTTGTGAGTTCAATCTCTGAGAGGGGCCATTTAGGGAGCTGGGGCAAAATCAGTACTTGGTCCTGCTAGTGAAGGCAGGGGGCTGGACTCAATGATCTTTCAAGGTCCCTTCTAGTTCTAGGAGATGGGATATATTTATTTAAGTTCTGTGCAATTTTACTCATTAATCATTCTACTGACACATGAAGAGTATGACTTTTGTGATCACTGCATTCATACTGGGACTAAAGTATTCTTAGATTCATATATTTTCACTCAACCTAAGGCTTGCAGCTACCATGTAAGTCTGCTTCCAAGAGTTATAGCAGCTTTCTCATTTGGCATTCCAGAGCTCTGTCTCTGCCCTAACCCTGCCCTCTATTTCTGCACATACCAGTTCGTATTTTCTGCCTCATACATATTTGATAATTCTTTACATAATTATTCTTTGCACTCTCTCTGGGCTTCTGGTTACAACTGTCATATTAAGAATAAGTCAGTAACACAGACATAATTTTCTAAAGATGCAGATTCTATTATGATAGAAAATAAATGTAGAAACTTGGAGCTAACCTAGAGCTGGGAAAATAATTGATTTTTAACTTCAGCCAGCAAACCAAAAAAATCAGAAAAATTAGCTGTGTTGGTTCCGAAAATGTTTGGAATTTGTCAGCAAATTGGACATATATATTTTGGGCCAGCAAATGGTGTGCCCCCATCTTATAATCTTTAGCCTAGTGGTTAGGTACCTGCATGGGGTTGGAAGAGACAGGTTTGAATCCCCATTCTAGAGCAGGGACTTAAACTCAAGTTTCCTTTTTCTAGCTGAGCATCTGAACCACCAAGCTATAGGCTATTCTGGAGTAGGCTGCTTTTAGTCTCTCCCATTGAAACTGTTCCACTTTGTACAAAAACTTAAATAGGCATCGGACCAAAGAGACAGCAGGTGAGAATTACTCTATAGCTTGAGGAGTAAGGCATTCACCTGGGAGCTAGGAAATGTGGGTTTAAATCCCTCTGCTGAAACAGGTGGAGAGAAGATTTGAATCTATATCTCCTAGTCTCAAAAAGTTTCATGTTGACCAAAATTACTTTTTTGGGGGAGGCAAATAAAATATTAATTGGGGAAATTTCACCTAGCTCTAGCTAAATCTACAAAGGGGACTTAGACTCATTATTGGAATGCCTCACTTAGGATCCTGCCATCTCGTATAATCCATACCTCCAAAGTAGGCAACCAAATTCTCTATATAATGCATGTGGATAGTTAAGTGCACAGGAATGGGATTCACAAATGCTAACAAGTTGATCAGGGAGCCACCTAAGGTGGACAACAGGAGCTGCCAAGGAGAGGGCTAGGGCCTAAGCCCTGCCCTGCAAAGAGAGTTAATCATTGGGCCAGAGAGCATGAAAATGGCCCAGTGGTTAGGGCACTCATCTGAACTGGAGGAGAGGCAGGTTCCAGTCCCTACTCCAATGACTATTTTATATGAAGTGGAACAGCCTCAACAGGAGAGACTGGAAAAAAACACAATCTCAGAAAACCCCATAGCTCAGTGGTTAGGTGGCTCCCCTTGCAGCTAAGAAACCTGGGTTCAAGTCCATACTCCAAATCAGGCAGAGCAGGGCTCTGAACACACATCATAGTTGTGTGCTCTAAACGCTGGGGGTATATAAAAGCGAGGATGCCACTTTATCCTCTATTCTGCAAAGGCCAAATTCAGTAGGCCTGTGAACACATCCATTGGGTTGGGCCCTGTAGGTGGGAGAGACCCTACTTCATGAATCCAATTGGGGATTAGGAATGAGCTAGGCCCTGGGCATCAGGATTTAGGTGGCTGTCTGTGTAGCCAGACATGCAGGCACTATGGGCACTTGATTGGTGGAAATTTAGGTGCCTAGGGAATGTAGACACCTACAGGGTTAGGCAGCAGCTGGGCAAGGGTTTTGAGCATCTAAAGTTTGGACTTAAGCACCTACCGTGGCAGATAGGTTCCTAACTCCCTTTGTGGAGCTACCTCTTAGTGAAAGCAAGTGTTAAAGACAGAGGCAGTGCTAGCCCATGGGGGGCCCTAAGAAGGAATATTTCCCCACCCCCAACACATAATAAAAAACGGAATAGGGGACTCCCTTGAGATGCTCTAGGCCCCAAGCAATTGTTCAGTCTGCTTATGCCTCGCGCCGGCTCTGTTTGAAGAATGGTCAAATCCAAAAGAAACACACCGTCAGACCCAATCCTAAACAGGAACATGATCAGTCCATTTAAAAGATAAACTGCATTAATTTTAATTAAAGGAAAAAATGCAGAAGAATGTTAAAGTCCATAATCAGTAAGAGAAGAAGTGTGGATCTTCAAAAGTCTTCAGCGCCCCCACACTTGGGCCTGGATTTTCAAGAGAGCTCAATTTGCCATTCAGGCACCTCAGTGAAGCGGCCAGATTCTCAAAAGTGCTCAGCACTCATCAACTCTCATTGTTCTGAAAGGTTCCCTAAGTGGGAGCTGAGTTCTTTTGAAAATCTAGCTCTAAAAATGACAAATATATTTATTTTTAAAGCAAATGATCTTTCCACCTCCCACTCTAGAAAATGCATGATTCTACTGGGGGTTCTTCAACCTCTATTCTTCAATCAATTACTAAGAAGTAAGTGGGAGTTAATCCATCTACAAAGACAGGCTGTGTGTTTGGGAGAAGTGTTTTCAATTATTTCATATTGCCGCCCCTCACATCACAATTTTTTTGGAAGTAAGGTTAATCTTTAGGTTGCACATATGGCCTTTACTTCTCTTCCCCAGATGATAGGTCTCCTAAAATCAACCACAGAGCTGTTTTATACCATAAAGCATGCTGTTTTTCTCCCCCCTACCCTCACCTCCCTGGAGAAGAAAAAGAAGAGGCTAGTAAACCGGGACGTACTGTAGAAACTAATAAATCCCATAATCACCTTTCTCCACAGCTGACCTACAGCAAGGGAAGATCAAAACCAACTTTGGGATGTGGCTGATTTAAACTTCTTGTCAGGGTAATTTAATCTTTTAACCTTGATTTTTTTTTTAAATAAAGGGTGGGAGGAGGAGGTAAAGGAGGATACAGAAATCAGGAACAGATGGAAAGCAGCCATGGGGGGGCAAAAATCAGCAGCAGTGGGAAGTGATCCCATGGGAAGTGGGGTTTTCTGAGGGTGCAGGGCCAGGTGGATAATGGCAATGAGAGCGAGAGGAGGAACAATATGTGATTGGAGATAAAGTGATCAGGTGGTGGCCGACAGAAGAGACCAGTGGGCAGGAGTTATTTATAGGGGAGCCTAAGCAGCATCTAGAAAGGCAAGCAGACTGATGAGCCAGTGTGGGGAGCTGCTTGGAGTAGTGGGGCTGCCAGCAAGGAGAAACTGTGTAGAGGTCAGGGGAGGAGATCAGGAAAGGTAGCCAGGAAGAGAAGCAGAAGAAATCAAAATGTATCAGTGTGATGGGAGTGCAACAATTCTTCCCAGCAACATAGTGGACAAAGGATGGATTGCGGGGGGGGGGGGGGGGGGAAGGGTTGCAGGCTTGCTAGAATGTAGTTTGCTGCATGCCCTTTCAAGTACCAAAGCAATGCTTACAGCTGGTTTCCTGCATTCTCTTATATGATTTTGGGCAATGTTAACACCTACAGAATATGTAGCTTTGTAATGCTGAGCCTCCAGTTCTCATTAATTTTGTTTTATTAGAATCATAGAAGATTAGGGTTGGAAGAGACCTCAGGAGGTCATCTAGTCCAGCCCCCTGCTCAAACCATGACCAACACCAACAAAATCATCCCAGCCAGGGCTTTGTCAAGCTGGGCCTTAAAAACCTCTAAGGATGGAGATTCTACCACCTCCCTAGGTAATCCATTCCAGTGCTTCACCATCCTCCTAGTGAAATAGTGTTTCCTAATATCCAACCTAGACCTCCCCCACTGCAACTTGAGACCTTTGCTCCTTGTTCTGTCATCCGCCACCACTGAGAATAGCTGAGCTCCATCCTCTTTGGAACCCCCCTTCAGGTAGTTGAAGGCTGCTATCAAATCCCCCCTTACTCTTCTCTTCTGCAGACTAAACAATCCCAGTTCCCTCAGCCTCTCCTCGTAAGTCATGTGTCCCAGCTCCCTAATCATTTTCATTGCTCTCTGCTGGACTCTCCACTATGTCCACATCCTTTCTGCAGTGGGGGGCCCCAAACTGGACACAATACTCCAGATGTGGCCTCACCACTGCCGAATAGAGGGGAATAATCACTTCCCTTGATCTGCTGGCAATGTTCCTACTAATGCAGCCCAATATGCTGTTAGCCTTCTTGGCAACAAGGGAACACTACTGATTTATATCCAGCTTCTCATCCACTGTAATCCCCAGGTCCTTTTCTGCAGAACTGCTGCTTAGCCAGTCGGTCCCCAGCCTGTAGCAGTGCATGCGATTCTTCACTTGCCCTTGTTGAACCTCATCAGATTTCTTTTGGCCCAATCTTCCAATTTGTCTAGATCACTCTGGACGCTATCCCTATCCTCCAGCGTATCTACCTCTCCTCCCAGCTTAGTGTCATCTGTGAACTTGCTGAGGGTGCAATCAATCCCATCATCCAGATCATTAATGAAGATGTTGAATGAAGAGATACTATATTCCTCACATAGCGCTAGAAGCAGGGCAAGAATTACTTTAGTAATTCCAGTATTTTGATTGTAAGTCAATACACACCTTTTGAAGCAAGGACCAGAATGTATACCTTTGTGCAAAGAAAAGAAGGATGGTCCACTAGTTAAGGTGCTAATTTGGGGCTTGTCAGACATGGCTTCAAGTCCCTGTTTTGCATAGATTTCCTGTGTGACCATGGGCAAGTCACTTAAGTCAACTGTGCCTCAGTTCCCCATCTTTAAATTGAGGATGATAGTACTTTCCTATCTCACGAGGTGTTGTGAGGATAAATTCACTGAAGATACTGAGATGCCCAGATACTACCCTAATAAGGCTATATACATTTAAAGTCACTACAACACTATATATATATGTATATAAATAAATAGTAATAACAACAAAGAAAGGAGATTGTTATTTCAACTTGGTAATATCACAAATGAACAGTTAGAAATATTCTATATTCCCTAGCTATGAATTCAAAACCAAATGAAATCTGTATTTTTATTTTGTCACAGAAAAAACTGAGCTTTTGCAAAAGACAAAACACATCCATACCCAGTTCTATTACTTGTTCATCCTAAAGTATCTATACCCCAAAAAATCCAAAAAAGATGAAGAGAAAGACCACTGTCCAAGCAGCTTGCCTATAGCTAGAATGAAGAGCTAAAGACTGCAGCAATCTGCTGTTGTAATTGCATTGCATAACACTGAAAATATCTTTCATTAACGTGGGGATTTATTGTTAGGCACTATAATGCAGTGGCATAACTATGACATACATTTTTGAGTAGATGAAAATAAACTAATATACCTCATAATTAGTTTAAAGAGACAGGCTACAATTTGGACCTTTCAAGTGACATCCTCCAGCAGGTCTGAATTTGACCTATAGTATTCATAGCAACTTTCCCTGCCTAAACACACTCATACATGTGTTTGTTCTCCTGATTCTTTCTTTCTGCAATTCATTCCTGCTCTGCTTTCAAAGACAGTAGCAAGTCCCTTCAGTTCAGATGTGACCTGTATGCTAAAGAATACAGGGAAATAAAATGAACTGCATTCATGAGCCATCTAATCACTTTTCCTTCTTGTCAGAAAAGAATGATGTTCTTAAGCTGTTGGCATTAAAATAAAGCAACACAGTTTCAGTAAGTGCTGATTACCTAAGCAAAAGGATCCAAACAAGACTTGTGGTCTCAATAAATAAAACCAGGGGAGAAAGACTACAACAGGCTGGTTTTAGCATTTATTCCACAGGGATTAAATTTCCCAAATCTTCTGGTGAAAAGCAAATGATCCCTATTATTTATATGTCTTGTATCTGGAAGCCTTTATCCAGGCTCTACCATATGGAGTGTTTCTAGTTTGGCAGGCAGCATGAGCTTGTAGGCTTATGTATCTCAGCTGTGCACATGAGAGGCAACTGCATGTGCAGTCAGAAGACCAAGTATAATTGTGGGAACAACTACATTTACAATGGGTGACATTTGTTACCTATTGCAATATTAGTTAGCAAATATTAAATTGCTTATGCACCAAACAACAGAACTAAACTAACTTGGTGAGTCTGGGTTTCGGCTCTCTATTAGCCCACTATTCAAAAGAAACAGCATAGCCTTTTCTATGCCTTTAGTCAGTAAACGTATGGACTCCTTCACCTTTCTCTGTCTTCAGTAAGGACAGACTCTATTGGGTCAGATTGTCAGCTGATATATAACTCTGTTGACATCAAAGAAGCTATAACAGTGCCTCAGATGAGGATCTGACTTATTGTCATTTGAGAACAGCAGTAAGGAACTTGCTCAGATACATAGTAAAAAAATGTAATGAAGCTTATTTTACACAAAATAAGAATCAAATTGTCTTTATATCGATTAGAGAGAAGGCAAATAAAGTGGGTTAAAATTTAATGCGCTTATGTAACACTGACAACCCCGGGTCATCAGCGGGCAGGATTGAACCTGGAGTCTAGTGCATGAGCCTCTACTGCCTGAGCTAAAAGCCATGTGGCTGTTAGCTAAGGCCGTAGAGCAGACTCATTAATCTCTCTCGCTCTCTCTCTCTGAATGGTCTCGGTGCCACTGGATGGGACAGAACACCACACCCAGAAGGTGTGTGGGTTACACTTAAACATAGGATATATTACAAGACCTGCTAATACTGTAAACTTATGTGAAAAAAAGTTTAAAAAAATAAAATGCTCTGACAGTGTCCACCATAGCTATGGCATGTCTTCTGGATTGTTTTGTTACCTGTCAGAGGACCTCTTAGTGAGTGTGACATCTCCCAAGCCAATGTGCACGTGCGGCTGGCAGCCAACTGAGTTGTAGAGCCTATGCTCTTGATGTGAAAGGACATAAATGTCTGATGTCACAAACTTACAAAACAACTCAGCATATATTTAAGCCACAAAAATTCTGCGTTACAGTGTATAAGAGATAGTGTAAAATTTGGATGATGCTCATTTTATCTGCTTTGGACTGAAGTAATATGTTAACGACAGTCCCAAATAAACAACCAACTGTCAGAGAAGCCACAAAACAAAATATTAAATTGTTTACAAAACATTATAGAACAATATATATGCCCCTGATAAATACAGCTGTAGCACAACACCTTGTTTATGTCTGATTCACTAACACATGCATATTCAGATAGGCACTACAACTTATGCTGAGATAGAAATGCAAATATCCCACCATCCCAGCAAATATGAAAAGGGAGACAAATCTTCCAGTATAAATCACAGCTATCTCATAGGTTGTCATTTGTATGAGAAATAGTGAGAGAGAAGAGAAAAGCTATTTTTCACTGTTTAATAAGACCATGGAGGTCAAAGATTATTATAACTCTTTGTAGAGAGAGACAAGAATTTCAGAGCGATATTATCTACTACAGCTGGAAGCATGGGAAATAAACAAGAGGAACTAGAATTTCTCATTTATGAAAATAAATTTGATAAAATTGGTATTACTGAAACCTGGTGGGATGAGTCATACAATTGGAATGTTAGAATCACTGGATATACCTTATTCTAAAAGGTGGGTGAATGAAATCCTAGCAATGCTATAGGTCTAATACTAGATAAGGATGGTAAAATTGTCAACCATGATGCAGAAAAGGCAAAAATATTCAATAAATATTTCTGTTCTGTATTTGAAAAGAAGCAGGATAAGGTAATTAAATCTCACAGTGATAATGAAATACTTTCTATTCTGTCAGAAACTAGAGAGGATGTTAAAAGCAACTATTAAAGTTAAATATTTTTAAATCTGCAGGACCAGATAGCTTGCACCCAAGAGAATTCAAATTGGGTGAGGACCTTTCTGACTCTAGGTCAGTTTGCCTGACATCAATCCTGGGAACAAACATGGAAAGGCTGATATGGGATGCACTCAGTAAAGAATTAAAGGATGATAGCATATTAATACAAGTCAAGGCAGTTGTAAGGAAAATAGGAGCTAGTCTACACATAAAGTTTTACTGGAATAACTATCAGTTAGGGGTGTGGTTTTTTACTGACAAAGTTATGCTGGTAGAAAGCAATAGCATAGACATAATCATAATGGCATAAAGGTGCCTTATACAGGCCTTGCTTATATTAATTCTCAATGGGAATAAGTGCAACCATTATATTTACTTTTAATACTAGTAGAACTGTGTTCCCAGTAGGCGAATTTTCACCATGCCAGCACAGTGAAAGTGGCAAAGCTTTTAAGTTATTGTTTTTTATGAGATCGCAAGTTTGACTGATAAAGGTAATTGTGTTGACACAATATTCTTAAGCTTCTGTAAGGCTTAGTCCTGCATGACATTCAGATACACAATTAATGTAGCCCTTATTAAATTGATTAAAAATTGGTTTACTGGTAGATCTCAGAAAGATTTCATTGTAAATGGGATCTGGTTTAGGCTCAATGCTATTCAATATATTTATCAGTGATCTGGAAGAAAATATAAAATTATTACTGGTAAAAATTGCAGATGACACAAAAATTAGTGGAGTGGTAATAATGTTGCGAATATGTCAGTTATACAGGCCAGCCTGGTAAGGTGAGTTCATTTGAACAAAATACATTTTAAGACAGTCAAATGAAAGGTCATATATCTAGGAACAAAGAATGTAGGCCACACTTACAAAAAGGAGAGAGGGGTGGACTGTAATCTGGAATGCCGTGACATTGAGAAGAACTAAGGAGTCATGGTAGCTAGCCAGCTGAACATAAGCTTCCAGGTGATGTTGTAGCTAAGAGGGCAAAATGTGATCTTCAGATTTATAAGCAGGGGAATATTAAATAGGAATAGGGAATTGTTATTATCTTTGTATATGACATTAATGAGACCATTACTGGAATACTGTATCCACTTCTGGTGTCCACACTTTAAAAAGGATTTTGAAAAATAGGAGAGGGTTCAAAAAAGAGGTATGAGAATGATTTGATGTCTGGGGAAAAAACTGCTTTTTAGTAAGGTTTAAAAAGCTCAATCTAGTTTATCCAAAGGAAGGTTTACCGTCTACATATACCTACATGGGGAAGAGATTTCTGACAGTAGATGGCACTATAATGTATCAGAAAAGGGTATAACACGATCCAGTGTTTGGAAGCTGAGGCGAAACAAATTCAGAAAAGAAATAAAGGGCAAATTATTAACAGTGAAGGGAACTAACTATCAGAACAACTTATGTAGGGATGTGGTGGATTCTCCATCATTTGAAGTCTTTAAATCTTTCTAGCTCAGACAGAAGTTATGGGCTTTATGCAAAGTTTACTTGGTGAGGTTCTTCAGCCTGCGTTATGTGGGAGATCAGCTGCACAGTTCTGAAAACATTAATACTTTGGTCCTGCAAAATTATATTAGGAATATTATTGATAGCCCAGCACAGTGTTCACCCTGAGTCATTTTAAATGAGGAAAGGGAATCAAGACTTTATAGGGGAACCCTAGGATATTTTCCGTAAATTTAAATTTAAACCTAAACTTTAATATTTACTGTATCTGTTGAATTCCAAGTGCAAGAAATATGATGCTTCAGAAACATTTTTTTAAATGAGCCCCATCTGTTGAATCACTCCTGGTAACGATGAATTAGCAGTATATAGAGAACAGGCATTTCCTTCAGAAGCAGGGAATTATCCCCACCTTCCTTTCTGTTTAGTGGCAGAATTGTAACAAGTAGTTGCCAGGATCTTCTGTGAGCCCACACCACCACATTCACTGATGTGAGAGGTACTACAAAATATATGTGCACCAATGAGGAAATCAATGGAGGTTCAGAAAGAAAAATGTTTTACATATAAAATAATATAATAATTACTAGTTTTATCTCAGCTAATTGCAAAAGAGCTTTCCTCAGCTACTAATTATCTTCTTAGGCTATTTTTTTAAAATGCTGATAGAAGCTGAGTACATAGTACTAATGAGAGAAAAAGTAGAAAGGGACTTCTATCTAGCTGTATCATCCAGATGCCCTTATATATACCAATGAGTAAATGTGTGTAAATGCAGACAAAATCTATTTCCTCCAGAATATTTTGGAAATCTAATAGACTGCAGACACAACTGGGAGAAGTGTTTATCTGCTTTGAATGTGCCAAATGACAAGTACAAACAAACATAATTATTTGCAATTGCACTAGACATTTCAGATTTTCTTCTGAAAACATCTTGGTTTCTTTTCATGTGTAATTTTGTGCCTCCATCTGTAAACTTCAAATGCACTGTACACACCTAGCCCAGTGGTCCCTCCCCCTTTTCCTACATACTAGTGGCCTGATTCTGCACCACTGAGTCAATGGGAGCTTTGATTTCAGTGGGTGCAGGATCAAACCCTATTGACCTAATCCAAATCTCGATGACCTTGGATCAAACCTGTTGAGTCTATTAATTGTTATTAAGTATTCACTAAAATAACTGAAAATGAAGTGATACTATTTACAGATATTTTAAAAGGAAGAACATAGCTTATCTCCATGAGAGTATATTAATAATCCTATATGCGTCTCTTCATATTGTGTATAATGTGGGATGATAATGTTTTATTGACACAAGTTTGGGGTGACCACAATAATCATGAGTCCCAGAGCTGCTAACACATTATGATGAACTTCCCACACAAGTAGCCACAAAATTTATAGCACTCCACAGCCTACCTGTTTTGTTTATTTATTCCACATTTCATTTTTCTCTACTTATTATTCTGCCTTCATTCCCCACCCCCCTTGAATTATATTAATTGCTATGGGAACAATACAGTCATGAGCCCCCAACTCTATGTTTATGTGGGGACTCAGTCAGTTCCCTCGCAACCTGAAAAAGACCTATGGCGCTGTGGGTGGAAGTCAGGTGTGTGAGCATGGGGCCCTAAACTCCATGGTGGTTGTCACTGATATGGGCAAATTTGGTGACATCTAGAACAACAGTCTGCTAGTTAAAGAATGAGACTGGGAGTCACACCTCCTGGATTATATTCCCAATTCTGTCACTGACTCATTGGAGCGGGAATTTACTAAATTCTGTTGAAGTTAATGGAAATCTTTCCATTGATTGCAATGGGTTTTGGATCAAAGTTTTAATCTCTCATATGTTTTCTTATATGTAAATATGAATAATACTACCTACTTCACAGAAACACTGAGGATTGATTAATGGTTGTAAAACATGTTTAGCTCCTGAGCTGAAATGTCCTGTATTGTTATTTGTTCTGCAGTAGTGCCTATAAACTATGACCGACATTTAAATCTCATTTTGCTGGGCACTGTAAAGATTGACTTCACAGAATTTATTTTTTAAAAATTATTTCAATGGATAATAATGATGTTTATTTTAAGCATTTTTTTCTATCTTTATCGATTTAAATTTTCACAGTTGTAGAACACTATGGGTATTAAGCATTTTTAAAATCTATGTTCACAGACCTGGGAAATTATGGGGGAATCAAACAATGGTGGGAGGGGGTGAGACAATAATTATTTAATGACAGTAGATGCTGAGATTCAAAATGTTAAAGCTTTTAACCTGTTAAAATGCAAGTTGTTGGGATCCCATGTCAATATAGGCAAAGTAAATATTCAACTTGAATAAGTTCTCAGGCAGCATTTTGCTTACTTTGCCTGTCTGTAAATTTTGATTGTCATTGACAGAAATACTTTCTCATCACTTTGTGGGTGTACGGTGTGTACCGACATTTACCAATAAAAATCTAATCCCTCCAAGCCAATATATAGAGTGAGAGACAGTCTGTGCCTCAATGAGATTAAAATCAATAGACGAGACAGGCAAACAGTGAGAAGGGAAGTATCAATATCTACATATAACATATAGGGAAATGAGGCACACGGGTGAAAGCACACAAGGTCACACAGGAACTTGGAATGGAACCCAGCTCTCTTGAGTCACAGTTGCGAACCAACGGCACATCATTACTCCCTGAGATGATACAAAAGTGTAAAATAGTATTATTGTTGTTGTGGCATTTTAGGCAGCATCTTATTTTGCCGTAGATTACGATTATTAATTGTGTTTCTTATGGTAGTGCCTAGGGAGCAACCAAGATAGAGGCCTCATTGTGCTAGACACCGAACAGACATGGAATAATATGCAATCATTCCCCCAAGAGTTTACAGCTCTAACTAGGCAAGGCAGGCACAGTGTGGGGAAGAGCTCTAACATGCAGGCAGAGTGAAAAATGTGATGGCATCAAACTTCATAGAAGTCCCATGGTTTTTCTTTTCTTCCTTTTTTTTTTTAAATTAAATCAGGGGGTTTAGTTAGGAGGAGATAAGCTAACTGGAAGGACAAGGAAAGGGACAATGGACATATGGGGAGGGGCAAGGGGAGGCAGGAGGTGGGTATAAGGGACAGGTATGAAGTGAAGCTGAGGTGAAGAGGCTTGAGGAAGGTGGTAGGTGAGGATTTGGCACCAACCCCCCATTCCTAAGAGGTCATTTTCTTTGTACAGTACAAAACATGTAGGGTTAATAGATAAAGTATGCACCACTGAGCCAGAAATTCCAGGTGAAATTAAAAGACTGCAACACAAAACAAGGGGAAGGAAAATACCAGAATCATTAAAGATTATGTAAACCCTATAAAAATAGCATATGCATATAAATAATTTTGACATTTAAATGTCAAGCTCATTTTGTGACAACAGTAACTGTCAAGTGTAGATGCACCAACCTTTCGGTTAATCTTTAACATATCAATTAAATATGTAATTTTAATTTTTGCTTTTCATATTTCAGGACTTTTTGCTTTCTTTTATAGGACTTGTCATTTGTGTTTAACAAAGGCACATTATTAGCAGGACTAAGGTGTTTTTAATGACAGTTATACTCATTGTGTGAACACACATTTTTTATTTTATTTATTTACTGTTTGTTTACTTATTTATCAGGGGTACTAGAAGCCCTGATCAGGATAAGGGCCCCATTGTACTGGGAACTGTACAGTCACATCGTAAGACACTTGTTGCTCCAAATACATTACAGCCAGAGGCACCATTCCTGCAGTGAGATCTGCTGGCATAAGATCTCTGCTCATGCTGAGTTCCATGGCAGTCAAAGGACCGCCACACAGATGCTGGGGTCTGTGAAAACAGATCTAATTGCTAGATCAGGGCTTAACATGACAAGTACAGTCAACATCTAGACAGTTTTAAATGCACACACATCCAGAACCTTTGTTATTTCAATGGAATAAAGGCACATTAAGTGTGAGTCTATTTACCCATAATTATTAGGCTAATTTCTTGTAGGTTTCACAGAAGACAATGTAAACTTTTGAAGCATGATGATAAAAATATGAAAAAATAATAATATTAAAGGCAAAAACCCCACAACTATATTATTATAATGTTAAGCTTGTATAGTTAAAGAAATTTCAACTTGAAAATCATATTTTTCAAAGCCATTATTAGCTTCTGTTGTTACTGGTAGCACCTTAGGAACCTATCAGTGAAATTTGTTTTCTGAATGGATTTGAAATTCTCCAGCTTCACAGCTTATTTTCATATATTAATTCCTCTGTCAAGCCAGAAGGGCTGTTCAGACATCCTGATACTTGCTGCTCACATGTACCGGCATGAAAACATCATCAGCCTCTTACACCATTGTGGAAGTCGCATGCACTCTTCCCATGCCATTTACAGGGTGAATGAGAAGAAATCAGCTGCTCTAAGTTCTGAGTTAAATGTGTAAAGTGAGAAATATTGTTTCATATATCATTATAAAATAGCATTCAAGGAGAAGAGGGCTCCATCCATGCAATATCATACCAGGGATTCAGTTGGGCCTGCAGTAGCACCTCCTACCAACCATCATGGAAGTTTTGGGGGCATCCAACTAGCTCCTCTTCTTCTGTCTTCACCCCATAATGGAGAGGTGCTCTAAGCTCAGGTGTCTTACTCTTCCCCACAACCATATCCTCTTGTATTTCTGGGAAAATCCTGAAAGTGACAACAGCACAGGCTTGAGGGCTATGCTCTCAAGGCTACCCATAAGATGATGTTTATAAGGGTATGTCTACACTGCAGTTGGGAGCATGCCTAACTCTGCTCAGGCTAGCATAATAAAAATAGCTGTGTAGATATTCTGGCATGGACTAGCTACCTGAGCTCACACCCATGGAGTCGGAGGAGGGCGTGCTGCTGCCCATGCTGCAACATCCACACGGGTATTTTTAGCTTGCTAGATCAAGCAGAAGTAGCACATGTCTGTCTACCCTTGTTAGGAGGCTCACTCACAGCCACAGTGTAGAAATACCCCGAGGGTCCACAGAACATCTGACTGAGACATTAACCTGCCACAAACACACATTTCAGACCAATGAAAAATGTAGACATAAAGACTATTCATGGGAACCCTAAATATACATTATATAAAATAGTACCTTTAAGTTGGCAGAGTCCCTTTAAGCAATCAAAAATCAGGAACTGTCAACTTTTTAAAGGGGAATAATTCAGTATATCTTTTCACCGACTGAAACCATTTTGCATACATGGGAAAACTTGTTTTGTCACCAAAGAACTCAAAAATGACTGAATGCTTTTTACTCAAACTTTATACACACAAATTCATGGTGACTAAGTCATGAAAATTTCTTCTTGAAAGGTAAAAGATTTGAGACTTAGGAACATCTAACACCAGGAGCTTATAAACTGTTTTGCAACTGTAATACTAGTGTTCACTACCATTCATACTATAACTAAAATAATTAAGAGCTCACGTGGTTTCTAGGGCCTGATCTCAAGCTTACTGAAGTCACACCATTATTGAATTAGGCCCTGATCCAGATCTAATTGGAGGAATAGAGCCTTTTTTAAGAGATTTGCTCAGTTGGTCCCATATCCTCCTGGACAATCACTAAGCTCATATTTCAAAGGACTACTGAGAACACAGTGTGAAATTATTTTTTCAGTACTCAGTTCCTTGCATATTTTGTTCCTGGTCCTGCAAACCCTTTATTATGCATGTTGTCCTGAGTTTTTTGTGTAGCTCCATTGACATCACAAAGCCAGACAAAGCAGTGTGACCACTCTTGAAAGTTTTTGCTAGATCAACGCCTATGTCCCCTGCCTGTGGATTTCATTTCCATTTAGGGTTACACATTCAGAGTCTTACAGTTTATAAAACTCAGTCCTATTTACTAAGTTGTGTTTGTAATTCAGTTTAAATTGCTATCAAACACTCTGTGGCCCCTGAATGAAGGATACTATAAAAATAAAATGAATGACTGAATGAAATGTTGGATGATGAATGGCTAAAATGCATTTTAATGTACTCTCATAAACTGTATGTTGGACCAACTAAAAAATTCTGACTTCCTGGTGTGGATGAAAAGCTTTTCCATTATTCAAAGTGACACATTACCACGTGTTGTGAGTTATCCAACAAATATTAAAAGTCATTATTATGCCATAATTTTATTCCTGGATTTCAGATAGTGCCACCTTACATCTGTTTCATCAATCGCAGTAGAATGGGTAACAAATTTTACCCCTCTTTTTGCTTACTAATTTGACATCCCAGGTGCAATGACTACAAAAACACAGCACTTAGAGGACCAGAATTTGAACTCTTATTTTTCAGACCCACATGTACTGTCTTAAACCAAAAAATCAAAACCTGATAAAATAGCGAAAGAGTTTAATATTAGCCGCTCAAATGCGATTCCTGAAAGACTAGTAATATATACTGTATGTTGTTCTCAAATATGCTCACTGTTGAAACTGCAGAACATTTTAAAAAAGCAAATTACAGATGGCATTTTACAAGGTCAAATGAAAATCTAGAAGCTTTGAAACGGAAAACTTAGCCATTTGGGGAGAATAGATTTTATAAAACTTTCCAGGAGAGTGTCATGTGACAATGGTACAGAATCATAAAGAGGGTTGTTTTTGTCTAACCATGAACAAAGAGCTTTACTAGAAATAAGGAAAACAGCCCTCTCTCTTTTTCTCTGCATCAGAGCTTTTGCCTAGAACTTTCCCCCCCATCTGCCCTGCCCCACATCCTGGTGGATATATAAGCATTACACATCTTTTACCTAAAACATTCATCATCACTAGCACCTTGAATTATGATATACAAATCAGATCCAACGTCTAACATGGTAAATAGTCAGACACTCTCCCACAAAACAGCAGAGATCCTTAAAATCTTTTTGGTTTATTTGTAAATAAGTAACACTACCTCTGTATTCCAGGTAATATGAAGGGACTATTCCTTCGTTGTCGGGATTTAATTGCAACCACTGCATGGTACTCCCACAGCTTTGAGAGTTGCATTGAGTGACTCACTGCAAAACTGAATCTATGTTCCAGCTAGGAACAACTGAAGGAAACAATTTCTATTTCTGGTGCTTCCTTTATCCTGCAGTAGCACAAGAGGGAGCTCCATGTATAGGAAAGAAAGGTGTGTTATAGAAATTTGTCTATTTTAAAGGCATTTACAGCATTTGTCATCCCAAGTGTTGATCCATGTTACCTTCAGTCCCCGTATCTCCAGTATGTGCCCTAATACATTTAGAAAGGAAGGATGGTCTTGTGGTTAAGGAACTGGACTCAGAAGATCTGGTTTCATATCCCAGCTCTACCACAGTCCTTCTGTGTGATCTTGAGTAAGTCACTTAATCTCAGTTCTCCATCTATAAAATGGGAATTATGCTACTTCCTTTCTCCCACCCTTTGTGTGCCCTAGCTCATGCCCACATAGTACAAAAACATACTGATGTATAAGCAGGTTGAGTTCTTGATCAGTAAAAGGAGCCATCAGGTTCATGTCCACACTCAGAGCCAGCCAACTCTCAGCAGCTATCATTTTAACTGCAGGGCTGAAAACTTTATCTTGATTAGGAACTCAGCCATTGGCCACTACGTGGATTGTGATGCAGTTTGCTGTGCTTAGGAATTCCCTCTTGTCCAGACTAGAATCTCTGCTCAGTCGCTTAATAGTTTGCCAGGCTTTGTGACTGGAATGCAAGAAGTTTAATTCGGAAACTGTTTCTTTCCATTACTCTTGCCGGCATTGAGCAAAGGTGAAAATGGTCTCTAGTTTTCTCAAAAAACAGTGATGCCCTAAGTCTTGAATCCAGGCCAGAGAAGCCCCAGACAGCCACTGAATCCTGGCCTCCACCCCATGTCTGTTGAAACCTGATAGCTAGCAGGACTATAGTCTCAGCCAAGGCACCACCCACGGGAGCCCTGACTGGAGGATCACCCAGTTCCACTGATAGGTCCAACCATGCTATTTAAGCCAGAAGAAGGTTTGTCTGAGCAACAAGATGATTTCCTGTTGTGACTGCCTCCTACGCCCAACCTTGTTCCTGATTCCTCCTTCGCTCCTGGCTCACCCCTGTCTTTGCATCTATTCCCACCGTGCTCCTGCTCCATGCTTGATCCTTGCCTCTCCTCCAGTTCCTGTCTTTACACCTCATCTCCAATCATCAGTGACCAGTCCTAGGTCCACGCCCGGCCTCTAATTTCTGACCATGACTCTGGCTTGACCTCTAGTTCTGGTAATTGGTAGTTGGCTCTGGTGCTGATCTGTAGCTTCATTCCCTAACCTGGAGGCCTGCTCCACCCTCTAGACCTGATTTCTGCTCTGACTACTAAGCCAGACCATCCTGGTCCAAAACAAAAAACTCCTGTTTAGTATTGGTGGATTTAAAGTCTGGTTGCATCAGATGACCATCCAGGAACAAATTGCTGACAAAATCCCTAAGTCATAGATTTCTTTGTAGCAACAAGAACTTGATCACAAAAAAACTTGGTGTAAATTTGTTGTAAGCTGCTGTCAGATCACTATGGATTGCCAGAGTCTTTCCCCACAGCAGGAGTCTTTCCCTGCGGCAGGGAAGGGCTCCAACAGCAAGGAGCTGCCCAAGCCTTTCCCCACTGCCTTCCCCCTGCCAGTGCCTTTCCCCACTGCCAAAGTCTTTTCTTCTGGTGGGGAAAGCCTCTGGCAGTCGGGAGGCAGTGGGACACTACATTGCTAAAAATAGCAGTGTAGACAGGGAAGCATGGCTTTGTTGAATAGAGAGCTGTGAAAGGTGTGTACTTACATATACACCTCTACCCCGATATAACGTGACCCAATATAACACAAATTCGGATATAACACGGTAAAGCAGTGCTCCGGGGAGGCGGGACTGCGCACTCCGGCGGATCAAAGCAAGTTCGATATAACGCGGTTTCACCTATAACGCAGAAAGATTTTTTGGCTCCTGAGGACAGCGTTATATCGGGATAGAGGTGTATACCCTCACCTTCAGATGTGTCTTTACTCTGCTTTTCTAAGCTGTGCCTTACTGACTATACTGCTATTTATATCCATGCTAGATGAGCTACACATATATGTACACTCTATGCCACCAAAAGAACCGTGCAGTATAGGTGTATCGCAGTGGCTCTCAAACTTTATTACTGGTGACCCCTTTCACATAGCAAGTCTCTGTGTGTGACCCCCCTTATAAATTAAAAACACTTTTTTATATATTTAACACCATTATAAATGCTGGAGGCAAAGCGGGGTTTGGGGTGCAGGCTGATAGCTCGCGACCCCCCCATGTAATAACCTTGCAACCCCCTCAGGGTCCTGACCCCCAATTTGAGAACCCCTGGTGTATCGTAAGGGTCCTGAGAAGATGGGTAAGACAGGAGTTGGCCAGTTGGCAGATGGAGGTTTGTAGACACCTAAGAGTCAGGTCCTTCACTTTTATAGCTTGCCATTCAATAACATCATTTGGACCTAATGATGAGCCTGAAGTTGCTGGAATATCTTCCCTGACATAGGCTGCTATCCTGTACTGCCTATGATGGAGGTGAGACAGAGCAGCAAAGCCAGGAATTGATAGTTGAGTATCAGAAGTAGAGTGTGTTTCCTGAAGCAAGTGACATGTGCTTCATTTTCTATAGCCAGCTGGCAGAGGATATCCATTTTTAGCTGCTGCAATTCTCTCAATATTGAGGTGCAGCACAGTGACACCAATTGGGGAAAAGAGGCAAATGCTGCCCCCCAAACATTTTTACACTTACTCAAAATTCCAGAAAAAGAATATTATCCAGTTACTAATAACTTAAGTGCACATAATCATTGATGCACAATTAAGTGGTTCGTGTTGGTTTTGTGACAAATAGAAAAAGGGTGATTTTTGCCAGAAGTTAATGACATTTCTGAAGAATTTAGAAAAATTTAACAGAAATTTCTTGTTAAATTCTGAGAGCAACAGATTAAAATGTCATTTGATGTAAAATCCTTTATAGTCCTCTTCTTTTCTGTACAGAAGGCAAAAAGTTTTTTCCATTTTTATCGATGACGGCAAACTGATTCCACCAAGACACTTGAAAATGAGGAGATTTTTCAGTTTTTGACCATTTCTGCTTCTATGCAGGGGGTTCTGCAGAAAGCATATATCACAAACACTTGATTGTCTCACAGACTGAATTGTCTGATTTTAGCTAAAAAAGCCACCCAACAAGCTATTGCTTCAAATATTTCAACAACTAGACTGACAAAAATTAACGAGAATAGCAGTCATGTGAAGTCTCTTCTGCAAGCAACAAATCTGATGTATCTGAAGGATCAGGAAATAAAGGACAATTTGTTCAGTTCCTTGCGACTTTATTGGAGACAGATGCAAAGTGGGGCACTGTACTTGTCTCACAAATATTAGAACAGGGATAGGCAACCTACGGCACGCTTGCCGATGGCGGCACGCGAGCTGATTTTCAGTAGCACTCACACTGCCTGGGTCCTGGCCACTGGTCCGGGGGGCTCTGCATTTTAATTTAATTTTAAATGAAGCTTCTTAAACATTTTAAAAACTTTATTTACTTTACATACAACAATAGTTTAGTTATATATTATAGACTTATAGAAAGAGACCTTCTAAAAACGTTAAAATGTATTACTGACACGTGAAACCTTAAATTAGAGTGAATAAATGAAGACTCGGCATACCACTTCTGAAAGGTTGCCGACCCCTATATTAGAATGATCTCATTCGAGTTTTGGATGAACAGATACAGAAAATGATAATATTTGAAATTCAAGAAGCTAAGGTTTTTGCTGTTTTAGTTGATGAGACTAAATACATTTCTAAGAAGGACCAACTTGCTCTAGTTATTTGATACTTTCACAAATACTTTATAAAAGACAGAGCTATTGCTACTTACCCCATTCAAACACTTGGTGCTGATTCTTTGGCAAACTATGCAGTATGAGACTCGACGGGTGGTTTTCTGTGGGACAGTGCTATAATGGTGCAAGCATCATGAACGGGTGGGCTAACGGAGATAAAAAAATAAAATTAATAGATTTATTGATTACAAGACCAGAAGGGACCACTGTGAGCATCTAGTCTGACCTCCTATGTGACACCAGGCCATAGAACTTCCCCAGAATGACTCCTAGAATATATCTTTTAGAAAACATCCCATCTTGATTTTAAAATTGTGAGTAATGGAGAATTCACCATGACCCATGGCTAGTTGTTCCAATGGTTAATTACTGTTAAAACTTTACTCCTTATTTCTAGTCTGAATTTGTTTAGGTTCAATTTCCAGCCACTGGATTATTTAATACCTTTCTCTGCTAGACTGAAGAGCCCATTATTAAATATTTTATTTCTATGTAGGTACTTGTAGAGTATAATCAAGTCACCCCTTAACCTTCTCTTTGTTAACCTAAACTAAAAGGAACCCTATACTGTGTACATTTGCTAACATACCCACAAGCTAAATCTTGTTTTAGTCAACACTATCTCAGATATGCCCAAACTTTCAGAATTCTTTACAACTCTACAAGCTTTGTATAGCTCAGTGGCCAAAAGCAATATTAGACACAAGTTATTTGTTCAAGCTCAAAAACAGTTCCAGCAGAAATTTATTCAGCTAGAGCGAATGACATTTACCAAGTGGCTTTATTGTACCAAGCAATAAATAAGATAAGATTGCACTAAGAAGCCATTCTTGCTGTACTAGAAGCAGTCAGTACAGATCCTTTGGGAGTTTCAGCTGAGGCAACTGCATTTAAAACTAAGCTAGAGTCTACTTCTTTCATATTGTATATGCCTATCTTGGAAAGAATACTTGGTGTGACAAATGAATTATCAGTGCAGCTTCAACAAAGTGTTTTACTATGTGCTACACACCTGATTAAAGGAACACAAAAACAACTAGGATCAACAAAATCTGAAGTTGGGTGGGGAAAATAGTTGAACATGAGAAAGAATTCATTGTTGGTGTTGGCAACTAATTGAATTTTGGGACACCTGAATCATTGCCTAAATGCTCTGAAAGAATTCTGAAAGTTTCAAAGTTCCTTGCTGACTATCTATCAAACAATACTATTAGAAAAAAGGAATATTGATTAAATGAGTCTCAATACTAGATTTCAAAGGACTTCTTTTGCTGTTCTTCACCATTTTATTTCTGCGTTCAACAAGCATTTTATGAACAATCAACAGTTGTTGGACTCTATGGAAGCATTTGAAAAAGATTCCTCAAACTTCATGGATTTCAAGAAATTGGAAGATTTTTTCACAATTTTACAGCTTGCACATTGACTCTACTTTGGAGATCACCACTCTCTGAGGCAAAATAATTTATGGCATCAATTGAGAAGAAGAAAAAGAGTAGAGATTTTTTTTATCTATAAGGCAAGCTTCAGACATTGTCAGATGAATATTCAGAAGTCTTGAAACTGCTCCAGATCTCCTTCACACTGCTTGTCACTACAGCTTCAAACAAGCATTTCTTCTGTGTAGTGAAAAGAGTCAAAACTTACATCTGATCAATGTGTAGCAGTGAGAGGTGGAGCCATTTGATGCTAACAGTCAAAATCCTTCAGCCTCGAGAATTTAGTTGATGACGTCAGTAGATTGCATGTTTGTTGCTGCCCTCTGTTTGATTGAACTATATATTGTACGTAATTGAAGTACTATGTAGAAATAAATCAAAAATTGTCCATTCAATTGTTTTTATTGTATATTTAAATTCCAATCTTAAAACTCCGCCCCCCCCTTTGAAATATCTGAATTAGCACCACTGGTGCAGCACCTTGTGAGTCAACTCCACAAAGGTTTGTAATGCTGGCCCGACTAGGGGCCCCATTGGACCATGACTCCTTCTGGGCTATATTTGCCTTTTGCTTTTTATGATAAGAATTTGAGCTCTGATTTTGCATTTTTCACTTTTTGCTACTGACAGGGGCACCACATGAAGGCAGTAGAATGGCTCCTCCTTAGCTATTATTACTAAGCAAGCTTTCTAAATCCACTGACTTCTGGGGGTGTTCGCCTTATCCTGTGAAGTGTGTTCCCTTCCCACTTTGGGTTGTGAGCGCATCTGCTTAGATAATGACTGTGTAAGGCTTTGTGGACTCGAATCTGGGTCTACGGAGCCAGAGATGGCAGATATTTCCACATCCCGGGAGCATGATGGAAATTAGGTGCCACAGGAAGTACCGCCTAAAGGATCCAGAGTGACAGTACCCCGTGGCCTTCTGATTAGTTACATGCATTATTTACTGGGGAGTGACTCAGGAATCACCGGGGCAACACAAAGACTTCTGGCCTGCTGTGATGCCAGACCACACCTTGTCTTCTTATCTCCAGTCTCGGACCCCAGCCTGACTTTGACCTTGGCTCTTGCCTCCTGATTTCAGCCTTGTATTACCTTAGATCTCCAGTCTCTGACCCTTGCTGGACTCTGACTCTTGATTATTGGTCCTGGCTCTGGAAATTTCTCCAATCTCTGCTCCCTGACTACCATCTTGTGGCTGTCCTTGATGTGAGGACACCAGCCTCGTGACGACTGGGCCAGGCAGCCTATGACCTGGTCTTTTACAGATTGTTTTCTTAGCTCCATGTAATTCTTTTCACCTGAAAGGTTCCTAAAAGCACCGTAAAGGTGGAATATGGCAAGTGTTTTAACAGGGCATGCCAACACTACATAACTGTTTAAGAGAAAGCAAAAAAGACTATCACATCTTACTGGAAATACACTGGGAATTGTAGGTAGGCTAAATTACCCCAATTGTATTTTGGTGAGAAGTCTAGAGTTAACAACTCTACTCTTGAGAAAAGTGCCATGGGATTTTTAATGACCAAAACCAGTCAGCGCTCCATTTTACATCTAACCCAAAAGGAATTCCTACAGCAGAAGAATGATGACAAGAACTATTAGTTCACGCTTGACTCAGAGGAAAAGTACCAGTACTGAATCAATTTTCTCCTGTGGCAATTGTAGAGTCCACCAGGGGTTGGAAAGTAGGGAGAGTATTTCTGATTGCAGCTTACCCAAGGAAGTCACTACTTGCTGGAGCCTGCTGTTTGTGTGTGATTTAATGGAACCACTGTAGACTACCAATGGGGAGTGGGATCTGGGGGAGGGAAGGAGAGGAACTGGATTGTGGGGTTGGCAATACTGCTTTTCTGCCACCAGCTCAGGTGGAGGGAAGGAAGATGGGGGAACCACAGCTGTTGATGGGTCTGAAAAGGTAGAAACAGGAGGAGTATGGGTATGGGCATGTGATCTGAAACAGCAACGATACTACCCACTCTTTGGCTTTTCTTCAGGGACTCCAGGGAGCTTGTAATCTGGCACTGTGAAGCTACCTCACGAAAACCAAGTATCAGAGGGGTAGCTGTGTTAGTCTGAATCTGTAAAAAGCAACAGAGGGTCCTGTGGCACCTTTAAGACTAACAGAAGTATTGGAGCATAAGCTTTCGTGGGTGAACGCGTCTGATGAAGTGGGCATTCACCCACGAAAGCTTATGCGCCAATACTTTTGTTAGTCTTAAAGGTGCCACAGGACCCTCTGTTGCTTTTCACCAGAACCAGTATTCCCTGCCTCTACTGCCTATGAGTAAGGCTACGTTTATGTCACGGAGGTCATGGCAGTCATGGAATCTGTGACTTCCAGAGACCTCTGTGACATTCTCTGCTTCAGCCCCAGGGGCTGTGGCACTCTGGAACTGGCAGTCAGCAGGGCCCTGGCAGGGTTCCAGTGACAGGCGGCCCCCTGCAAGATTTCAGCTACAGGTGACAGACTCCTGAAGGGGCCGTCCTCAGGATTCCAGTGATGGGCGACAGCCTTGTGCAGGGGGAGGGGGAACATCTCAGGCGAGCGGGGAAATATTGTCACCCTGAAGCTCCCAGCTGCCCAGGTAGAAGGGAGGGGACCTCTGCAGATTCCAGTTGCCCTGAGTGGAGGGGGATCCCCACAGCTCCCAGCTACCATGGTGATGGGGGAAACCATGGAGCCGCAGCAGCAAAAGTCACAGACAGGTCACGTCTTCCATGAATTTGTGTTTATTGCTTGTGGCCTCTCTGTGACTTTTACTAAAAATAACCATGACAAAATCTTAGCCTTACCTATGAGCTATGTGCTGCAAGATCACTAGACCCCTACTGGCAGCAAGTGGTACTGCACTTTGTTGCACATCAGCTATGCCAGGGATTGGCAACCTTTGGCATGTGGCCCACCAGGGTAGGCACCCTGGCGGGCCGGGCCAGTTTGTTTACCTGCCACGTCCGCAGGTTCAGCCAATCACAGGCCAATGGGGGTGGCGGGAAGCGGCGGCCAGCACATCCCTCAGCCCGTGCCGTTTCCCACTGCCCCCATTGGCCTGGAGCCGCGATCGACCGAACCTGTGGACATGGCAGGTAAACAAACTGGCCCAGCCCGCCAGGGTAAGCATAATTATCCTGGCGGGCCATGTGCCAAAGGTTGCTGATCCCTGAGCTATGCTATAGTTGTGCCATAATTCGTGGGGCTTAGTCCCACTTCCCCCATAATGATCAGTTTTTCCAGGCATACATATTGTTACGATAAAGTTATATCATTGATTTTTTGTTTATCTGATTTGATCCATCTTTCCTCAAAACAGTTAGTTGTTAATCTAAAATAGGCATTTCTCTCAACTCTTTTTTCTGCTTAACCATATTTGTGGTGATTGTATTTATTTTTTTCAAACCATAAGTGATTAAATACATTTACTGGCTGCAGTCATAAGAATTCTAAGCAGGTTTTGATCTTCATTTAATTTCAGCAAACCAGGACATTTTCTTGATGCCTCAGTACGAGGAATTTGTGGTGCTATTTTCCTGAAATAATTCTTGCATCAGTTTGCTCACATCAAACCAGAAGTCTTTCAATTTGAGACAATCCCAGGAGAAATCAAGCTGAATACTGGCTGCACAGCTGAACAAGGAAAGAGAGCAATGCCAATGCCACTTACTGATATTACTTGCTGGAATTCTGTATACTTTACTTTGCTCCTAAAACCACTGGAAAGTGTACTGAGTAATGACCTATGCATAGTAGACCACAATAGATCATAGCCCTCAGCTGGAGCCTTGTTTGTGAAATACAGCAGCACACACTGAGTTCAGTGAAAGTTGTGAGTGCTCAGGACCCCAGAAAACCAGGCCACTTCTATTTAAGTGCTGTTTCTGCAAATGAAAGTGCAGAAAAAGATGTGGAGTAGCCCCATTGACTTCTGTATCACACATGCTTCAAGTTAAGCACATGTGTTTGCACATCGGTGCATAATTTTCAGTACCCTGACTTTTGCTGTTGACTTCAATGAGGTGCAGCATCACATTTTTACCATTTTGGACAATCTTCCAATCAATTTTTATTTGAATGACTCTTAAAGAGTGGCCATAAAAAATATTATTCATGAAGCCTGAGTTTCAAAATTCTAGCTAGACTATGAAAGCTTGTAGAGGAAAATTAAGGATTATCCAAAATCTAAAAGGACAGAATAAGGACAAAAGAATCAAAGCAGGGCATCACAGTTTTATCAAAGCAAAAATCATTTGTAAGGAAAAACTGTGAAGGCCACAAGTTCACAATTTCATTATACTGTTTCTAGATGCCACATCGCTATAAAGGCATTCTTCAATGCATGGGCATCCCAGGGTTTCTTATTCACAATAGTCTGTTTTGTTTTTCTTTCTTTCTTTCTTCAACAACAAAACAAACCTAAGCAAAAAAAGAAAAGAAAAAACCTGGAGTTTAGTCCCTGCTAGGTCTGCAGCATAATATCCTAAAATTGAATAGATGAACTTAAAATGAAACCATTTTTGGCATCAGAACAGAGCCATTATGGGATATTTAGTTACCATGGTAACAGAGGTAATAAGGCACTGTCACTAAGTCATGAAACTTCAAATAAGTGAATACAGACGTTAACAGGCAGAAGCGCAGTATTATACATTGTATAAAAAGACTAGCCTCAGTGACATAATTATTCTGGTGCTAGCTGCACAATATAAACTGCAAACTCATTAACTGAGTCCTAAAAACACATATTCGTATCAGAAGCAAAAATTAATATTCAGGCACTGTTAAGGAGGAGAATGTCAGGGCATCTGGCTGTTAAGTGTTTACTAAAGCAGACTTGTTATGCACTCTATATTTTGTATGGCCTATTTTAAATAAGCAATAGTTGCACATCAGAAGTTTCATGGTAAAGAGCAGCAACAGGAAAAACTGCAAGGTGGCTGAATTAATGCAGAGGTGGAACCCTTAACTTATGGAATTTTTTGTTTTTTGAGTGTTTATATTTTCTCATTGTTGAAAATAAAATGCTACTTTCTGCATTTAATTTCCATGATATTTGGGGGGAGGGAGGAGAGATGATTCCTCTGTCCTCACCCCACAAGTTGCACTAAGTGCAGCAGTGAATGCAGGGCATGCCAGTTCCCTCCCCATGAACCAGATTGAGGCAGTATGTCCCAGCAGCCTCCACCCCCACTCATAGAACCATAGAAGAGGGAGCTTCCTAGATGGTCTTTGAAAAGATGCTTGCTCCCACATGTTTTTCTCCCCCTCCTCCCACACTCTGGCAGCAGTACCAGCAGGAGCAACTTTGAGCGCATGCACCTCTGACACAGAAATGGAATTTACACCTGGAGCTTTTGAACAACAACTTCAAACACATCTGATCTTCTCAATTTCCTCCATAACCTCAACCCTGTTCACCACTCTTTTCTTTCTCTCCCCTTTGTACGCTGACCTGCCTCATGTGGTGATTCCTCCCACACTGTGGTAAATAGGAGCTTCACTGGCTAGTTTCACTTTCTATTGCAAATATTTGCATAGGACTATTTTTAAACAGCTAGGCTGGGAATTAGGCTCTTTGCTGCTGCACATGTATTGTTAATTGAGGAATATACCATATTACAGGTTAGAATAGACCACAATTATGTGAAACCTTAGGACTACCATAAATAGGCAAGAGAGAGTGAAGAGAAAGAGAGAGAAAATACAGTGCTTTCTTACTTTCTTTTATAGCTTCACATACAAACAGCTAACTCACAACATGCAAGTATAGCAAGTTAAATATCACATACAATACAAATATGTGAGACTAGGTGGTATCAGGAGGCAGGTTGTGGCCACCATGGTTTGTAACATTGTTCCATGGAACAGGTTGGTAGTTCTGGCTGTAAGCAGTAGAATATAGCTTAGTTTTGAGCTGTCATTTTCAAAGGGCTGTGGAATCCATATGAAACAGAGAGTTTGGACATGGGTTGTTCCTATCTTGCAGTCATGCACTGTGCACATTTTACTAATGCAGACTGATGATATATCAATATCCAAATTAAGGGAAAATTATTCTCTGGTAATTCTGTTAGTCATAGTCTCATCTTTCAGCCTCCCACAAAGGCAGTCAAGGACAGTTGGTGTCATGACTCCACGTATCAGGAGGCAAAATAAATCTATATAAACTCCTGCATGGCCCATCTCTCCAATTAAATAATTAATTCCAGAGGAATTAAATAATTAAATAATTAAATAAATTAAATAATTCCAGAGGAAGAGAAGTGTTGGAAGAGGAATAATAGAAAGAAGAAGTGTAGTATGAGGCGCTTTTCTCACAGAAGAAAAGAGCAGGATGAAAAGGAGAAAAGGAAACTATGACAAGCAGAAATATGTGAGTAACTTTCGTTTGTCAAATGGTTCTCTTCTCCCATGCTAGTGTAATCCACACACCTTCTGGGTGTGGTGTTCTGTCCCATCTGGTGGCACCAAGAGAGAGAGAGAGATTAGTGAGTTTGCTCTACAACCTTAGCTAACAGCCAGTTGGCTTTTAGCTCATGCACTAAGCTCCAGAGGTCCCATCCCACCTGCCAACGACTGGGGTCTGTCAGCATTACACTAGCACAAGGACAGTAAGATAGTTGGTGGATATAGTAAGTAGTACTCTGTGAAGGAGGTTTCCGGCATGCTTGTAGAACCTCAAGTTCAATGGAAAGCCAGTTGGTAACACCCCATGAATTTATAAGGGAATGACTCCGTTTCCTTACGCACTTTGGAGATTGATACTTCAGCTCTAACTGTCCAGAAAATAGAAATACCCCTTGAAGAATGTTGGACTTGCTCAGATATCAGTTAGGTGGGAGATTTGCCAGTTCACACCAGCTGAAGATCTGCCTCCTAGCTTTAGCTAACAATAATGATAATAGCAGATGCCTTTCTCTGAAGGATCCCTGAAAACATACAAACAACTTGGTACTCTTGAGAATGAGACAAGTTAAAACTTTATAACTCATGTAACATCTGTGAATACTAGGAAAGGCAGGAATTGACAGGGCAGGAGCACAGATCTCTGGCCAGGTAATGAAGCTCATGCCCTGCATAGAGTTAGCATAATAACAGACCTTCTAATATGAAGTCCCAGAGAAATGTGTGTTGTTGTTGTTGGCTGCCTTGACTTCTGCTCCAAAGAACCCTTGCTCTTAGCACAGGATTCTAATGCAGAGTAAAGTACACTGCCTTAAAATCTCTCTCTCTCTCTCTCTGATTTTGTTCACCCTGCATGAGCTCCAAAGAGTCTAAATTCTCAGATGGATTAGGGATGTTAGATTTCTCTGTCTTTCCCTTCTTGTTGTCCTTGACTGTAGGGAAGAGGGAACAAAAAGAATGAGAAATTAGAAGAGGAGGCAAAGCAGGAGGGCCCTGAGGCAAGGGTATCCAGGCTTTCAGGATGGCAACTGGATATAGAATGGAGTTTACACACAGGGGGACAGCAGGTCCCTACTTTCTGTGACAGGATGGGTGAACAGAGATGAACAAGAGTTTGGATTTTTCCTATAAAGAGATTGCAAGGCACTCTCTGATTTTCCAGTAGTTAAATAAGATGCCATTTTATGAGCTCTGAAAATGTCTCTATATCCTTGTAAAAGGCTTCCTGAATTATTGATGTTAGACCCTTTTGAGCAGCATACATGATGTATAATTCTTTTTAAAAATATTGTAAAAGGAGTTTCAAGCTAGACTAGAGTTTATTACAGTGGAGTATGAAAAGGAGCTTGTCTTCTCCTTCACTTACTTCAATGAAAAGCACAACAGAAAAGTTAGCTTCATTTCTGCAAAATTAAATTGTGCCGAAGTATCATACTTTCCTGTTGATCAGAATAAAGGCCTTTTCAGCTTGAGAGCTACCCTAACATGAGATTCTCAGGGGATAATACACAAATAATGTGTTATTTTGGTATTAAGCGAACCCATGATATATTAGTTATTTATTATACCAGAATTTTTGTACAAAATTACAATTCCCCTCTCAAACACTGACCACTGAAGCATCACTTAAAACCTGTGGATGAAATCTGCAAGCAGTCAGTGGGAAAACTCCCATATACTTTAATAGGGCCAGAATTTCATCTTGTTTGTTATGAACTACATAAATTGTGGTAATGTTGCCTGTATCACTAAACCCATTTTTCATCCATTAAATGACTACCTCTGCAAAACAGGTTGTTCTGCAGATCAACCAGAAGAGCAGTGCAGTATCAAAAGCTGCATCTTCTAAAGTTATAAATACACTCAAAGATTCATAGATTCATAGATTCATAGATTATAGGACTGGAAGGGACCTTGAGAGGTCATCGAGTCCAGTCCCCTGCCCGCATGGCAGGACCAAATACTGCCTAGACCATCCCTAATAGACATTTATCTAACCTACTCTTAAATATCTCCAGAGACGGAGATTCCACAACCTCCCTAGGCAATTTGTTCCAGTGTTTAACCACCCTGACAGTTAGGAACTTTTTCCTAATGTCCAACCTAGACCTCCCTTGCTGCAGTTTAAACCCATTGTTTCTGGTTCTATCCTTAGAGGCTAAGGTGAACAAGTTCTCTCCCTCCTCCTTATGACACCCTTTTAGATACCTGAAAACTGCTATCATGTCCCCTCTCAGTCTTCTCTTTTCCAAACTAAACAAACCCAATGCTTTCAGCCTTCCTTCATAGGTCATGTTCTCAAGACCTTTAATCATTCTTGTTGCTCTTCTTTGGACCCTTTCCAATTTCTCCACATCTTTTTTAAAATGCGGCGCCCAGAACTGGACACAATACTCCAGCTGAGACCTAACCAGAGCAGAGTAGAGCGGAAGAATGACTTCTCGTGTCTTGCTCACAACACACCTGTTAATACATCCCAGAATCGTGTTTGCTTTTTTTGCAACAGCATCACACTGTTGACTCATATTTAGCTTGTGGTCCACTATAACCCCTAGATCCCTTTCTGCCGTACTCCTTCCTAGACAGTCTTTTCCCATTCTGTATTTGTGAAATTGATTTTTCCTTCCTAAGTGGAGCACTTTGCATTTGTCTTTGTTAAACTTCATCCTGTTTAACTCGGACCATTTCTCCAATTTGTCCAGATCATTTTGAATTATGACCCTGTCCTCCAAAGTAGTTGCAATCCCTCCCAGTTTGGTATCATCCGCAAACTTAATAAGCGTACTTTCTATGCCAATATCTAAGTCGTTGATGAAGATATTGAACAGAGCCGGTCCCAAAACAGACCCCTGCGGTACCCCACTCGTTACACCTTTCCAGCAGGATTGGGAACCATTAATAACAACTCTCTGAGTACGGTTATCCAGCCAGTTATGCACCCACCTTATAGTAGCCCCATCTAATTTGTATTTGCCTAGTTTATCGATAAGAATATCATGCGAGACCGTATCAAATGCCTTACTAAAGTCTAGGTATACCACATCCACCGCTTCACCCTTATCCACAAGGCTCGTTATCCTATCAAAGAAAGCTATCAGATTGGTTTGACATGATTTGTTCTTCACAAATCCATGCTGGCTATTCCCTATCACCTTACCACCTTTCAAGTGTTGGCAGATGATTTCCTTAATTACTTGCTCCATTATCTTCCCTGGCACAGAAGTTAAACTGGTCTGTAGTTACCTGGGTTGTTTTTATTTCCCTTTTTATAGATGGGCACTATATTTGAAGATATCTAGAAACTTCATTGGGTTTTCTTTTTTTATTATTACTCTTATTTATAATTGTTTCAAATACAACAAATATATCAAAATGCCAGATTCATCATAATACACAAAATAAATAAAGAGGGTTAGGATAAAGGGAGGGGAGGGGCAATGACATATCTATTTTCAGGGTTAATCACAGACCTCTACAACATAGACATTAATCATAGATCTCTAAAAAGTCAGCCCAAATTGCTTTGAATTTTTGGGGTGTTCCCTTTCTGTGGAATGCCAGTCATTTTTGATTGGACGTTCTTTTCCGTTCACGACTTCATGTTGACTGTCAACATATGACATACTTCTAAATGCTTAGAAATCACATTCTTTATCATTATTTCCATTACTTTTCAAGAACCAAGGATTATTGAGTAGGAAGCTACTGCTATGTGGTGCCAGTTACGAATGACAAGTCCAAGAAATACAAGTCTAACAGAATGTAGGATTGCCAACAGTCCCTTATGACAAGGGATGTCCTTTGTTTTTTTATCTCTGTACAACAAGATTGGGAGTTGCCGAGTATTGCAAAAAGCAGCAAGAAATATCCCTGGTGAATGTACGTGAGTTCTGCTTAATTATTAATTATTTTTTATTATAATAATTATGATTATAATAAAAATAATATTGGGAGGGGGTGCTAAAAAACAGTCCCTTATTTTTGAAATACAATATTGGCAACCCTAGGTGGCGCTAGTGTAAAGTGCATTTTTGTATGTATGCCACTCACATTTCCTCTTTGGAGCCTAGAAGCTGAGAGAGAACTGCACTTTAAAACTGGGGCCCAGAAGAAAAGCAATAGCAACTGGAAGGCTCTGTTTTTCTAATACAGCAAAACAATGACTAAGGATCATATGTGCTAGATTTTTGCAACTTTGTTTGAATTTAGTGGTACCTACTGTAAGAAAACTGTGTAATGAATTGTTCTAGTCATATATATATTAAATAATATTAGAGAAATGAATATTGTAAAAGAAAATATAAAGGAATTTTTGCTTTTGTATTTGTCTCTGCTGATCCAGCATTTCCAAACTTAGTTAAAACAGTTTCAGAGTTGTGTGAAACCTGGTTGTGTGTCTTATTTCATAAAACCTTGGTCTGTGATTGACAATGTGATTGACAATAAGAAAGCGGAGAAGAACAGGGGAAGAACATATCAGGGACCAGAGAAAAGAAAAAAGTCACTTTGCTCCCAGGAGAGGTAATTTTGCCAATTACTTTTCTTGCCTTGTCTGTTTTTGCATTTATATGCAATACATAGGTGATAATAGCATTGTCTTAAAACATTCAAAATAAAGGCTACACGAAACTGTTTTAAATTGGAGTGGATCTCATTTGTCACCCAACAATACCATTGTGGGAGAGTATACATATACTGTTAGCCCACTGGTTTCATTACTGCATATAGTAAATGTGCAGAAAGCCTGGAGTCAGTAAAAGAATTTCTTTTGAACTTAAATTACTTGCAACATACCGTAAGTGATCCTTAACCTGATCCATCTGTATTCACTCTAAAACATAGAGGGTGAGTTATATAAGGATAGGATTAAGCACTTTCTGAAATCAGGATTGCACAACAATACTCTACAACTCTGTATGGATTCCCAGGGCACATTGTGGTAATAGATTATCCAATGAGTCTGAGTTGGTGTTTTTTTTTAAGTTCATGGTTATTCTTTTTTCAAGTCAATTCATCAGTGCTCCAGTGACAGTGAAAATTATGTGAAGGCCTTTTTAACCTAACCCACATTGAGGCTTGGAACATTCAGCAGCTTCCAGTAACCTTTGACATTTCTTTCCTTTGTTCTAACTTTGTTGCCCGCTGTCCCCATAATTGCTGCTTTTGCTGAAACTCTTCGGTTGAGGAAAATGCAGAAGACGACTATATAACAGTAATAAATCTCACCATATGGAGTGGGGGGGAAATGGAAAGAAGAAAACAAAAATACAAATGAGAATAGGTGTGCTTTGGAAGCAAAGCAAGAAGGAAGAATCTAAACCCACATTTATCATATTTTTATGTATCTAAATAGACCATAGTTTTGCATACAACATGTATCTAATAAAGGTTCCGTTTATTAACTACAGCACAAAACAGCATAATAAAAAATGCTAGCTGTATGCTGCCATCTGCTGATTTTTTATATAATAAATGGTTAGCCGCTAACACCTTGTCCCTCTAAGAGATTGTCCCATCATGAGATTGGCTTGTCTCTTAAAAATATTAAAATAGTTTGTAATCCTTTTGCCAAGTGGTGTTGGTCTGGTTCAATATCTAGGGATTCCTCTTAAAATTATGAAACAAAAAACCAAAACTGGCTTGAGACCCATCTGCCCCCAGAAACCTCTGAAAACTAAATGCAATACTTCCCTACTTGCATGCACTGAGTCTGTGTATAACGAAAAGGGGAAAAAGGGACCACAGTATTAATTTGGGGAAACACAGCAACAATGACTCAAAAGTATGCAAACAACAAGTAAAACACCCACCTCCACGGTATGTTGAGCTGTAGTCCTTTGCCTCCATTTACTACTTTGCTGTGTGACAGTCCAATAGATGAAGGTCCCTTTAACATACCACTCCCCATTTCCTGCTGCTACACACCACTCGTAGCTTGTCAGTTGAGGTCAGCAGCAAAATCCCCAAATCCAGGGTGGGTTCACCTCCAGCGCCCATCCCACCGAAGGGGGCATGAGTGATGCCTCTGCCACTGCTGCTGCCTCTGCCCCTGCTGTGTCCTTGGCCCAGCCCAGAACAAGCCTGCAATGGCACGAACACCTAGCAAAGCCATTAGTAATCACAGCTCTCGGGTTTGCTGGATGGGGGGCACCTTTGCTGCTGCAGCTCTCACCTTGCTTATTTTAGCCACAATGCCATGTTCCACTACCTAGCCCAGTTTGCAGAGGTTTCAGCTCTTAGTGATGTCAGTGGAGAACCTCACTGCTGCTGCTGCCTCCTCTACACTGTCTTTCACCAGAACACTGTCTCCACATCAGGCCTAAGGCTCAGCCCCATAGACCAGCATAACAGTGATTTCAGCTCCAGTGATCACTGAGACAGGACAAAGCTTCTCAAGTGAGTCTAGTCAGCTTTGTCTTTAAACACTGGAGGAAGAAAGGGACAAATAGCATCTAGGATCCTTAAGAAGAGTCCTCACCACAGTTAGGAACACCTGTCCCCACCCCCGTCTATCACCTGGGTTTCCTTCACTGCCTGATGCTTAGTGAGTGAGGTTACAGTTAGGGTGACCATATTAAGTACAGTTCTACTCCATTTTAGTCATACAAAAAGGAGAGCAACATGTCATTGCCTCTGCATCCAAAACTTACATTAATTTTAACCCAAAGCAGCTAACATTGATTATATTGACAAAGCAGGTATGTCTATGGATAACCTTGACTAAGTAGATGTGTCTATGCAAATAAGGTCTACTCCTGAAGTCTTTTCTTACAGTTCATCAATTGATGGCAGAGAAGAGCTCATTCAGAGCACTGACTTTCCAGTTTTAAAGTCAGAGGGATAAACTCACTGTTGACATAAGCAGATGTAAGTCTATAGAAACCAATGGAGCTGTGCCTAGTGGACCACTGGGGAATCTAGCCCATGGTTGCCAAAAACTATAGTAATTGTTAGCTTATACTAGATACTGTTTCTTTGTTGATATTAATTTAAAGAGAAGTTGCTCTGCTTTTTACAGTTCAGCTGATGAATCTTTTATTACTTACAGTTCTCTCTCGCTATCCCCTTGGTAACTGGGATTCAGACTATTTAATGTGAAAAAGTCTCATTTTTGTGGAACTATCATTCTAAGGCATATAATTACACATTCTGCTCTTGAAGGTAGGATTATAATGTTATACTGCTTCTCAGATGGTGGAGCCCTGGAGGCTCGCCATCTGTTTTCATGTATATTTAATAATTTAATGACTGTTACTATAGTTCAGAACTCTAACATTCTGATGCAGTGTATAGTGAATTAAATCATTGCAGGTGAAGATATGGGAAATTACTTGTTCTCTTGTTTAGTTGATATTTATATCAATACATACAAAAAAAGAGGATCACATACTGCTCTAGGGGTGAAATCCTGGCTCCATTGAATCATTGGGAGTTAGCATTGACTTCATTGGGGTCAGAATTTCATCCTATGTGCCTTTGTCACAATGTATGAAGACTCTTAGGCCCCATCCTGCATTGGGCTTCATACAGGTATAGTTCCATTGACTTTAGTGAGATGGCAGAGAGGTGCAAGTCTCAACCCATGTTGAGCTCATTGCCAGAAGGAGGCTTTAGCTGACCATTTGAGGATGCAGGAATATTGTGGCAATGGCTTTGTATATGGAAAAAGAAATAGTTTTTAACTAATACTTGAAAGTTTGATCTGAACCAGTCCCTGTGCCTTCAAATGGCCTTTAACTTGGCGTCATTATGAACTGGGCTAAGTTTAAATTGCTCCAAAATGTAAATAAATAACAGTGCAATGATGACTTAATAAGCCTATAGTACAGTCAGATTTTACAGTATTCTGGCACTCCTTGTATGATGCTATAATTAAGAGGACATTGTTAAGGTTAATAGGCCTCAAATTGATCTACCTTAATTTTACTTATAGTTGTTTTCAAAACTGATACAATTCTTTATATTTTTAATGTACCCTAGTGGATGTTCTTTTAAAACAACCATTAGTACTGGTAATCCAAATATTATATTTGTTCTTATGCACGCACACACATGCACACACACTATGCACGCACGCACACTTTCTCTGTTTTTAGAGAGTGAGATGCTGGGCTTTGAAATTTCCCAACGTTTATGGTCATACCCCATAACCAAGGTCTGACAGACAGAAGTGCATAATTTTGACTGTTGTCCTTCACCACTTAAAATCATTGATTCTTTAAAATGTGACTATAATGTTCATGAAATGTTTGATGTTGTTAACATTCTCTCTTTATCCACACAGCTATTACAGCACAGGAAGGGAAGCACCCAGGCTAGCTTCCTCCATTCTGCCTCACCAGTGTGCTGCAACAGTAAAAGCAGTAATTATTCTACAATACATAACACCAAAAGAGTATTGGGTTAACAGCATAGTGCTAGCCGCTTTTTTCTGCCTGGGTCCGGTGAGACATACATTAACCATCTACCTTAATTGCTTGCTTTTGTAGGTTTTGGCCACAACCACCTTAATATTATTTAACTACAGTTCTTAGCTGTGATTTGTAAATGGTTTTACCACAGTCTATAATAGCACCACAGTGATTTGAGCTGCCACACTAACAAGTAGCACAAATATTCAGTAACTAGAGCAATTAATACATTGCAATTTGTAAGAAGCTCTGAGTGTTGCAATTAAAAAGCTTCCAATGTAGCACGGATTGTTGTTAACCAAAAACAAATGTAACCTTGAAAGAACTCACAAGCAGACTATGTAGTAAATAACTATTTATCAGTTTTGAGGTGTTGGATTTTTTAAATGCAGATACTGATAAACAGCTCGTGTAATGTCGCACTTACCATAGAGCCCATGCTGTGCAATATCTGAACTTTGCAGTTACATTGGTCAATATGCCTTTGCCTTCCCCTTCTCCATTCCCACCAAAAAGATTTGACCCACAGAATCTAGGCCTATTGAATAATTTCCTATTTATTTTTCTGTACTGAAATCTTTTTCAGGAGGGAGGTGGATGTGTTCCAGGATGTTATTTTAAAGCCACAATATTACAAATGGTATTTTTCAACATAAGTGTCTTTTCTTTCTTAAAGTTTGATTTTTTGCATTCAAGAAGATCATTAACAGACAAGAGTATCAAATGTTACATCAGATAAAGAAGTAAAAGGAGAACTGTATTTTACTATAAAGCACTCACTACACATAAATGCTTAGTTTTCTCTTTATTTTTTTTTACAAATTAACAGTCTGTAACACAGTTAATACAAATTCTAATTAATAAATTTTCTTGACATACATCTAACCTTCTTTATAAAACTCAGTATCTAATTCCAATAATGCCTTGGACAACATGTTGATTAACTTGAATATAACTCAGGCATCAGTAGAGTCTAAAGAGGCAATCAGTTGATTTATCATTAGAAAAGTCCCAAGATACTCTTATACATAGAATATCAGGGTTGGAAGGGACCTCAGGAGATCATCTAGTCCAAGCCCCTGCTCAAAGGAGGACCAATTCCCAACTAGCCCCCTTAAGTATTGAACTCACAACCCTGGCTTTAGCACTAGGCCAATGCTCAAACCACTGAGCTATCCCTCCCCCAGAGGTAACAGAAGCTTTCTTTGGTGGTGTGCTCTTGTGTGTTGTTTTCAGTAGGGTAAAGTAGGTTCATATTTCCATTTATAACATGTGCTTTGTGGTACAATCCGTACATTTAGGATAACTTTTTCCCCATCAGAGACATCATAGGCTGTACTCTTAAGTCAGTTTCAAAGGTAAGGTAAGAGTCTCAAAAGTAGTTAGGCTCCTAACTTCCACTGGGCCTTGAGTCAGTGGATCATTCCCAGGCATAAAATAAGGGTTAAATGCTGAAACGGTGGACAACTTCGAACTTATGAAATGGTGAATCAGTGCCCCACATTGGCATATATAATGACAGCACAATGCATAATGAATGAGTGAGAGTGATTATTAATTACTTTTGGAGTCTCTTAAATGTAGATCTGGTTTTGCTTGGTTCAAAATGGAAGGAAAATAGTACACTCGTTGCAACGTGAAGTACCGCATTTGCTGGGTAGAAATAGGGACCTCAAAGGGGTATTGAAGTGTTTTCTGCAATTTGTTATCCATAAGAGGAATTTTGAGTCCTGAAGTCTAAGTTACAGAACTTGTGGGATACACTTTGGAGTATTTCTCATTGAAGAAATAGTTCACTAGACTAAGGTAGCAATTTATTTGTGGTAGGCCACCGTCTGAGTGTTTCTTCTAATCAATTCTTCCTCAGTTGTGGAGTATCCTGTGTTTAGAAAATGTGTAATTTATAGCTATCTGTAGAAATCCTGAGCAGGTAGATTTAATTAAATTTGAGCTGTTCAAAATTCAGTAAGTATTGTGTGAAAAAGGCTTCAGGGTTCAACAGCCCATTGGCATCCCCATTTTCCAAAGTTAGCATCCTCCAATTCTGGAGGAAAAATCCAGATGAGAAAACAGATACTTCCCTAAAACACCACCCTACCTCTTTCCATTTTTGCAAAGTTATCTGTAATAAACAGTGTTGTATGAACTCCTGAGGGAGCAAAGGGTCTTTCCTATGAATCAGGATAGAACAAATAAAAGGCAATAAAGGACGGAGGGCGGGGTCCTTACAGCCCAGCAAGAGAGGGCTGATGACAGAAATGGGCTTTCCCAGGGTGGAAAGGGCAGGTAACAGGGCAGCATTGGAAAGGAAGGACGGGATGGAGGTTAACACCACGCGTATATGCCCAGGTCCTCCAGGGGTTGCAAGGGAACAAACATCCCCCCCACCACCATGCCCTTCTCCACCGCCTCCTGAGCAGCGGCCTCTGACGCCAGGAAGAATACGACCTTCCCAGACATTTTGGAGGCCGCCACGATGGCCATGGGCCCCACCACCCTTGCCAGCGCCCGCACGTATGTTTCGACGTGGGGCGAGGTGGGCACCAGGAGGCAGAAGATGCCGTGCTTCTTGGTCATTGAGGGGAAGGGGCCCTGGCCACCAGCGATGGTACTGGAGGCGGTGATTGGGGCGGATGGCATGGTGGCGGTCACCTGGGCGTACGCTCTGGGGGCTTGAGATGGAACGCCCCCAGAGCTGGTGGAAGGAATGGCAGGGGAAGGAGGGGCTGTGGCAAGGAGGGTGGCCCTGCCAGCAGGAGGTTTTGGTTTCCGCGCAGGCCCTTTTCCCTTTTTATTCCCCCGGCCCTTTTTGCCAGTGGAAGGGGCGGCCATGGCAGCGGCGGAGTCAAGGCTAGGAGTGGCCGAGAGGCCAGCCGCTGGGGCGGGAAGGGGCAGTAACAAAGGGGACACCACAGGATCAGCAGAGGCAGGGACAGGGGCAGGGGTTGGAGCAGGGTCTTCCTCCATGATGGCAAGAGGTGGCCTGAATATGGGGGTGAGGCGACAAGCAGCCGCTCCTCCCTGCTAGGCAACACGCAGGGGAGGAAGGTCCAGCAGAAGGGGCAGGGAGATAGGGAGAGGGAATGGGCCGAACCACTCCTCCCTGCTAAGCTGTGTTCAGGGAAGGAGGGCACCAGTGGGTGGGGAACTGCAGGGGGAGCGAGGGAGAGGGAAGAAGCAACCGCTCCTCCTAGCTAGGCTGCGGCCAGCAGGGGGGGTACGCGGGGGCAAAAGAAGTGGGCACAGGTACTGGGTAGGGATACCGGCTCCTCCAGCTGCACTGGGAAGGGGAGGGAATACAATATCAGTGGGGAGGCTGTGAGGAGCGTGTGTGGGGGGCAACCGCAAGGGGGCACAAGCACTTATGGAGGGGGCATGGGCACACAGGTAAGAGGGACCAAACTGGGGTGGGATATGGGAGGGCAGAGGAAAAAGAAAGGGGCCAGGCAAATAACAGGAGGGAACCACAAGGAGAAGGGAAGGGAAGGGCAGGCAACCAAACCAAAGCCCAAAGTTTGGGGTGGGACAGGTAACAAATATTGAAGTACTAGGGCGGAGCAGGAAAACCAACAGAAAGGGAAACCCCTAGAGGGTCAAAGCAGATGGTGGGCAGGGCAAGCTGCAAGGGGGAGGGGCAAAATAACACAGGGGGGTCAGGGGGCAGAGCAGGGAGGAGGCCCCACCAGCCAAACACAGCTGGGGGGTAGGGTAAGTCCCAGGTGGGGAGGTAAGTGCGCTTGTGTAGCGCAGTCCTTGCTGCTCACTGCTGCAAGCAGTTCCAGGTGATGAAAGGTGGGGGAACAAACAGCCACCTCAAGGGGTGAAGAGCAGGTCTAGGTGGTACATTGGGTGGTGGAGGGGGCAGCAGTGGTGACGGGGGGCTCCACACCTCTCCCCCTTGCTTCCCTCAACAACAATGGAAATCACCACCACCCCAGGAGTAGAGATGTTAAGAGTCACTCAGTTTGTGAGCAAACCCCCTCCACAATGTCCTGTAGTAGGAATCCTCTTCTTTCTCAACGGCGGCAGCAGCAGCTCAGATGCAGCAGCGAGCAACCGGCCAGGCAGGGACTCCTAAGTGGTGGTGATGGGGCCTGTACTTCTCCCTCCAGAGGCGGGGGGGCCACAGGCCGGCAAGGCCCCCCCACTCAGCAGTAGTAGTAGTCGTCCAGGGAAGGGGAACACCAGCTAGTGGCAGCAGCAGTCCAGGGAGGGAGAGCTCCAACCAGCAACAGCAGCCCAGAGCAACCAGAGAGGAAGCGCTCTAGCCAGCAGGGTAGCCTAAGCAGACTGACCTCTTCCTGTCATGGGGTGACTACCCCACTCCCATAGAACAGGGGTTAAAAACAGCCCTAGAGAGGGCTGTGGCTGGGATAAGAGATTAAGAGCAGCTGAGGGAGGCTGGCAAGATAGATGGCCCCAGGTGAGGCTGGCTTAATCAAGCCACAGCTGGCCTGGATAAAAGGGCTGTGGGGACAAACAAGTCTCACTCTAGCCCTGGAGTGGGAAGGGCTAGCTGCCTGAGAATAAGGTACCTGAAGTAGAGCAGTGTGAGGGAAGGTTAAGAGGAGCTGGGGAGTTCCAGCCTGGAAAATCCCCAGGTTGCAGGCCTTGGTGAAGGCCTACAAAGTTACTAGGACTACAGAGGTGTAGCCTGGGAATAGGCATTGGCAGCTGGTCCTGACCCCTTGCCAGTGATGAGTGGCTATTAGACTGCAGTCTGCCCCAGTGAGCAGGGGCTAGATCAGGGATCAGCAACCTTTGGCACGTGGCCTGCCAGAGTAAGCACCATGTGGGGGAGGAGAAGGGGTAATGCAGCTAGGTTTCTGCAGGGTATAGCTGAGCTTCTGCTACAATAAACACATAACCATAACGGAAGACTCCAGTCTCTGTGTATTCCTGTGTGTCCATTGGCCATATCAGAATACATAGGATACCCTAATTGCGTGTCTGTCCGTCGGGTCCGAAGGCATACCCAAACACATGATGCAATCTACTTTTCTGGTGGAGTGTCCTTATCTGGTGAAGGCGGTTTTGAGTGTGTTCAGGTGTATATCCGGGACTTAAGTGTCATGTGAATGTCTTTGTTAAGCTGCTGTTATACTCCTGGCAATCAATAACTTGCCCACCTGTTTTATGCTGCTTAAGAACTGGAGTATGCTTGTTCTGAATTTTTGAGTTGCTGCGTCAATAATGCATTTATTTCCCTTTCCTATTCTCAGTGTTTCAAGTTTACCTGTGTAGCTGTGTACAGTTCTTGTTTACCCTGTGGCTCTCTTACGTTGAAGAAAGCAAACTCAGAACTAAATCAAGGAGTCGGTTACCAGGGCAATGGCACGTTGTTTTTGTTAATGATGAAGAGCCAAGAAGCAGTTCACGTATGCTCATATTGCAAAAATAAGCTGAGAGGGATAAAGAGAGAAGTAGAAATAATCTGGAAGATATGGGTAAATGTGAGCTATATGAAAGAAATCTGATCTATGTGTAACCCGCACACCTCCTGGATGTGGTGTTCTGTCCCCTCTAGTGGCACTGAGACCATTTAGAGATTAATGCGCCTGCTACAGCCTTAGGCCTTGGCTACAATGGCAATTCACAGCGCTGCACTTGCTGCGCTCAGGGGCATGAAAAAACACACACACACACCCCCGCCTGAGCACAGCGAGTGCAGGGCTATAAAGCACAAGTGTAATCAGCGCCTGCAGCGCTGCATGCTCTCTCGCAGCGCTGCAAGCTATTCCCCTCAGAGAGGTGGAGTACTTGCAGCGCTGCGAGAGAGCTCTCTACGTGCTGGCGGCGCGACTACACTCGCGCTTCACAACGCTGCCACGGCAGCGCTGTGAATCCGCGAGTGTAGCGAAGGCCTTAGCTAAGAGCCTCGTGGCTTTTAGCTCATTCAGTAGAGGCTTATGCATTTTGCTCCCGAGGTCCCAGGTTTGATCCTGCCTGCCCACGAACAAGGACTGTCAGTGTTACATATGCTTAGTGCGGTGTGTAAGGTAGCAGATTCCAAGTTTTTTCAAGTAGAAAATAGTCATCCCGGGGAAAAAACAATGTGATACGTGCACAGAAATGATTGTCAGGATAGTAAAAAGAAGCCCAAAAAAAAAAAAAATAGCAGAGCATAAGAAACAGGGAGTTGAAAGTAGGTGGCGATTCAGTATTACATCTTAATGACATTTTTGCCAAAAGTGGTAAATGAGGGTGTAAAGATTAGTATCTATGTAACCCCAGCCCTGAGGTGTGGTTGCAGCCTTCTCCCTTTTTCCCCTCAGGGCTATGGGTCCTGGGTTCACCTATAAGGGCGCCTGGTACTTCCTGGTACTAGGAAACTTCTCGTAATGCAGAGAACAGAGAGGGTGTGTCTCTTGGGAAAATATTTAATACAAAATCTCATATAGAGGAGTGTCTGTCAGAGCACACGCAAATAAAATGGCAATCAAAATTCCCAGAGTAATAAAACAGTGTGGCTTCATGAGGCGTGGGGAACTCAGAATAAGGGACAGTGGAAAAGGAGGTTAGGATAATAAATGACAAAACAACAATACGTAACTCTACCATCTCAACACGTATAGCCAATACAAATCACCCTGTGCTCTCTGCCAGCAACGGCCTAGGCAAATAGCAAGTTTAGGCAGAGTTCATGAAGGGTGGTGCAGCATTGACGCTAGAGTGTTTATTGATTTTGCTATTTTGTTTTAAACAAACAGGTATTATCCACACCAAGATCATCTTTGTGGCTCTTTGGTATAGATAGCAATGTGCAGTTAGGTTGGCTGTGGGTAGCCTGACTGAGACTGTCCTCAGCCTCTGGGGTTTCTGGTCTCTTCTGAGATGACACTGTGATGTCCCAGACAGCCCAAAAGGAATCAAACTGTGCCCTTGGGTAGGAATGTGGAGGGTAGAAGAGCTGTAGTCCAGGGTCAAGTCCCCTAGGTGCTCAGTATGGTATTTCAGGAGCACCCCATTCAAAGGAGTTACACCTAATACTAACATTTATGATTTCTCAATGCTAATCAGTCTCAGGAATAGCAAGGCTACAAATGCTAAGGGTCTCTAGGGTAAGTTGAGATAAGAGTAGGACATGGATATTAATATGAAGAAAAGAGATGCAAGGTTTTACGGAGGAAGGTCAGGCCACGCATCTCATTTAAAGTGAGGGTGGGGAAAAAATTCAAATGGTGCTTTTAAGTAAGTTGGCTTGTCATGGCTGACCTTTTCTTTCAGCCCTTACAGCTAAAATGCTCGGTCAAGCCCTCTTTGTCTGTCATCTTGATTACTGTAACCTACTCCTCCTCTCTAGCCTCCTCAGCATTTATGTTTCTGCTCTCAAGTTCATGCACAACATAGATGACATCATCTTCCTTGCTCTTTGCTCTGACCATGTCTCCCCTCATTTTGAATCCCTCCAGTGGCTCTACATCTCCTAATGCATCAAGTTTAAGCTACTTCTCTTTGCCTGCTGTGCCCTACTTAATTTTGCCCCTACCCACTTTTCTTCTCCTGTCTATTTCAGCTCCTCTCCCCTTCTACACCAATGATGACAGCCCCAATATACCATTTGCCTGCTTCATCTACAGTAGTACTCATGCTTTCTTTTATGCTATTTCACTATTTTTCTGAACTGAGCTAATCTGCAAATCCAGTATCCTCTCCACATTCAAATTCCTCCCTAAAATTCACTTCTGAAGTGACACCAACTAACCAAGCATGGTGAGGGAGAGGGCAAATGCAGGTAATGTCAGATTTCTGATTTGTAAAAAAGGAGTACCAACATATGGCCAATCGTCACTGTGATCATGTTATTTCTTTGGCTTATTCCTTCCTCCTACCTTTATGTTTTTCTCTGCTCACTATAGATTGAAAGCTTTTTAGGAGCGATTGCTTCTTAGCAGAGAGTGTTTATCCAGTGCCTAGCACAGAGGTGGGCAAACTATGGCCCACGGGCCACATCTGGCCCGTGGGACCCTCCTGCCTGGCCCCTGAGCTCCTGGCCCGGGAGGCTAGCCCCCAGTCCCTCGCCCTCAGCGCACTGCGCCACCGGCACAATGCTCTGGGCGGCTAGGCAGCGCAGCTGCAGTCCTGCAGCCTGACCCGGTGCTCTGTGCTGCGCGGTGGTGTGGCTGGCTCCAGCCACAGCCATGCTGCCAGCCACTGGTGCTCCAGGCAGCGCGATAAGGGGACAAGGAGCATGGGGGGTTGGATAGAGGGCAGGGGAGTTTGGGCCAAACTTTGGGGTGGTGGTCAGGGGATGGGGGGGTGGATGGGGCAGTCAGGAAGTGGGAGGGTTGGATTGGGCAACAGGGGGCAGTCAGGGGCAGGGGTTCTGGGGGTGGTCAGGGAGAAGGAGTGGTTGGATGGGGCAGGGGTTCTGGGGGGGCATTCAGGAATGAGAGGAGGGGTTGGGTGGGGGTTGTGGGGGCCGTCAGGGGGCGGAGCGGGGGGGTGGATGGGGCAGGGATTCTGGGGGGGCCATTAGTGAACAAGGGGGGGTTGGATGGGGCAGGAGTCCTGGGGGGCCATCAGGGGGCAAGAAGTGGGGGAGACAGGGGGCAGGGGCTGGGCCACACCTGGCTGTTTGGGGGGGCACAGCCTTCCCTTACCAGCCCTCCCTACAATTTCCAAAACCCGACGCAGCCCTCAGGCCAAAAGGTTTGCCCACCCCTGGCCTAGCACATAGCGAGTACCATTGGAAACAAATAATAAATAAGATTGAGGATGTGACATGGGTCAGTGGCTGGGAAACTATGGAGCAGAATAAAGGAAACAGAAGGGGTGGGATTTCAGAAAAGCACAATGCTATAAAAGAGAGGGTCTTAATCTCAACAAGAAGTAGCAGAGTAGAGTGCATTTCAGCAAACTACTGAAGGGTAGGGAGGAGAGTCTCTCACAGAGCAAGAGAGATTCAGAAGGAAGCTGCTGCCTGAACTAAATATTTTTGAAGCAGAAAAAAAATGAGGAATGATGCAGGTGGAAATGGAAAGGCTGAATATTGCTTAGAGGGGCACAAACATTTCCAGTCTCTCTCTCTCACACACTCACACCCTGCCTTACCATTAATGGAGTGTGTGTGTGTGTGTGTATATATATACACACATACACACACAATTACTGCAGAGCCAAGGCTTCTACCTTGCAGTCAGGCTGAACCATTAGGGCAGGGCCAATACCTGCCTCTCTACCTCTATCCCCTCATGTTTAGAGGGTGGGGGAAGGTGCATGCAGTGGTGTCTGGGGGCGGAGCCAGTGCTGGGCATGGAGACTGCTGGGAGCGGAAATCAGCACGGCACACTGACCCTCAGGCTGGGTGGCCTGCTGAGGTGAGTCAGGGGATGGCATCCCCTGTGATGGGCCCCACCTGCCGTGTGGGGCTGTCATGAGCCACCTGGCATCACCACTTGCCCCCCAAAATGTTCCTCCGTGCTCCCTTAGCAGGGCACACCCCACAATTTGCACACCACTGACTTAAAACAAAAAAAAATCACACACAGTTGTCAAGGTCCATTTCTGCACTTCTTGTACATTGAGAACAACTACTGCAGTCAGTGGGAGTTTGGGTCTATAAGAAATGTTTCCTGTATCTTAATATTTCCTTGATGTATTTTCAGAACTAGAGTCAGGGCTAGCCCATTGGAGGCCCTAGACAGGAATATTTTTGCAGGCCCCCTTACCCACCCCCGTAAAAGCGCTAATTGCATTATTTCCACAACCCCAAAAATATACCGACACAACAATACCAATGCACTTGTTAAAAAGGCCATATTAAATAAGATGAATGATATTTTGGGGGTAATGCTAAATTGGGGACCCCTTGAGCTGCTCGGGGACTTAAGCTATTGCTTAGTCTGCTTATTCCTAGCACCACCATTGAAAAGCGTTAGATAAAAGGACTTTCTTTCTTTCTTACTAGTTTGCCGTGTAACAGTGTGATGAGTCCAACAACCAGCGACATAAAAGAACCTACAGAAGTGAAGGAGATGGTAAGTAGCAGTATTTTAACCACATCAGTGCTAACAGAATATGCATGGAATGTTGGGGAAACATGCCACTCCATTGTGGTTGGCTATGCCTAGTAAACTGTGTGACATTCCCGGGTTTGAAATTCTGGCCTGACCTCTCAGCCCTGACACTGGACATTCCACTCATTTAAGAACTGTCGTGGGCACCCCATCATAAAATGCAGCAGCAAACGGGCTTTTTTCTTCTGAAATACGTAACTGAAGTAAACAAGCTTTGGCTGAAGCAGAAAACCTATTGTGATATTCCATTTCTAGGATGGAAAAGCTAGTATCAATGTGACAAGACAACGAAATGCACCATCCATGAGAGTAGGATGTGGGGCAGCATTCTGGACAGAAATTATTCATGGAAGCCAGACAGAACAGTATGAAATAGAACCAGTGGCAAGAAAGGGAAATTCTTAGCCCTTTAAAACAGAATGAGAAGACAGAGCAGAAGATGTTTACAAGATAAAGCGAGGCCTGTAAAAACAATCATAGGAGTTTCAATTAACCTGAAGTAGACTGGCATAAGATATCAAAATAATGTTTCACTGTTCTAATAAGCAAATTTATCCTATTCCAGAATTTGCTTCATTGGACTAAAGCAAGGGCATAAATGTTGATCCCTTTTGACCTGTACTTAACCAGCTTCTCTCAGCAGCCATAGGGATCTTAACCTCAGAATGGAGATTTCCAAATATAATTCCAATTAATAAATGGCTTATTTAATGGCGGCATGTGTTGTCCATGAAAAGCCTTTTAAGCATTTCAGAGAGACTAATTTCTATTATATATTAAAGCAATACTAGCAGTGTGTTGAAATCTGCAGGGTTCACTATCTTTTCTCCTATTAACCAGGTGGTTTTGTTAATGATAGTGTATTATTTTAATTTATTGTACTGATTTATCATACATCATGTATAGACAAATGTAGAAATTATATATTCATTGCAAACCTGTGCTAACAATAATAAAAATGAATTAGTTTAAAAAAATAATTCTGAAATCATCAAGGAAAGATCCAAGCTGCCAGTGATATGTTGCTCTTATTTTAACAAGAATCTCACACAAAAAAAGTCCCCTTTTGCTTGTGATAAACCTTGTATACTGTGTGCTGCACAGGAGACAAGCTGGGGGACTGACAAATCCATTCACTTTTCCCTTTAAACAAGAACACTCTCATCACCACAATAATGAAGGCGGCAGAATCACGGGAAACAGCCATGTTAAATTGGAGTTGGCTGGCAATGTTTATACTTTGCTCTGAAAAATATACTGATATAGCATCACAGCGCTCAGCTTGTGGGCAGTAATATGAAATGGGCATATAGTGTAACCCAGTGGTGAGTATGGTAACAGGTCCCCCACTCCCCATGCCTGATCCACAAAGGATATGAGTCTGTTACAGTCCAAACAAGGGAGCCTTGGATTGTTAGCTCTGGAGATCTCTGGTTCATTCCACAGGGTCAACCAGCACATAAATTGGAGCTTGTCCAGGATGTAAACTGCTGTGAGCCCCAGATGCTTGGCTCCAGTTTCCTTTGATCAAAGGAAGTATGCAAGTCAGTGCCGAGTATGTGGTACAGGTCCATCTCTGTACCCAATCCACAAAGGAGAAGACCTTGTAATGATGTCCCAGCATTTTCCGCTGGGAATTTGTTTGATAATTTCATGATACTTTGGATCAATTTGGTTCATTCCAAAGACAGAACATTTGTTCCTTAGAAGTATTTTTATGAGGCTTGATGGGGGTGGTTAAGTAGTAGCCTGGGGATAGGAAAGAGGATGAATTCCATATGAGAAGCAGGGAAATCACTTCATCTTGCCATTCAATTTGGTGGTGGAATTTTAATAAGGAGCTCCTGAGAAGCTATTCCCATCCAGCACATAACTAGTATTGCACACCCCTTACTTGCATTGGTTATTAACCAAAACACCTTATGGTTACAGGAGTAGATGTGATTGCTTCTGTAGTTCCTCTGTGCCAAGTAAACCACTTCAGATGCCTTTCTGAGCTAATCTAACATAAACCTTCTAGAATTGGTTTTCGCCATTGATAAAAAATTGAATTATGTTTATTCATAATAATTTAAATAATATTTGGTACATGATAGGAACTTCCAGTATAAGGGGTCATTTTGGTTAAATAATGAATCATGCAGATTCTGGATATTTGGGGCTAGGTTCCTAAGCAGCACAACACAGACTTAAACGGTCATTTGAAGATTCACCCTGGGTAGGGGAATCCCCAGATGGGATAGATCTGCCTTGGTGACACCATCACTCCCTCTCCAAACCTTTGGCACATGAACTGTGGTTGTGGAAATGTGGCCTGCACATTACAATGCTCCAGTAATTGCCAGCTGATGGAAAATCCATGTGGGGTTATGGGCAGTCATCATAAAGTTGAGCAGAAAAGACAATGAAGATTGGGAACAGGTTTACTCTCTTTTATTGAGAGCACATGGGAGAGGAAGTGAACGCAGTATGTGGCATGGTTTGTTGGAACTAAACTTGCAAGAGTAAACCCTTTGTATAATTAGTTCCTTTTAAAGATGCAGTATTCAGAAAACAAGCTACATACTCCAACACACTGGGCCATTGGTTCAGTATACACTCATGTTGAAGAGTGGTACCTAGTGCATCACCAGTATTATTTTATGCAGACCTGAATTTTTCTTGCCAACCCTACTTAGCTTGTGAGATCCAAAGCTGTCACAGCATGATGTCATAGGTCTGCAGGAATCAGTTAACGGTGAAAGTCTTGTAGATTTTAGGAATTCTGACAATTAGTGATCGTGGGTTTAGAAAATTATGGAGGAGAGTGGATTTTTTGCAGGTTTCTAAGAAAGTGGCAAAGAAAATATGGACTTTGTGGTGCACCTGCTGTTTGCTGAAAGCCTGGCCCTTTTGTAGCTTGCTTTAAAACTGCAATACCTGTTTCATTTCAGCCTTTATTGCTTTTACTGCTCATCAGGGGGTTTATGGCTTACTGACAGAGAAAGAGAAGGAAAAAGAGGCTGTGGCTGAATCCATGCTGCCCTGAAGTCTGTATTGAGGCCATCCATTTGAACTGCTCTAATTCAGGTTACTGGATCAAACTCACCTTTCATATTTCTTGAATTATGGTAGATTTTTAGTCTTTTATTTGTAAGACTCAGTATAGCACCCCTGTGAGTTAGGTAAGTATTATTATGCCCATCTACAAATGGGCAAACTGCAAGCACAGAGAAATTAAATGATTTTTTCCCACCCCACTAGTCAATGTCAGAGCTAGAAAAAGAAACCAGGAGTCGTGCCTCCCAGCGCTAAACTCTAACCGTTATTGAGCACAATTCAAATAAGGCCTTTGTAGCAAGAAAGTGAGTGGCTTTTGAGAAATACACTGTGCTATTTCCATAAATAGGCCTGGGGGCTACTTACTTTAAAAAAAAAAAAAAGATTACAATACCATTCAAAAAAAGAATTTAGAATAGGTAGTTATTTTATAAGTAGAGATTGAAGCCTGCACAAAAAGGACCTGATCCCATGCTCGTTAAAGCCAATGGAAAGATTCCCAGTGACCTCAACAGCCATTGGGTCAGGCCCATAATACACGCACCCTCACATGATTGTTTACAAAAATCACTAACTGTGCAGTGCGGAAGTGGTGCACAGTGTTAACAGGATAAGCAAATTTATTGGTGTAGAATCCTCACCGTATCCTTTCCAAAAATTTGATCAAGTGGGCTGAATTCAGCCCAGGTGTAATTTCTAGTTAAATTTGAGTTACACCAGGAGTAAGTTTCGTTTGAAAAGTTATTTGGTATTTTAGAGGCACAATTATGGTAAAGGTTTTTAAAATCAAAACCTAGGCCCTTACTGCAACTTTTAGCTGCAGTCAGCATGTTATGAAATATATTTGGGAAGCTATTTGATAAGACGCATGATCATCATACAACTGGTGATACAACTCAGTGTAACAAATTTATTTCTCTCACTCATGCTTAATGAGCCAGAATAAGGAAGCACAAGTGAGCAGGATTATATGAGCAGTGAACAAACAAACATAGAAACATCTGCCAAGCAGTGATATTGTGTTTAAAAAAAATGGATGAATTGTTTGGCTAGGAAATTTAAAGTAATTAATAATACAATTGTTGTATTCTACTTGCCAGTGTTTTTACTGGTATCTTGAAAACACTAAACTTTTGCAGCTGCTATCTCCTATCCCTGATTTTGTGATCCATTGGAAAGTGTGTGAGGTTTGTGATTTCAGAGTTTTATGAAGAGATGCCTTTGTTTACCTGGGCTATAAAACCTGACTTTAATTTAAAAAAATCACATTCCTGCTAGATTTATTCTTTGAGAAAATGATAAGATAAACTTCTTCACTGAGGTTCATAAGGAATATATTTAACTTAAGGACTACCAGAACCAGAGACAAAGATGTGTCCAGGCCCAGAGGAGTACTGATAAAGTCTCTGAATTTTAGAGCTAGTTTGTAGTCATAAAGGAGCTGTATAAACTATGACAATATTGCATGGACAGATCCACTAACTATATCTCTGATTTATTAAAAACAATATACTGTAAAATGGGCTTTCACGTGTGTTAATACTATAATAATAATTTAATTACTATTATAAATATTAAATATTTTTATTGCAGCAGCACTTTGGAGGGCCCAATCAGTTATATTGGCACTATGCACATACACGCAGCTAAAAGCCAGTCCTTGCCCCAAATATTTACATCCTTGCCCTTGCAATTTACAGTAGCACCTTAGAGTTATGAACACCAGAGTTATGAACTAACTGGCCAACCACGCACCTCATTTGGAACCAAAAGTACACTGGCAGCAGTAGAGACCCTCAAAAAAGGCAAATACAATGCAATATGGTGTTAAATGTTAATTACTGAAAAAATAAAGGGAATGTTTAAAAAAGATTTGACAAGATAAGGAAACTGTTTCTGTGCTTATTTCATTTAAATTAAGATGGTTGAAAGCAGCATTTTTCTTCTGCATAGTAAAGTTTTAAAGCTGTACTAAGTCAACATTCAGTTGTAAACTTTTGAAAGAACCATAACGTTTTGTTCAGAGTTATGAACATTTCAGAGTTCCAAACCACCTGCATTCCCAAGGTGTTCGTAACTCTGAGGTTCTACTTTAGTATGTAGGCGAGTCAGACAAACATAAAAAGTATCCTGTTTCAACAGAATTATAATAATAATAATTTGTTTATGGTAGGGCCAATGATGTGGTAGGCATTTTCCAGACAATCAAGAAAGGACAGTCCCTGCCATATATTTCTTATAGGCTATAAATGCACACACAGAGATTAAAGGAAGGATAACAATACAAAAAAAAGTGTGTGTGTGTGTGTGTGTGAGGTTATTCAAATCAACTCTGTTCATTGTAACTAGCAAGGCATAATGGTTCTTTGTAAATGATTTAAATGTAGCAAGATTTGAGGCCATACAGATGAGCTCAAAGAGATCATACCAAAGATAGGGAAGCACTTTCAAAAAGGCACAGAGGCAACTGTGAGAGAAGCTTACAAACAGGCAATTGAGGGTAGAAACATGGCAGAGTGGTGGGACAAAACAGAGCTTGACAAGGCCTCACTTTTTGACATGATCACATCCGTGGGCAAGCAAAATGACCATAGCAGCTGCATTTTGTATGGATTTAAAAAGGAGCACTTCTGGGTTTGGGAGGTCAAAGAGGAGAACATTGCACTATTTGAGGTAAGAAATAATGAAGGCCTGAATGAGAGATTTGGCCATAGGTATGAAAAGAAAAGGACAGATCTTGGAAGCATTGAAGAATTAAAAACAACAAGATTTGTATCTAACCTAGATGCGTGGGACAAAAATAACCCAGGAGTGACAAAGAGAAGTTCAGTTTAGGCCATGCTAACTTTAAGTGGAGATATCAGAGAGAGAGGCCAAGATGCAGGATTGGATGGAAGAAAATAGGTTGATGGTGAAAGGAAATATTTTTGAATCGTTATTATAGATACAATATCTGAAGCTACGTGAGCAGATGAGATTGCCCAGGGACAGGATATAAAGTAAGAATAGCAAGGGGCCAAGGACTGAGCCCTGGGGAAACCTTTACAGCCAGTGGGAAAAGGGAGGAGAAATACCCATCAAAAGAGACACTGGAAATCAAATCTGGGAGCAAAACCAAAAAGGGACAAGTAGAGGATGAGCTGAATCATCTCCAGGACATGATCTCCCAGAGAAGTGGGTCAGTTTCATAGTGTCTCTGACCAACAAGTCCCTAGAGATTTTAAGAATATGGGGATTTCCCTGTAAACAAAATAAAATAAGGTTGCCTAATTAAAATTTAAATATCAAAGTCTACATTCAGTCTTTCTGCAGTAATATTAGAATACACTGTGACAAAACTAATGACACTATTTTTACTCTTCTCAAACCTCACAAGAATCTGAGTGTTTGTAGCACCTGTTTATTGGAGAATGGTTTATTACAGCGGTTCTCAAACTGTGGGTCGGGACTCCAAAGTGAGTCAAGGCTACGTTTTAATGGGGTTGCCAGGGCTGGTGTTAGACTTGCTGAGGCCTGGGGCCAAAGCTGAAGCCTGAGCTCTACCGCCCAAGGGCTTCAGCTTCAGCCGTGGGCAGTGGAGCTTACAGGCCCCCCCCCACCTGGGGCTGAATTCCTTGGGCTTCTGCTTTGTCCCCCCATCTGGGGCAGTGGGGCTCGGGTGGCCTCAGGCTTCGGTTTCCTACCTTGGGATTGCGTAGTAATTTGTATGGTTAGAAAGGGTTCACGGGGCAATGAAGTTTGAGAATCGCTGGTTTATCATCATCATCATCATTTTTAATTAGAACTTTCGTGAAATTGTGCTGAAAAGTTTGAACACTGACCACTGTTTCTTAACTGTGGATAAAAGCTTTTTTTAAAAATCCTCTAGTTTCCTGACTTCTGAACTACACAGTAAAAATGATCCTTAAGATAAATTATTTTAATCTTCCTGTTGAAGAACACATTAATAGGAGGCACTGTGTGTGCACTAAGGGGTCTTAATACCATTCAGCTACAAGGATTTCTAACGCAAGCCAAACTTTTATGTTTGTGCTCCAGAATGTTTTGGGGCAGGGAATATCACAGGATGGTATTGAAATTAAATTGGAATGATCTTGGGTAAAAAAAATGTAATCATGTTTCCTCTACACAAATTAGAGTACAGCCCTTTTGATGTTACAGCAATATTCGAAAGTGCCAAGGCGCCTCTCAGCATAAAAGCTTGTTGGGAATTCTGAGATGAAATTGCTGCGCATGATGGGATTCTGTACAAATGACCTCATGTTGTAATAGCTCACAGCATGAAGTGAGAAATGCTGTGCATAATTCACAGAACCATCGGGGTACTAAGAACTATACAAACCTGATCCATGGTGCATGTGAAATCTATAACAAATACAGAAAACAAAGTGCAAAAGAAAACACCTAAAAATCCACATCACCATGGGTCCGAAGTTGACACAATAGAATCAAAGATTCAAGAATACCTCTTGGCAGTGAACTATTTAAAAAAAATCTTGAATAATATATTGAATAGCAATGTAATGAATAATACATTGTAAATTGCAGTTTGCTTGAGATACCAGAGCAGCTGATAGAAGATAATGGCCCTCACTTCACAACCAGTTCATTTTGGCTATTCAGTAGCATACCACAACACTCCTCATAATTCATCTATTATGAGGCCAGAAGGCACCATTTCGATTATCTAGTCAGATCTCTTGCATAACACAGGCCATAAGAAAAGCAGAAACCTTTATAATGTGAGCTTAGTCTTGTACGGAAAGCAGCAACAGCTTCATATCCTCTGGACTGGTCACAGAGAGAAACCCACAGTGAACAGATGCTCGGGCCAAAGACAAGTAATCCTGAAGTAGTTAGAAAAACACTATTCTGATTCACAACCTAATGAAATCAATGGAAAAAAAACTCTGACTAGAATATAAGGACAAGAATACCAGACAGCCCCAATGCATATGGAAAATAAGGTTTGATTTCAAACCTCGTAAGTTATACCATCAGCACCACGGTCATACATCTAACCACACCTAAGGGGCAGTCACACAGGAAGGACAGAAGCAGGAGTGCAAGTAGGGCAGTACCCTTTGTAATGATCCTGGTTCTGGCGGGACCCAACTGAGAGTGCCAATTCAGGACAAATTGCTTAAAACAGGGCAGTTACAGCCCTAGGCTGGGGTTTTTCCATCTCTAAGGCAAACCAAACCAGCCAGCCAAAGAGGGCTTTGGTCTCACCCCACTGGCTAACCACAAGTCACACAAGCAATTCCCTTAGACACTCACTCCAGTTTCCCAGTATCACCACCAGTGCAACTCGTTGTGGGGACAAATGGTTATGAAAACCAATACCCCAATAAAAGAAAAAAGGTTCTCCTGATCCCGAAGGATCAAGCCCCAGACCCAGGTCAATATACAAATCAGATCTTACCCACAAATCACGCTGTTGCCAATCCTTTAGAATCTAAAATCTAAAGGTTTATTCATAAAAGGAAAAAGCTAGAGATGAGAGCTAGAATTGATTAAATTACATACAGTAATGGCAAAGTTCTTGGTTCAGGCTTGTAGCAGTGATGAAATAAACTGCAGGTTCAAAATCAAGTCTCTGGAGTACATCGCCAGCTGGGATGGGTCCTCAGTCCTTTGTTCAGAGCTTCAGTTTGTAGCAAAGTCCCTCCAGAGGTAAGAAGCAGGATTGAAGACAAGATGGAGACGAGGCATCAGCCTTTTATAGTCTTTTCCAGGTGTAAGAACACCTTTTTGTTCTTACTGTGGAAAATTAGAGCAAAATGGAGTCTGGAGTCACATGGGCAATTCCTGCATACTTTGCTGAGTTACAAGGCATATCTGCCTTCTCTCCATGGGTCAATTGTATATCTGATGGTCCTTAATGGGCCATCATGCAGGCTAGGCAGATCTAACACCAACTTGTCTGGGATGTCTCCCAGAAGCATAGCATAAGTTTGAAATACAGACAGTATAGAGCCAATATTCATAACTCCCACTACAAAACTGATACACACATATAGACAGCATGATCATAACCAGTAAATCATAACCTTGTCTTAGACACCTCATTTGACCCCCTTTATACAAGATTTGGTGCCACTGCAGGACTTTGGTTGCAACCATGTTCTATATGGTTCCAGTTCAAATCAATAACGTGACATTACCAAGAGATTTCTGCAAGAGATTTCTAGCCGGTACCAGAAAGATGTGGAGCCAGCACCCCCCTCCCCACGCCGGAGCACAGGGCTGGGGGTGCGGGGTTGCGCTCTTCTCCTTAAAGGAGCAGAATGCGGCTAGGGATGGCATTCATTCTTATGGCTTTAACAGCACAATACATATGCTAACAAACTTAAACAAAGGCTTTGTTTAAGTTTGTTAGCATATGTATTGTGCTGTTTTACATTCATCAGTAGTCCTCAAGAGGGGAAGGGTGGGGGGGGGGTGGAAGGTATTTAAATAAAACAGTGTTTTTGATTCTGTTTTTCCCCATTGGTCTGAATTATCCATGACATTCATACTGCATTAAGTTCAAATCATTAAAGGAATGCCTCTGCTTGCACTGAACAGAGGATGTTTGGATTCTGATGTCAGTCCAGTTCTGCAGCCTGACAGGAATCAGTGGTGTTGTCCCCAGTGTAATTAAACATAGAATTCTTCTCTACAGCCAAACTAGTCTAACATGCATTTTACTAACTGGAACTGGAGCAGCAAAACAAAGAAAACAAATGCCTCATTTTCCAACTTTGTGGGTGACAGAACTATAAGTGAAGATTATAATGCTGCTGGACACTGACGGCTTTAAACCAGTTGGTTCAGGAATCTGCCAAGAACTTTGCTGAAAATATGTTCCTCATCTTAGCAACAGAGCTAAGACTCATCACACATCTACCCACCTTTATTCAAATGAAGCTCCTTCTGATCTGACAGCTCAGGCATTGTCAGTTTCATCCAGAACAATTTACAAACTTGGAACCTAATCCTGTAAACCCTTAATCATTTGATCAGTCCCATTGAAGACCATGGGACTATTTGCATGACTATGGACCAATTTTGTGGTAAGAGTTTCAGGAGTCTGTTCCTATAAAGGAAGTTGAATCCCCCCATTTGAAATGCAATGTTTGGGTACAATACCATAATGCAGTTTAGGATACAGTTCTACTTAAAATTTGTCTTTTAATAAGTCATATTACAAGACACTTACATAACCTCCTGAGCAGAGGGTGGAGAGGATACCCGCCTACATTATGACCAGCAATAAATAAATAAATAAATAAATAATCGAATCTCAAAGAGGCAGAGGTTCACAGTTTTGCAAACTTAAAAACCTGTGTTATGCTTTAAACTATCTCATCATGTAACAGGTTTATGAACATTAAAAAATTAACTGCAAAGGAACACCTGATGCCCATTAACTTGATTGTGTGCCAGGATGCCCTCACTGACTAGGCTCAAAGGCTCGGTCACACCTGAACAGCTAAAAATTAACCTTGCCCTTTTAGGCTAAACAGAGTCATGTCACTGGCTCCATCTCTGTTGTTTCATAACAGAGAACAAAAGTCCTGTGGGGCATGGTGCTGGCACATAAGGTCTCAGATATGTGGTGTGATTTTTCAAAATCTTTTTTGGGAATAGTCATGTACGTGAAATGGCTGGTACTTATGAGTATGCTATTTCTATGCATGTATATTCATCTTGGTATCTGAAGTTATGAACATTAGTTATGTTTACTACGTTTGCTCCTGTGGTGACGCCCACAAGGTATTTAGTCAGCACATGAAGGGACAAGTCAAGTTACTGATATCCAGGCTGGGGGGACCATCCAATGTGAGAGGTGCCTGCTGGTGGAATCTCTCAGGCAGCAGGTGGGAGAGCTACAGGAGGAGGTGGCTAGGTTGAGGAGCATCCGTATCCACGAGCAATTCCTCGACAGTGTCCATGTGGAGACAGCTGAGGTAGCTGTCCCAGTACACAGGACTGCTGATACACCACTGGTGGAGGAGGAGATGGCTCAGGGTGGACACTGGCAGCTGGTTACTTCTGGCAGCAGGCAGTGCTCCACCCTTGCTCCGAACCCTCCTGCCGTGGTTATAGGTAACCGTTATGCTCTTCTTGATACAGGAAAGAAGGAATCACTCCCTACAGTAAAGGAGGAGAAGCCTCGTACCCCTAAGGCTGGAAAGTCTGCTGCCACCACTGCGAATAGGAAACGTAGGGTAGTGGTGGTCGGAGACTCTCTGCTGAGGGGGACGGAGGCGCCCATCTGTCGCCCTGACATTTCATCTCGGGAGGTATGCTGCCTGCCGGGGGCCCGTATCCGAGACGTTACGGAGGCATTGTCGAGGATTATCCAGCCCTCTGACTACTACCCCATGCTACTCATCCATGTGGGCACAAATGATACTGCGAGGTGTGACACTGAGCGGATCAAGAGTGACTACAGGGCTCTGGGAGTACGGGTGAAGGAGTTTGGAGCGCAGGTGGTATTCTCTTCAATTCTTCCTGTCAAAGGTAGGGGCCCGGGCAGAGACAGATGCATCATGGAGGTGAATGCCTGGCTGCGAAGATGATGTCACCAGGAGGGCTTTGGCTTCCTAGACCACGGGATGCTATTCGAGGAAGGACTGCTAGGCAAAGATGGCGTTCACCTTTCGAGGAGAGGAAAGACCCTATTCGGACACAGACTGGCTAACCTAGTGAGGAGGGCTTTAAACTAGGATCGACGGGGACAGGTGAGCAAAGCCCACAGGTAAGTGGGGAACATGGAGACCGGGGAGATGGGTCGGAAACAAGAGGGAGTGTGGGCTATATTGGCAGAGAGAAAGGAGAGTCAGGACAAAACTGGGAGGAAAGATCAAACCAGTATCTTAGATGCCTATATACAAATGCGAGAAGTATGGGGAATAAGCAGGAAGAACTGGAAGTGCTAATAAATAAATACAACTATGACATTGTTGGCATCACTGAAACTTGGTGGGATAATACACATGATTGGAATGTTGGTGTGGATGGGTACAGCTTGCTCAGGAAGGATAGACAGGGGAAAAAGGGAGGAGGTGTTGCCTTATATATTAAAAATGTACACACTTGGACTGAGGTAGAGATGGACATAGGAGACGGAAGTGTTGAGAGTCTCTGGGTTAGGCTTAAAGGGGCAAAAAACAAGGGAGATGTCATGCTAGGAGTCTACTACAGGCCACCTAACCAGGTGGAAGAGGTGGATGAGGCTTTTTTCAAGCAACTAACAAAATCATCCAAAGCCCAAGATTTGGTGGTGATGGGGGACTTCAACTATCCGGATATATGTTGGGAAAATAACACAGCGGGGCACAGACTATCCAACAAATTCTTGGACTGCATTGGAGACAACTTTTTATTTCAGAAGGTTGAAAAAGCTACTAGGGGGGAAGCTGTTCTAGACTTGATTTTAACAAATAGGGAGGAACTCGTTGAGAATGTGAAAGTAGAAGGCAGCCTGGGTGAAAGTGGTCATGAAATCATAGAGTTTGCAATTCTAAGGAAGGGTAGAAGGGAGAACAGCAAAATAGAGACAATGGATTTCAGGAAGGCAGATTTTGGGAAGCTCAGAGAGCTGATAGGTAAGGTCCCATGGGAATCAAGACTGAGGGGAAAAACAACCGAGGAGAGTTGGCAGTTTTTCAAAGGGACATTATTAAGGGCCCAAAAGCAAGCTATTCTGCTGGTTAGGAAAGATAGAAAATGTGGCAAAAGACCACCTTGGCTTAACCACGAGATCTTGCACGATCTAAAAAATAAAAAGGAGTCATATAAAAAATGGAAACTAGGACAGATTACAAAGGATGAATATAGGCAAACAACACAGGAATGCAGGGGCAAGATTAGAAAGGCAAAGGCACAAAATGAGCTCAAACTAGCTATGGGAATAAAAGGAAACAAGAAGACTTTTTATCAATACATTAGAAGCAAGAGGAAGACCAAAGACAGGGTAGGCCCACTGCTTAGTGAAGAGGGAGAAACAGTAACAGGAAACTTGGAAATGGCAGAGATGCTTAATGACTTCTTTGTTTCGGTCTTCACCGAGAAGTCTGAAGGAATGCCTAACAGTGAATACTAATGGGAAGGGGGTAGGTTTAGCGGATAAAATAAAAAAAGAACAAGTTAAAAATCACTTAGAAAAGTTAGATGCCTGCAAGTCACCCGGGCCTGATGAAATGCATCCTAGAATACTCAAGGAGCTAATAGAGCAGGTATCTGAGCCTCTAGCTATTATCTTTGGAAAGTCATGGGAGACGGGAGAGATTCCAGAAGACTGGAAAAGGGCAAATATAGTGCCCATCTATAAAAAGGGAAATAAAAACAACCCAGGTAACTACAGACCAGTTAGTTTAACTTCTGTGCCAGGGAAGATAATGGAGCAAGTAATTAAGGAAATCATCTGCAAACACTTGGAAGGTGGTAAGGTGATAGGGAACAGCCAGCATGGATTTGTGAAGAACAAATCATGTCAAACCAATCTGATAGCTTTCTTTGATAGGATAACGAGCCTTGTGGATAAGGGTGAAGCGGTGGATGTGGTATACCTAGACTTTAGTAAGGCATTTGATACGGTCTCGCATGATATTCTTATCGATAAACTAGGCAAATACAAATTAGATGGGGCTACTATAAGGTGGGTGCATAACTGGCTGGATAACCGTACTCAGAGAGTTGTTATTAATGGTTCCCAATCCTGCTGGAAAGGCGTAACGAGTGGGGTACCACAGGGGTCTGTTTTGGGACCGGCTCTGTTCAATATCTTCATCAACGACTTAGATATTGGCATAGAAAGTACGCTTATTAAGTTTGCGGATGATACCAAACTGGGACGGATTGCAACTACTTTGGAGGACAGGGTCATAATTCAAAATGATCTGGACAAATTGGAGAAATGGTCTGAGTTAAACAGGATGAAGTTTAACAAAGACAAATGCAAAGTGCTCCACTTAGGAAGGAAAAATCAATTTCACACATACAGAATGGGAAAAGACTGTCTAGGAAGGAGTACGGCAGAAAGGGATCTAGGGGTTATAGTGGACTACAAGCTAAATATGAGTCAACAGCGTGATGCTGTTGCAAAAAAAGCAAACATGATTCTGGGATGCATTAACAGGTGTGTTGTGAGCAAGACACGAGAAGTCATTCTTCCGCTCTACTCTGCTCTGGTTAGGCCTCAGCTGGAGTATTGTGTCCAGTTCTGGGCGCCGCATTTTAAAAAAGATGTGGAGAAATTGGAAAGGGTCCAAAGAAGAGCAACAAGAATGATTAAAGGTCTTGAGAACATGACCTATGAAGGAAGGCTGAAAGAACTGGGTTTGTTTAGTTTGGAAAAGAGAAGACTGAGAGGGGACATGATAGCAGTTTTCAGGTATCTAAAAGGGTGTCATAAGGAGGAGGGAGAGAACTTGTTCACCTTAGCCTCTAAGGATAGAACCAGAAACAATGGGTTTAAACTGCAGCAAGGGAGGTCTAGGTTGGACATTAGGAAAAAGTTCCTAACTGTCAGGGTGGTTAAACACTGGAACAAATTGCCTAGGGAGGTTGTGGAATCTCCGTCTCTGGAGATATTTAAGAGTAGGTTAGATAAATGTCTATCAGGGATGGTCTAGACAGTATTTGGTCCTGCCATGCGGGCAGGGGACTGGACTCGATGACCTCTCGAGGTCCCTTCCAGTCCTATAATCTATGAATCTATGAAAGTTGAATGGCCCATTAAGGAACACTTAGCTCACAGTGGACCCTGGAAAACACCTGTCTACAGTTAATGGACTTTTCCTGTGAATGTTCTAACTACAATATGGGTGGGGGTGATGGACATGCAACTTGCCCATGTGACTCCAAACACCATCTTTCACAGTGAGAACAGATTTCCCTTCGGTTGGCAGAAGCTAAAAGGCCCTGGAAACATCTTCATTTTGCTTCTTTCCTGCTCCAGCCTCTGGACTATGAACATATATTAATGGTAGCATTCTAAAGGGACTGAGAACTTCAAGGTAATCTGGAGCCTTGATATTCCTTGATCCTCTGCAGATGGACTTATGAGTTGGATATGGTACAGAGACTGTTCTAGCCTCATTGATTGCTGATTTCTTCCTTGCCTTGCAATGGACAAAGATCAGATGTCTGCTGACTTTCTCACATGAGACAGCAGCCTTTGATACCTGTGGTATAAACAACCTAGTCCTTGCTTGTGTGATTTTGTTCTTTCCTCTCCAAATGTCAAAGCCTGTTCCCATTGAACTCAATAGCAAAATTCATTTTGATTTCAATGGGAACAGGATTTGGCCCCAAGAGATCACAGAATGTGATTTTAATCAATTGCTTATCTTGATCAGAGACAGTTCTCATGCATGTTCTGCCAGGCTGGTTTTGATTGCGCCTCCTGTATGTCATGCTGAGGAAAATAATAAAACAATTTGGGCTGTACTATCAAGATGCACATGGCACACACAGTTCTGTGCCTCTTTTCCATCAAAACCAGATGGCGCAGCATCTTTGCTTTCCTAGTGCGTGGCAGAGAGCAATATTTAGATAAAGGCAAGCTGGCAGAAGCTTAGTTTGGACATAAGGGAGGCAGTGATAATGTGTTAAGGGAAAATGGGGTGATGATCCTTCCTATCCTTTTATTTAAGAAGTTTTCAATTTGGGGTGCTGTTGCTGGATCCTCAATGACACCTGGAAGTACAGATGGCACCAGGGGCCCAAAGCATCATTTTACAACTGCATCTGTTTAACATTGTTCCTGAAAAAAATACATCAAATATATGGACAGTATAGCACAGAGCTCATCTTAAGTCAGTTGATGAGAGGAGGGGAGAGGTGAAGAGATTATTTGAAAAATATACATTACAACAGTATCAGATACAAGGCAGAAACTGATTAGCCTTTACTCACATGAGTTCATGTATCTATTTGCCTGAATAACAGGAGCAGCATTTGACTTATTGTGTGTGCACATACTTGTGTGTATATTTTTTATCTGCGGTACATCAATAAAAGTCCTGGTTTTCATGGGGACCGAAATAACCTCAGCCGCATTCTTGCTCTGAGTTGTTCGCTACCTTCTTAGTTCTATTCAGTGTGACTGTTAAAGCCAAGATAGCAAATCAAAGCCTGATCCTGCAAGTGACTGCGCGCAGGAGCAGGCTGATGCAATCAGTTGCAGGACCAGGGCCTCAGCCACTAGATATCAAGCGGGATAACAAAACTGGCCCATGTTTCGCTCACAGTGATGGAGTATTGGCACCAGAGCATACTGTAGCAAGGCTCAGAGGAGAAATGCAGTCTTCTTGTAAATGAGAAAGAAGTCTCCTACATTCATGGTTCTGGGGAGTTTATATTGAGAAAGAGTAGAAAATAGAAATGCTGAAGAAAGACTGTTCAAAATGTGTTATAATTCCATAACAATTAGTAAGGATAACATTCACATTACTGAGGGAAAGGATGAACTGCTGCTCATCCAATTTCTGTTGGACATTACAAGGCCAGATTCTATCGCGTGGTAGACAAGCACTCAATGCAGCTCACAAGCATGTGCCAAAGTGTTATTTACAACCCGGCGTCCTTGGCTGGCTCAGGTCCACCGACAAAGCGTCTTCTAACCTGGGTCAGCTGCCAAGGGTGCCTATGGGCTATTTCAGCAGCTGGAGACTGCTGGGATGTAGAGTGACGGCAAGCGGAGCAGCCTGGCCCATGAACTGCATTCTACACCACAAATTGAATAGTACAGCCTAGGAGTTTAACCAGGATTGCATCAGCATTTTACCAGCATTCTTTAATGATAATTTCAAAACTACTTACTCTTTTACAGCAACAAAGCTGTGACGATTCTACCATTTTTTCATAACAATATTTTTTCTTAAGGGTTCAAGTCTGAATTTGATTGTAAGGTACTCAGGGAAAGGGTCTATCTTTGTTTGTACATTAAGGCCTTGATCGTAATTGGGGCCTCTGAGTACTATTGCAAAATAAACATTAAATAATAATCACAAAATTACATCATCTACCTTTTTTCTGGGTGAGGCAGAGAAATAATTTTAAAACTGAATTTCTATGGGTTTTTTTCCCTCCATTTTAGTCTAAACCCTCCTCCTGTGGGCATTAAATTATCTATTTTTTCAAGAAAGTATTCAGAGTTTTTTGCAGTTGCATTCTAGTGAGTAGCCTAATCTTTTTATAGTTATATCCTGTATTATCAAGACTGATGTAATATTATTTCAGATCTCACTAAGATTGTAACAGCACCAGCTTTTAGAGTGTATGTGTCTGAGAATAGCCACATCAGTAAAGGTTTACGTGATGGCAGTTATGTGCTAGAAACAGAATGCAACACCTGAGCATTTAAAACAAGTTCTTTCTGCTCAAACAAAGGTAGATCATATGATGATCAACACCTAGCTGGTATTAACATGGCTCTGGTGGCAACCAAGTGGTTGCTAGGCTTGAAAAATCTGCATAAATTGTCACTGGGTAGCTAATGTGGCCTAAACTGCATTTTGGTTCCCTTCTTTCCAGTTTTTCTCATTGTCATAGGCTGTACCTCTTGCATGCTCCCCTGAGGTGAGGATGGGCACCTCTCTCATCCCAGACATCCCTCTTTGGGTGTAGATGTAACTGAAGAGCCAGCTTGGGATGAAAGAGGCAGTCTCCCAGCTGTAAATCTTAGGGAGGTGGCTCCCCTCTACTTCAGGGTCTGACCACAGCCAAGACCAAAAAAAAAAGTGTGTGTGTGTGTGGTGCAAATTGACTAATCCTGCAGTCCAACAGTTTGGGCTCACCCTGATGTTCCTCACAAGGCAACAGGTAAATAGTCTCTATGAAGGGGTCTGGGTTCCTACCTCCTGCGTGCCTGAGAGGCCCAGGCTGAGCATCCGGTAGGGTGACCAGATGTCCCAATTTTATAGGGAAAGTTCCAATTTTGGGGTCTTTTTCTTATATAGGCTCCTATTACCCCCCACCCCCCTCCCGATTTTTCACACTTGCTGTCTGGTCACCCTAGCGTCCGGGGCTCTAATGAAAAGCAAAGCAAGGATGCTCCCTCTACGTCTCCAGAGGGTCCATGGTGCACAGGCTGTTAAGCCGCTTTCCTGGTAAGTGGCCCCAGTTCTATGGGGATAGGCAGCCTGCTTCTAGCTATGCTTCACTCCAGTTGTCGCTCTGTACTGGGCGTGGATTCTCCCTTTAAAGGAGCTGTCGCCTTGTCACACCGCCTGGTATGGGACATAGCTAAGAATGCCAATCTCAGGTCAGACTGCCAGAAAACAGGGCATATACCCCCAAACTGGTGGATATTCTATTATAAGATTTCACCAAGCCAGTAACAAATGTGTACTTTCAAAATACTATGCTGGTTATGAAGCCACAGACAGTCCCCTTCAGGTCCTCTAGCCCCTCCTGTACCACCCAGACAAACCAGACTTCCATGGTAAATTTTTACTAAAACCAGAAATCGCATATATTAGGTTCTTCCAGTTCCAAAGAACCAGCCCCCTGGTCAAAATATACTTCAGAGCTTACCTAAAAGTCATGCTGGTAACCAATCTTTTAGTAACTAAAAACTAAAGGTTTATTAATATTCAAAAAAGGAAGAGAGTTAAGAGGTTAAAATTAATCAAATACATTACAGTTGATTTCAGAGTTTATAGATCAGGATAATGGCAGTGATGTTAAATATGCCAGTTTGTAATAACTCTCTTTGGTTCATCCCAAATGTTGGGATCCTCAGTCCATTGTTCAAAGCTCTTTTGTTAGAAATCAGAATCCAGAGATGTGGAGCAGGAAAGAGGCCAAGAAGTGATGTCTCAGTCTCCACTTTTATATCCTCAGTCCATAGTGCATGGAAAGTTAGTGGCACAAACATGGAGTCTTGGATCACATGTCCTTACGTGCCATCGCTGAGTCATGGAGCAGCCGGTGTCTCCATGCCTTCAGAGACGTCCTCAGGAGGGGCTCACTGAAAAGTTGATTCTCCTCAGTGGGCCATCAACACATGACTGACTAGCTTTGATGTGAATTTGTCTTGTGGGTGTTACCCAGGAACACAACATACTTGAGATACAAACATCTAGTGAATATTCATAACTTCATATACAATTATGATACATGGATTTAAACAAGATAGTCATATTTAACAGACTATAACTTTTCCATTGATACCTTACAGGGCATGCATGGTACAAGATTTATTGCAATTGTATAACAGTGGTTGCCACACTAATATAGAGGGTCACCTTCTTTTTATACAGTGTCACACCCCTGTCCATTCCTGTGTTACAGTGTTAAAATGTATAAATAGAGCTAATGAGCTTTTAAGATCTCTCAAACTAATAATTCTGAAGTAGACAGTACACTACGTGGTTGGATATATATTCATAGCAAGAAACTCATCACTAGGACACAACCGTATGAGTTCCATTACTGGGGACATGTGTCTATTGAAACAATTTTCACAGTTGGTCATAAAGATATGTGTGAAACCCATTCTTCTCTTTAGCAACACAAAAGGAAAGCCAGAAAATTTACAAAAGCATTATCTGGTGTTAACCTCTGTAGACTTTAGCTTCATTGTCATAAGGTAACATTATGACATTAATTAAATGATCAAGAATGGAAATCTGGGGCCTTATTCGCCTCTCTCTTACACCATTTTTATACCAGTGTAAATTCACTAAAGTCAGTGGAGTTGCACCTGATTTACACCAGTGTAACTGAGAAGAGAAACAATACATTTAACCGCAAGGACATGAGGGAACTGTTATATCATAGACCAGAGTCTCACCTTCATTGCACCTGTGCAACTCTGCACGCCTGGGGGTGGGGGCACATGGTACAGCTGGGCAGTTGAGCTGGGGAGCTGTGTTGAGCTGGGAGAGGCAGAGACAGAAGTGGAGGAACAGCTGGGAGCTATTTGGAGACGCTGCTGCTTTAACTCTGCCGGGAGAGGCAGAGGAACAGCTGGGAGCTGCATGGAGGGGCCGCTGCTTCTGGAAAGAGGAGGGTTGCCGAGGGGGGGGGCAGGGGATGCAAGCTGTTCCGGGGTTGTGCCCCCCCCCCCACTAAGGTGTCCAGATGACCCAGTATTATAGGGATAGTCCTGATATTCTGTGCTTTTTCTTACATGGGGCCTATTACCCCCACCCCAATTTTTCACTTTCTGTCTGGTCTCCCTCCCCCCACCATCAACAGGCACAGGTCCTCTATGTTACATCTTACAACTGTCTGACTTTAAAGTGTATGGATTGCAGGTGGTATCCATGTTCCCAAAAACAACTCATGTAAATGATACAAAAATAGGTTGTGTGGCACGACACAGTCCACAAAAGCTAAAAGCACACTTTGAACTCTAGGCCCTGAATCAAATCAGTTCCTATTATTCTGGCCAGGAATCCTCCTGCAGGCAGCTCTGCTTGGTTCCTATTAAACCTAGCAACCATCAAGATCTGAAAATGGCTCATCATTGCTCAGGCAACATGCAGACTCTGCACACCAGTTAACTATTTCTCCTCTTATCCCCTCTCTATTAAGAAGTCCTGACTACTCGCCTGCCTAAGCTGTCATTCATGATACTCAGCTGAGCAGGCCCGGGGAAATTATCGTGTCATTACATACAGGAGTCACTCCAGAAGCTGCATGGTGACAGCATTTCAAATTAGCCTGAGAGGGTCTAATTTACTGGATACCTAGCTGCTCTCAGGAATACGCAGGGAGAGCTTGTGGGGAGTGCAGTTTCCAGATGAGAAATCTGACATGGCCAATTATCCATTCAAGATGTAGCTCAGCAACTGCACTAGCATGAGTTCATGTCTGAGCTGGAGTAACTTATAAACATAACACTCACTGTCAATGACTGCAAGGTGGGTGCACGTTTGGTAATTTTAAACTAACCCGGTGCACTGTTTTGAACAGTCCACTAAAACTGACAAGTAGTACTGGGATGTTTTGGGAACCTCCAGACCAGTAACCTTTGGGGCTTTTGTGCTGTGTATCCAGGGTTCAGATCTCTCACCCTGACACCACTAGCTTGCCCTCAAGCACAAGGTCTTACCCTGGCTCTCACCAACCTAGTTACTCTTTGCAGAGTGACAACAGCAGCTCTTCCAGAGTGGGGAAATTCTCTCTTGACTTGAGAGCCCAGATATTCTTTTCAATTTCAGTTGTCTCAATGTCTTTCCATTAACTATAGTGATCCACCATTGTCTTCTCCTGGTATGAACAATGGAGAGTTACTTGAAGCTGGTTTTGTGTAAACAACTGACTTGGGAAGCCTGACTTCCCTGCCTGACTGCTCGCTGCCCTGCTGTGAGTTGTAGTGCTGATTATGCGCACTGTTTTCTATTGTGACAAAGTTCTTCCTCTATCTTGGTGGGTCCTGCGCTTATTGGCAGATTTTCTTGCCTCAGAGATTCACCATGTGGGTTGGGGAACAGCCCAGAGACCTTCCCCTCTGGAAGAACCCACAGTCCAGGTCAATTGGGAGGTTTGGGGGGAACCCAGGCCCGCCCTCTACTCCGGGTTCCAGCCCAGGGCCCTGTGGACTGCAGCTATCTATAGTGCCTCCTGTAATAGCTGCATGACAGCTACAACTCCCTGGGCTACTTCCCCATGGCCTCCTCCAAACACCTTCCTTATTCTCACCACAGGACCTTCCTCCTCATGTCTGATAACACTTGTACACCTCAGTCCTCCAGCAGCACACCCTCTCAGCTCCTTGTGCCTCTTGCTCCTCACACTCTCACCACAAACTGCAGTGAGCTCCTTTTTAAAACCCAGGTACCCTGATTAGCCTGCCTTAATTGATTCTAGCAGCTTCTTCTTAATTGGCTCCAGGTGTCCTAATTAGCCTGCCTGCCTTAACTGGTTCTAGCAGGTTCCTGATTACTCTAGTGCAGCCCCTGCTCTGGTCACTCAGGGAACAGAAAACTACTCATCCAGTGACCAGTATATTTGCCCTCTACCAGACTCCTGTACCCCAGTGGTCTGGGTCTGTCACACCATATACACAAATACATAAATTCATAACCCCAGTTTGTATAATTTCATAATGCCCATCAAGTTCAGAACATTACAAACTTTCATAAACGCCCTTACTCAATATATTTTTATAATACAATAATACAGTATGCACTCAGTTGGTTTATCTGCTAATTTTTTTGGTTTTAAACCTTCTGTTCTCTCCTTGGGCTGCCTGGATCCTGTTTGTGACGGGTGACAAACATGTTTCCAGCACTTTATTTGTCCCCTCTCCCATTGTACCTCTATGCACCATATGGCTTTTTCAAGGAAGTACTTTATTTCATTTCTTTTCAGGTATCGTTTGTGGGTTCTTTATTTAAAAGCATTAGCTATAACCATCCATCACTTATGGAGCCCAGTGAACAAAGATGTATGGCCATAACAAAATTATAAAGCCAGGGAACAAAAGGTTACTATTTACAGCTCTTTACATCTCCAGGGGAAAAGATCACATGGCGCTATTGAAGGAAGTGGAGGGGTATGAAGGGGAGAAAGTTTCTCACTGAACTATAAAAAATTCATTAATACTCCTTTGCACTTCTCTTTGAAGAGAAGCATCATGCCACATTGATTTTTATTTCAATTAGATTGATACATTTTCCAGCATGACATGAAGTTTTATTTAGAAGAATGACTCAATTTAATATTTGTAGGGCCACAATACAGAGGTGGGACTTTCTTCTATGCAGACAAAAGTAAGCCTCCTCTTCCATTACAAAAAGACTTTTCTAAGTTTAAAAAATACAAACCAACCACGTTTGTTGAAATGTACGTTTTCAGTGGTTTTGGCTATATTCTATCCATTGTTCTAAGTACAGTCAAATAGTCCTGTAGTTGCTTGTATGATGTTATATGGGTGACGTTAGAAATCATAGGTCAGACCATCTGTTGGTGGAAATTAGTGTAATTCCAGAGACATCGAAGGAGTTATGCTGATTCCCCTCAGCTGAGGATCTGCCCCTATATTTTCTCTTGATGCGCAAGATAAAGGGGGGAGGGATAGCTCAGTGGTTTTAGCATTGGCCTGCTTAAAACCAGGGTTGTGAGCTCAATCCCTGAGGGATCCATTTAGGGATCTGGGGCAAAAATCTGTCTGGGGATTGGTCCTGCCTTGAGCAGGGGGTTGGAATAGATGACCTCTTGAGGTTCCTTCCAACCCTGATATTCTAGGATACCTTTTCCTGTAATATATTTCCTGTCAGTGAAAATTTGACATACTGTATGCATGTAAATCCGCCACACAGTTAATGCTGCATGTACTACTTTTTCTGTTAGATATTATAGGTTTGGTAAGCCAGTAGCTAATGTCTCTAAAGTATGCAAGAGGACTTCCACCTAAGACACAACTGGCAAAACTTTTTCTACCAGCTTGGCTAGAATGCATACATATGTTAGGTATAAAGAAGTAAAAAATGTTGGTGTTGTTTAATATGTTCAATTAGTTTTAATAATGTATTTCTAAGGTAATGTTAAGTGAATCGCTAGCTTTAATAGAATTTAATATGGAGTATATGAACTATGACCCTTGGACTCCATCCTTGTAAGCAAAGTTGTTTGCAACTTAGACACTGGAGTTCTCTGGCTCAAACCTGACAGAACCAGTTTTTCCTGCCAAAAAGGCTATATAAGAGCCTGCTCAGTGCCTGCGTGGGGCTGTCCATTCTAGCGGCAGCGTGAGCACGGTCGGGTCTTCCTAACCCTCCAGAGCTAGAGAGAAGAGTACCATCTATCCCGCAGTGAGGTTGAGGAAGGAGAGGCCTGTCATCACTATCCCCGTCACAGCAAACTGAATCCATTTTACCTGTGGAGGGTCCTGCTTTCCTGGTGTCCATCTTCCCAGGGGTCTCCCTGCGACAAAGTCCAATAGTCGTCGGAACTCCCCAGTAGTTCTCCCTGAAGGCTCTAAATTAGCCGGAGAGTAGAAGGTCCTGGGCTTCGCACCTGCACGCTGTGTCTACTATACCTAAATCATAGGAAATGTTTCTGTACTGGGGTTTCTTTTATTGTTTTTCTAAATGCCAATGGAGGTTTTGTGGGTTGGAGCTTCAAGCTCCTAAAGCCAGTCACTGAATCACTGTATGGTTAAGATTATGTTTCCTCCCCCACCCCGCATTTTTCCCAGTTTTCTGTACCTTTGCTCTTAATATACTTACCTTTGTTTGCACCATATTACCTTGTCTCTCTTTATTTTTATTATATCACAGAGGGAGGGAGGGACACCCTTATTGTAAGCTAAATCCACCGGTGACAGACATGGAAGAGAGCCAAGTCTGCTCTTCTGAGAAAAGGGGCTTTCCTTTTCTATCTTTCCCTCTACCATTTTTCTAATATTTTCTCTCTGAAGTGTTACCTTACTCCCCTTGGGGTAACACATATCTCAAACATCTCAGGTTGAACGTTAGTTAGGATGTTCATATATACTAAGCTAAATTCACAATTGGCATAAATCAGTAACAACTTCAAACTTAAAGAGTTGCACTGGCTTATGCCACAAGTAAATGTGGCCCGCTGAATCTAGCAGTTGCTGGATGAAGAATTGGTTAATTCTAGTCAACTCTCCTTCCAGAAGTTGGCAGAAAATTCATTAAAAATACTTTTAAAATTGGTGTTGCTCCATAAAACTTAGAGGTTTGCAAGCAGGGCGCTTGTGTGGTCAGAATGAATTTTCTCTCTATCTTTGCTTCTGTATATGACCATTCTTAATATCTGGCTGACAAGGATCAGTCAGTATAGTGTCTTCATAGCTAATGATTTTGGATCAGAATTGCATCTTTGCTAAGTCACACATTGTTGTAAAGCAGGGATCGGCAACCTCCGGCACACGGCTCGCCAGGGTAAGCACCCTGGCGGTCTGGGCCAGTTTGTTTATCTGCCGACTCCGCAGGTTCGGCTGATCGCGGCTCCCACTTACCCTGGTGAGCCGCGTGCTAGAGGTTGCCAACCCCTGTTGTAAAGCAAACAAGAGAGCTCAGTATCAGTGCTGAGATAATAAAATGATAATAAGTGCTATAGAAAGACATAAGATAGGTAAGTAGAGAGTGTTGCAAAGGAAACTGACTCTGATCTTCGGAGACTTCTCTTAAACCTTCTACTGCACACCACAAAGCAGGGTTTGGGGATTTATTCTCTTTTTGTTCAACTAACTGATTTTAAAAGGAAGCTGAATCATGCAATTCTTTACTAATTATCATCAAATCACATTTTAATTTGCATGATTTTAAGTAATTTTAATTTTTTTTCAAATAGTCATGTCAGACCATGGAGGGGTGGAAGCTCCAGTTCCAAAGACTTTCAAAACACAGTCATTACAACCCTGGAAGAAGTCAAAAAAGTCCTCCATAAACATCAAATCAAAATAATTTAATGCTTTTTTTTTTTTTTTTTAAATAGAGACACGATGCCTTACCAGTATGAACACTGGAAAAAAACATGCCCTTGTGAAACTGAAAATTACAAAGAACTGCATTAGACTGAGCAGCCAACAAGGTTAATATTGCATGTCAAAAACAAAATGACAGAAGTTAAATGGTGTCAATGATTCGCTCTTTTCTCTTGCAGTCAATTACAAAACTGGTTGTCAGAATTGCTAAAACCCAATAATCATGTGATTGATAGACAGCTCTAAAAGTCAAGTATATAAAAGCAAAGTGATTTTTCCCATTTACTCGATCACTTCGACCCAGATAATAAGTAGAATTTAAGATCTTTTGTGGCAAAAGTTAGAAAGGATCAATCTGTATGTTTAAAAGAATCCTTAACACCTCAATTGAAAATAGATCATTCAATATGCCAAGACAAAAAAGTGCAAACTATATTCAGTCACCCAGTGACATTAAAGTAATTTCAAATAAAACATTTTAAGCAGCACAAGTTTTAATCTTCAAAGATGAACTTTTAAAATGAGTCTAACATTCAACTGAGAAATAAAAGTGAATCTGTCTAGTGAAGACAATACCAATGTTAGGTCCTTTTTCACAGCATTTCTGAGATGTTTTGATGCACACTTAGCTGAATTACAATATATCAGATGAAAGGGCATGAATTTGATGGGATTTTCAAATGGGCTATTCATTGGGCTAACTCTGCTCCTAGTGCCAAATCTGAGCACTATTTGAAATCCCACCCACGGTGGTTTATTCACTATTGCATAGTTGATTTTGTAATTGTAGAAAATTAGAAAAATGAAACACTAAGATGTCCATAACAAGATTAGTATTGAATTTTTGGGGCCATTAATTGACTTGAGAGATGGCACAGGGTAATTTGTAGGAGGAGGAGACCACAGACATGACAAAGCACACCAACCTGGCAGAGGGCATGGCATCAGTGGGGCAGGGGTTGTTTGAAGATTTTAATCCCAGGCCCTGTGGTAGATTTCCAAAGACAGATCCCATCATGGTACTTTTCAGAAGGAGACAGGGATAACATTGTTTTTGTCTATGGTAACAATCATTTTAAAGTTGAATTCCCCTATTAAACTGAATTTACTATTGATTTTCATTTAAACAAACAAAAGACCACATTGCCCTTCTTCTAGGCACTTTTGCCATCAATTAAAATGCGACTCTCAAGCAATTTTTAAAAACTGCAGAACAAAATCTCACCACACCTTGATTGCCCAAAGGAGACAGCACTTCCGTCCTCCCACAACACCCTTTCCCAAAGATGAGCTTTTTCAGAGTGACCCCTGAAGGGGAACAGTTACAGGCTATTTTGGACCAAATGGGAAGTTCATGGGAAGACAGTAAAAAGTTACACAAAGAGTCCCCCCCACCTTTTTTTTAAACATTGCAATCAGGGAACTTTGTTAGAATAATAAATCAATTATTTTTGCTGTGTTCTATGTATGTGTCATAATATACTTGCAAACGGTAACTTTTTCTTTTCTTTTTAGGAAGTATTCGGTGGGGGGGGGGGGGAGGGCGGAACTGCAAGAGACACAAACATACCAAAGTTAAATTTAATACTACTGCTTGGTAAAGAGTGATGAATGAAAGGAAATGCAAAGGGTTAGGATGGCATTCTGGTACTGACTCAGAAAAGCACTTACCCACTTGCTTAACTTTAAGCCAATGGGAGTGAAGCACATGCCTAAATGCTTGGCTGAAGCATGACCTCTTTCCTGAACTCAGTTCCTTGTGAGTGAATGTACTGCTGGACTCTTGGAATAGCATGGAATATTAGTGCTGTATCAAAACACAGAAGGGGAAGATGGGAAGAACAGAGAGACACTCAATCTCTATAGCTGTCCCCTATGACTCCTGGAAGTCACATGAGATTGATTTTGTGCAATACAGTCTCATGATCCTTATGGATGACTCTCTAGTTCTGTGCTGTTGGTAGAAGGCAAACATTCTGCTCCAATCCCTGCCTGTGTGTCCTGAAGGAAAACTCCCTGTAATCCCTAAAATGAGTGATTGAGCCCTATGAAAGGGAGGAAGAATTACCTTAAATGTTTAATTCCATTTCCATCCCAAATAGAATGTGCTGTAACGTTCAGGCAGGAATACAAGATTTTCCCTTGAGTTTGCCAGCTATTGTTGGTTTGCATCCCACTACAATGACTTGAACACATCCTTGTGTCTGTGCCAACATTTTTGTTTTCAGATTTGTTAGCCAAAAGTATAGGCCAATTGTACATTTGGATTTATGAAACATGTTTAACAGGCAGATTAATGAAAATAGTGAAGGAAAGATCTGAATAATATTAGATGCATTATAAAATCAGGAATTAGCTGTGGGTTTTGTCAACATCTCTGTCCTTAGAACTCCATCTATAATTTCTCACTAGACTCTGGATTAGAATCTCTCATGAATAGAACTTCAATCCACTGAACCCACTTCACTTCATTTCTACCCGAAGAACTTTAGAATTCCATGGAATCTCATTCAGAAACCCCACTTCCCTTCCCTATTGATTCCTCTGTTTGATTTGAACTTGTCGGTTCTTCTCTCTCTTTCCCTCCTTAGAGGGTATCAAATATTTTCCAGTATTAAAAAATATTAAAACCCTCCTGGTAGCTCGGATTTCATTCTTTTTTTTTAAAAATCACATTTATCATGTATGGTACGTCCCCCTTTTTAATTTCTTTCCTTTAACTCTTTTTGTGTCCTAGATTCTGAGGAATGTTGGCAGCTGTCTTCATTTACATTTTTTAATCTTCACCTGTCACTCTTTTGAGCTGCTGTTTCAGGCTTCTCTCTATCACCTGACATGCACTTTTCTCATCTTACTTCTATTTGCTTTCTTGTTTTCAATGAGACATTTTTTTTAATACACTCATCACATCAGATCTCTACCGAAAAAGAAATCATAGGGCCAAACTGCTCTGTTATGCCAATGCAACCCCAGAGACTTCAATGAGGAAACACAGTCGTAAATGGGAGACAAATTTAGCTCTCAGTCTAGTGGCTAACTAAACTCTCTATCTGAAAGTAGTAATGGCAGATGGGATCAAAGGAATGATTAGAGAAGAACTCATAGCTGATATATGTGATCTCTTATTCTGAACAAACAGTGATGGTTTGCAAAGCAATCAAAATGATGAAATTCCTAGATGAAGGAGAGAGAGACTCTTTGGCATCATCAGGCTTCATATCTCATGAGATCTGATAACTTTGCATCCATGTTCTTAACTAAATCTGGGATTCACAACATTTGTAAATGGATTTAGTTAAGTGTAAAATTAAAATAATAAGATAATAGATTACAGTGCTCCTGATGTCTCTCCCACACTTTCCCTCCCCACTGGTACCAAAACGTCAGTGATCACTTACAGCTCCCTTCTGTGATCTGTACATTTTAAAGGAAATGTACATCTTGTTGCCATTTCTCAGTTAATAGCACCGCTGGCTTTAGCAACTGTTAATTAGACTTGTTAATTAGATTGCCTGTGAATTTCATATAAACACCACTTTCATAATTGTGCTAATGAGTGAAATGGGCAAACATGTCTCATCATCAAAAGCAGTAAAAAAAATTTATTGACCTAGACTTTGCTATATCAAAATAGAGAACCACAGTCCTGGACAGGGCTTTGGAGTGGAGCCCAGAGCTGGAGCAGCTCCGGAGCAGTGGAGCTGCAGGTTTTTGCCTGGACCTTGCTCCGGAGCCGGAGCACAGCTCCAAAGCCCTGGTCCTGGAAGCCTTGTTTCAATTCAAGCAGAACTACTGCTCTACTCTGAGTGCATTGGATGATCCAGGAAATCATAAGCAGGGCTCAGCAGAATGAAAACATGAGTTTTTTAAAAAAACATGTCATTCAATCTGTTTTCTTGCGTGTCACCTGGCTTTCCGGACAGCTCTACACCTGAGGGCAGGTGTGATGATAGCTGAGCAGTACATAGATTTAAACTGTAAGGTTTCTCTGTGCTGAGATCAGCTTTCATAGATATTTCAAAGACTCCAAAAGCACAAAACATACTATGCTGTCCTTCTCCAGAGCATCTCCTCGGGGCCAGCCTTAGGGAAAATGGCACCCTGGGCAACCTTGTATTTTAGCACTCTGGGCTCCCTCTGCTTCCCCAGACTCCCCACCCTTCACCCCATTGCCCCCCAGACCCAGCTGCCTCCCCACCCCATTGCCCCAAGTTCAGATTTAAAAAAAAAATCAATCACACAGAACAGCTCATTTGTAATGTCATGTCAATAGTTGAAGCCAAACAACTTGACAGACTGCCAGGCATTTGTTTGGACACAACTCTAGTTCCCTGCTGACTTTTTTGTGCGCTTGTAATCCTGTATACATGTTATAATTTACGTGTTATTTTTGGACTTCTGTTTCTGGAGGAGTGGGGGAAGTAGAGTGTCATTAATTAATCAAACTTTTTACAATGTATGTTTGTGACAGAAGTACCTAGAAGCTCTAGTACACAATTTTCAAACAAAGCCAACTGTAAAATCAAAAACAACCAGGTACAATCAGCACCTTGCTATAAAATATCTCACATATAAACTCAAGACATAGCACAGGTTTTATATATTGAACTTATGCGATCATATCAATCTTTCTTTCACATAATTAATGCAAAGGGGGCCATCTTCAGATATTGAATGCATAGATCCGTGTAGACATATGTGAGAAAATAGCTACTATCTATATATATGTAACACATCCCCTCCACATGTGTAGGTTTGGCAAATTGAGCATTTGATAGGAATATGAAGCAGAAGCTCGGCTGGTGTAAATTGTCATTGTTCTAATAAAACAAGTGACACCAGCTGAGGATCTTGCCTTGTGTGTATATACATGCACATAGTGATGTGACGACCACATTTAAAATAAAAATTAATATCCATTCATGCAAAAAAGTGTGGGGTGTAAGACAGGGAGGATGTAAAGCAAAATAAAAGATGATCAAAAACCTTACTCAGCTGGGATCAAACAGCAGAGAGAGAGAGAGAGAGAGAGAAAATTCAAAGTCAGCCAGTGAAACACAGACTAATACATTTCTGAGACAGGAAATGGAAGAAATAGGCTTTCTTAAGAGCAGTCTTGAAAAACACTCAAACATAGGAGGGCAACGAGCCCCCCTGTTGTTCCACTTGCAACAGTCTGCAAGCTCACACCTAGCCAGCCATTTCCTGGACACACACATTGAACATCAGGCTAGTTGAAACAGGCACACAACAGGATTTATGGCAGAGCCTTAAAGAAACATTGTCATCTCCCATATGACCCCACATTTAAATGTTGTTAAAACATGTTTTTACAACCCCGAGAAAGACGGTTGGTTTTGTTTTTAAACTTTGATGGAAACAGTTGGTTTTGAACAAACAGTCCCTTGTAACGTTTGCAACCCGAACAGCCTAGCACAGAGAATCTGAAGGTGAAATTGATTGTAAACAAAAATGAAACCAACCTCAGTGTCCAAACTGAGAGAATGAAAAAACAAAACAAGCTGCAGATGTATTGAAGGGTAAAATGAACTGTTAAATGTTCAGATTTTGTCATCTGAGAGCCAAAACCCATTGGAGTCAGTGAAAAGTCTCTCATTGACTTCAATGAGCTGTATGTCAGTCCCTAAGTTGGTACAAGGTATCATCTCATGTGTATTTAGTTACATATTTGATTATTTAATAATTAATCTAATCTCTTTAATAGTCTAAAATGTAAAATAGGTAAAGATACATGTGTGTTTATAGTCTATGGATTTAAGGTGACAAACAAATTTAAAGTCCCTCTACACCTTTCAATTTCATATGGTGGCCATCTTGTTAATAACCACACCCAGCTCAGCCATAGAGGAGGAGGAAGTTGTCTCATACTTCTCTTGCTGAGCAGAGAGACCAGTAGCCTCCAGAGACTGTTGTAGGGAATTTAAATGGGAAGGATCTCTACCATCATGCGTCTGATGAAGTGGGTATTCATCCACGAAAGCTTATGCTCCAATATGTCTGTTAGTCTATAAGGTGCCACGGGACTCTGTTGCTTTTTATCGTATTTTATGTTTTCCGTCTAAACACAAGGCTTTTGAAATGAGATTATAAAGACTGTATAACAAATTATTATCATTAACATAGGGCCCTAGTCATCCTAATATCAGTCACGAAAGGTCCAAGTGTTAGTTAGCATGCTGTTTCTTGCTCACATTTATCATGAGAAATTAGAAATCAAGTGGTCCACCCCACAAAGGCAGGTTGACAACTGCATGGTATGTTCTAAAAATGGGAAAAAATAATTTATACAAATCAAGCTATGCTGGAATGTTAAATTTAGTCAGGACTCCTGATGCATTTTCTGTATTTACATCATAACACCGAGGACACTTGCAAGGGAAATGAAAAAGGAAAGGTATGGGGAATAACACAAACAAGGAATGTGGGAATGTACAGACACTGAACAATATCTCAGAGACTTGAGGCTCAGCTCTCTGATGGATATCTTAATTGGGAAAGATAAGATGTGGTACAAGTGCTCAAATCTGTTGCTATCAGCATAATTATCTCTCCACTCTTACAGCTAGAACAAATCCTCAAAAAGACCTTTACCCATCTTCAAGTTTTCTTCACTAGGTCAGTCACTTTGCTGCTGTGTGTGTTAGTCCTGTAATAGCTTGATCACTTTTAAAAATAGGGATGGAGAGGACTGCTGGAAAAGTGGAAAAGTAAAATAGAGATGAATAAATTACTTTTCTTTTATTCCCACCTCTTTGATGTATGCAAGGAATATAGTGAGTATTTGAGTAGAAAAGGCTGCTTCCTTCCTTCCTTCTACCAGACCTCAGCATGTCTGCATCTTTTAGACAACTTGAGGTATGGTATCCCAAATTGATATCCCCAGTCCTCTTTCTCCATGGAAAAGTCCGGGACAATCCAATGGAGGTATTTCTATGCACGCATATGAGGCAAGACCCATATATATATTATAAGCCTCACCCACACATTACTGAGCATTGGGAGTAGGCATGAAGGATACCCAGTGGATAACATGATGCCTTCTATAAGGGGCTGTCATAACTATAAAGGGAAGGGTAACAGCCCTCCTGTGTACAATACTATAAAATCCCTCCTGGCCAGAGACTCCAAAATCCTTTTACCTGTAAAGGGTTAAGAACCTGGCTGACACCTGACCCAAAGGACCAATAAGGGGACAAGATACTTTCAAATCTTGGTGGGGGGAAGGCATTTGTTTGTGCTCTTTGTTTTGGGGGTTGTTCGCTCTTGGGACTAAGAGGGACCAGACATCAATCCATGCTCTCCAAATCTTCTGAACAAGTCTCTCATATTTCAAACTTGTAAGTAACAGCCAGGCAAGGCATGTTAGGTTTATCTTTGTTTTCTCAACTTGTAAATGTTCCTTTTGCTAGAGAGTTTACCTCTGTTTGCTGTAACTTTGAACTTAAGGCTAGAGGGGGTTTCTCTGGGCTCTTTGAATCTGATTACCCTGTAAAACTATTGTCCATCCTGATTTTACAGAGATGATTTTTACCTTTCTTTAATTAAAAGCCTTTTTAAGAACCTGATTGATTTTTCCTTGTTTTAAGATCCAAGGGGATTGGATCTGGACTCACCAGGAATTGGTGGGGGAAAGGAGGGGGATGGTTAAATTCTCCTTGTGTTAAGATCCAAGGGTTTGGATCGGTGTTCACCAGGAAATTGGTGAAGAAGTCTCTCAAGGCTACCCAGGGAAGGGAGTTAGTACCTGGGAGTGGTGACAGCAAAACGAGATCTAAGCTGGTAATTCAGTTTAGGGGTTCACATGCAGGTCCCCATATCTGTACTCTAAGTTCAGAGTGGGGAAGGAACCTTGACAGGGGCTTTCAATCTAGATTAGATATTTTGGACCAATGGAGCTACACTGATTTTTTTTCATAGATTTATAAATTTTAAGATCAGAAAAGATCATTACGATCATCTAACACTGGTCTACAATTTTTGAGAAGTCGTCTGCTTCAGAGATAAAATGTGCTATTTATTATGTATTTTGATGTGCTGAATTCAAATATGACAATTAAAACAACTGATTGGCTACTGTTTCTAAGATATTTAAGTTTTTACATTTTATGTCTATGTATATTGTGTAGATAGTAGAGTTTTAATCATAAATTGTAAACCTAGGTCTTTTCATGTGTTTATGGTTGCTTTACATGATAATATTTCACCTGTCCTGTTTATGTAACACTTTAAAAATCAGCAAAAGGGTTATATACATAAAATTTATTATGAAACAAAAGGCAAAAAACTATTATGTACGTAGTTTAGTCCTATTCAGTGTCTACTCGGCGCTTCTTGGCTTTCCTCTTGTATTCATTAAATGGAGCATCTCTTGTCACTGTCCAGCAATAGTCTGCAAGCATTGATGGGCTCCATTTGCCCTGATAGCGTTTCTCCATTGTTGCAATGTCCTGGTGAAATCGCTCGCCGTGCTCGTCGCTCACTGCTCCGCAGTTCGGTGGAAAAAAATCTAGATGAGAGTGCAAAAAATGTCTCTTTAGTGACATGTTGCAACCAAGGCTTTTGTATGCCTTGAGGAGGTTTTCCACCAACAACCTGTAGTTGTCTGCCTTGTTGTTTCCGAGAAAATTATTGTTATTAAAGTTATTGCCACTAACTGGAAGGCTTTCCATGCCGTCTTTTCCTTGCCATGCAGTGCATGGTCAAATGCATCATCTCGAAGAAGTTCATGAATCTGAGGACCAACAAAGACATCTTCCTTTACCTTAGCTTCACTTAACCTTGGAAATTTTCCACAGAGGTACTTGAAAGCTGCTTGTGTTTTGTCAATGGCTTTGACAAAGTTCTTCATCAGACCCAGCTTGATGCGTAAGGGTGGTAACAAAATCTTCCTTGATTCAACAAGTGGTGGATGCTGAACACTTTTCCTTCCAGGCTCCAATGACTGTCGGAATGGCCAATCTTTCTTGATGTAGTGGGAATCTCTTGCACGACTATACCATTCGCAGAGAAAACAGCAGTACTTTGTGTATCCAGTATGCAGACCAAGCAAGAGAGCAACAACCTTCAAATCACCACAAAGCTGCCACTGATGTTGGTCATAGTTTATGCACCTCAAAAGTTGTTTCATGTTGTCATAGGTTTCCTTCATATGGACTGCATGCCCAACTGGAATTGATGGCAAAACATTGCCATTTTGCAGTAAAACAGCTTTAAAGACTCGTCTTCGATGAATCAATGAACAGTCTCCACTCATCTGGATTGTGAACGCTGTTGAGGGCTGCCATCACACCATCAATGTTGTTGCAGGCTACAAGATCACCTTCCATGAAGAAGAAGAATGGGACAAGATCCTTTTGATGGTCATGGAACATGGAAACCCTAACATCACCTTCCAGGAGATTCCACTGCTGTAGTCCGGAGCCCAACAGCTCTGCCTTACTCTTGGGTAGTTCCAAATCCCTGACAAGGTCATTCAGTTCACCTTGTGTTATGAGGTGTGGTTCAGAGAAGGAGGATGGGAGAAAATGTGGGTCCTGTGATATTGATGGTTCAGGACCAGAAGTTTCATCCTCTTCCTTGTCTGACTCAAGTGAGAATGATTCTGGTGCATCGGGAACCGGCAGTCCTTCTCCGTGGGGTACTGGGCGTATAGCTGATGGAATGTTTGGATAATGCACAGTCCACTTTTTCTTCTTTGACACACCTTTCCCAACTGGAGGCACCATGCAGAAGTAACAATTGCTGGTATGATCTGTTGGCTCTCTCCAAATCATTGGCACTGCAAAAGGAATAGATTTCCTTTTCCTGTTCAACTACTGCCGAAGATTTCTTGCACAAGTGTTGCAGCATAAGTGTGGGGCCCACCTCTTGTCCTGATTTCCAATTTTGCAGCCAAAAGAAAGGTGATAGGCTTTTTTAACCATAGTGGTTATACTGCGCTTTTGTGATGCAAAGGTCACTTCACCACAAACATAAAGCAGAAGTTATCTGCATGTTCATACAAGTACGAGGCATCTCTGCTCACTTTGGCTAAACAGAAATGTGTCCCTTTGCAAAATCAAACACTGACAAATAAGAGAGCACGACACTGTATGATTTCTAGAGCTGATATAGGGCAAGTTGTTCAGCAGAGTGATGTAAGCTTCGTTATGATTGCATCATCCATGACTTCTAGGAATAACATGATGCAATTCATATCATGTATGACGCAATACCAGCTTCAGATTGCATCATTCATTGTTTTGCCTAAAAAGCAAGTACTGTCCAAACCCAGTCATAGATTTATTCATAGATCCAGTCAAAGATGTATTGTAGTCATTTCTGGTTTAAATTGGGATCCCTTCCCTTTATAACTCACTTATCCTCCGCCATTCCCAAGTCACGGGTCATATATACTGACCCAATAGCATATCTTGAAAACGAGAGCCAATCAACAATTTTAAGCATCATTTTCATTCTCAGTGACCCAGAATTAGTAAAGTTTGACTACATTTATTTCAGAAGCATTTTGGCTGTAGAGCAGTGTAATCAGACCTCTGTCATTGGCTAGGGAGGTTGTGGAATCTCCATCTCTGGAGATATTTAAGAGTAGGTTAGATAAATGTCTATCAGGGATGGTCTAGACAGTATTTGGTCCTGCCATGCGGGCAGGGGACTGGACTCGATGACCTCTCGAGGTCCCTTCCAGTCCTAGAATCTATGAATCTATGAATACCTGGGTCATAGAATTTCACCCAGTGATTTCTGCATCGAACCCAATAACTTCAGCTACAGCGTATCTTTTAGAAAGCTCTTAATCTTAATTTTAAAACCTCAAGTGATAGAAACTCCACCATATCCCTAGCTAGGGTGTTCCAATGGTTAATTATCCCGAATGGTAAAACTTTGTGCCTTGTTTCTACCATTAATTGGATTTATAGCTGCTGAGGCTCTGGCCCTTGGTGTAAGGCATAACAGATTTGGTATAATGTTATCTTTCTTCATGTTTAGCACAGTATTTCTTTGATTCCTGATATGCCAGTGAGGTCCATTAACACTCTATGTGTCTGCCTAGGGAGGTTGTGGAAGCTCCTTCACTGGAGATTTTCAAGAGGAGGCTGGATAGCCCTCTGTCTTGGATGGTTTTAGACCGGGGTCAGCAACCTCTGGCACGCAGCTTGCCAGGGTAAGCACCCTGGTGGGCCGGGCCAGTTTGTTTACCTGCCGCGTCCGCAGGTTCGGCCGCTCGCAGCTCCCACTGGCCCCGGTTCGCCACTCCAGGCCAATGGGGGCAGCGGGAAGCCACGGCCAGCATATCCCTCAGCCCGCGCCGCTTCCCACAGCCCCCATTGGTCTGGAGCGGCGAAGTGGGAGCCACGATCAGCCGAACCTGCAGATGCAGCAGGTAAACAAACTGGCCCGGCCCTCCAGGGTGCTTACCCTGGCGAGCCGCGTGCCAGAGGTTGCCGATCCCTGGTTTAGACACATCCTGCATCTTTGCAGGGGGGTTGACTAGATGACCCTTACAGTTCCTTCTTAATCTATAATTCTATGACATCATTTAAAATAGCAACACAACAGAATAGTGCAAGCAAACCCTCAGCACACACTATCCTCAGCAGAACCCAATAGATAGGACTTTCCCCACCAAACCTGTCCCCATAACATTCATGCCCATGCAGTCCCTTCCCCCTGCCCTCCATGGCAAAAAGATGGATTTTGCAGCATACCCTGAAGGTCAACAACCCTGGATTCTTTGTGACCACAAATGGAAACTGAGCCTCCTGGAGAATGCTCTATCATCAACTTTCATTCTGTTAAACTGAGGAGACTAGTATGCTGACACATCTGCAAACCAGCAGAAGTTTTGGCCAATCTCGAGCTTGTAAATTTGCATTTATACACTGTTCAAATAGCAAATTATGCAAATACATATTTAGGGATTTTAAAAAAAACCTGGGCCATTGAGCTGTTAAACTATAACAGCTTCTTCAGAACTATTAGCATCTATGCTGTCCATTGATATTTACAGAATTGATACAATGCATTTTAACCACCCAATATAATGTAACAGGTCTGCATAGTTAGAATCCCATATTAATGCTAGATGCCTTTTAATATCAGATAGGCCACAAAGACCCTTTAATTATATTTCTTTAGACATTTTAAAAACGCAGAGTTCTGCACAGAAAATTCTAATTAAAAATTGGAATAAGTCCTTGTTCATCAGCTAATTTAAAATTACAGTTCTTGGCCAACCTAGGATTGTTTTTTAATATAGCAGAGACTGAGATCATAACTCAAGATTAACTGCTAGACAAAATTTATTTCCAACATTTGAGGTCAGAATATAATAGCATCAAACTTTTAAAGAGTTTTATTTATTATCTTAAAAGTTTAAAACAGCCAAGTTATCTGTTTTTGAAAAGTGTTAAAAATGTATTCATAGCTGGGATGAACTATGGTACACCAGGCTTCAAGGGGAAAATGTTCTCCAGTTTTCAGCTATGTGGAAGAGCTTTAAGATATAGATTTAGATTGTGAGCAGTCTCTCTGTGTACACAAACACACACACAGCTCACCATATCACATTCTTCCTTTGGTGTGCTGTTGAGAGAAAACAGCAATTTTTTTTCCCACTTCTCCACATGGCGTTAGAATATATTCTGGTTTTTCAGAGGAGGTTTCAGGCTCCATCTCTCACAACTTTTGAAGCCATATGTCCTGTTTTTTTGTGGCAGAATCTCTGGTTACTTGTGCTACTGTGTTAGTGAGCACAGAGAAGTTAATAAGTCTGACCTCTGCCAATGCTGTGCTAAAATAAGATTCCAACAGGTCATTTTAATCAGGGAAGCAGAAAGAGAAGGCTGTAGGTAACATTTTTATTTCCGTAGGCAGAACAACAGTTGCTCCCCTCCTGATTTTTTGCTCTCCTAGGCTGTCCCAATTCTTGCAGTGTCAGAGGCACCAGTATCATACTCATTCCCACCCTTCATGTTGTTGGTAGTCACTTTGTCTCGAGCACAATGGTCTAAATTTTCAAAAGTGACTAATGATTTCGGAGAGCCTCATTTTTTTGGATACCCAACTTAAGACAACTTCAAAAGGGGCTTTGTTTTCATAAAGTGATAAGCCCTAAGCCACTGAGCATCAGGCCCCTTTTGGGGGTATTGTCAACTCCCCTTCAATCCCCATATTTGTGTCAGTCATGTTCTTGCTTCTTCAGTGCTCCACATGATGCAAGAGAGAACAGGCCTGAAAAATGAGCCTAGCTAAAGTGAAAGGGGAAGACTTTTGGTGAGCTCTCTCACAAGCAGGTTTTCTGCTCTGGATGAATATAAAAAATGAACCTAAGTACCAATAGGTCATTTTTGAAACTGTTACTGCTCAAATAATGGCTTATCACAGATCAACACTGCAAATCGCCACTCTCTTTGTCCTCAGCACACAAATCTCAATGACTCCTGCTTTCCGGCAATACCTTTTTGCTCCCATTGGCCCTGCTGAAGTTAAGGTTCGCTTGCAAAGATCACTCGCATGAAAATCTACTGACTTGCTGATCACAACTCAGTCCCGGCTGACCGGGAACATCCTCCACTTTGAGAAACAGGTGGGTTGGCTCTCAGTGGGCTTTGCCAGGGTCTATGCATAACTGATGAGCATGAAGCTGCCTGTGAAGTACAAGCTGCATAAATGCCAGGTCACAGGAAGGCCTTCTGGCACCATTAAAGTCAATGGCAAAGTTCCCATTGACTTCAGTGGGGATGAATTTTCACTGCATGTACACAAAGTGAAGGTAGGCGTTCTTCTGGGATAGTTCACATGAGTAGGAGGGAGCAGTAGGATCTTCTAAAATCCTGAGATCAGCTCTGATTCTGCGCTGCTGTCATATCACCCTTTAACAAAGCCTTTTGTACATACTTCTCTCACAGTAAATATGGGATACCTTGCCCTTCTATCCTTGCTTTTGCATAGAAAGAGTGTCTTGCTAATCACAGCTGAGATGGAGGAATGTGGTCAGATCATTTATAGCCATCGCTAACATCTCTACCAGAGTACCGGTGTGATAAGCAGGATCTAAGTGTGGCTGCTGAAAAATGTGAGGTGCAGGGCCACGAGTTAGTGAAAGTTGAAGGGGAGACCCAACGATTGCACTCACAGATGAAAAGCCAGGGAGAAGCTCACATGTCACAGTTGACTCAGATGAGGCCACAAAAATTTGTGATAGAGACTGGGGTATAGATGAGGGCTAGCTGTCTATGTGCAGAATCTATCCATGTAGGATCTCCTTTTGTGCCCATAATTGTAGTACCTGAGTGCCTAGTATGGCAGCTCATTTGTTAAATGGAGCATTTCCTCAGGGGATCTATATTCTAGGATCTCCACTAACTTCTGATTGGTTTTTAGATAGTTTAAGGTGTTGGCAATGTCTTATAAAATCCTAAACAGCATGGGAGCTGCCCCTCACCCTGTGCAATACTGCCACAGCTGGGGTCAGTGGAGATGCTCAAGCTGCATCTTCCTCAATTTAAACAAGAGAGAGCTTCAGCTTTGGAACTAGCTCTCTTTGGTCCAAAATAGACAGAACCTGTTGACCTCCAAGGTCTTGTCCCAGACTTTCAAGGAAGTTTTATATTTGCACAGTGAGGGAGTATTTAGAAGTGGGGAGGGAGTATTTATGAGTGGGGTGGGGGATTTTAATTTTAATTTCAGCTCATCATTTTCTGATTTTTAGGACCATGTCAGATTATCCTGGGTTGCACCAGTATGATTAAATTTTTAACATATGTCAAAGACCCTTTTTAATGTCTCACAAATATAAAATAAATATCTTCACACAAAATTTCCACATGTCAATCTTTGACATATCATCAGATGACATCAGCCAACTATTCACATGGATTCTTCACACAAGGGAATTTAGCCTACAGTGTTTTTCATGTCAACAGCAACCTTAAAACTACATTTCTATTCTGAGATCCACACAGACTCTACTGTTCTCCTCTCCACATGCACACAAGTAGTTCAGACATACAGGTAAGCCAAGCAGAATATCGGTGCTGAGATGTACCATGTGACTGAGAAAAATTGCCTCCCTAATCACTCACTACAGTGCCTATGGATGCTGCACTAGCAAACTAGCATGCTTTTCACATCACCTCCTTTGGTTTCAAATTGTTTCACCTAATGAATGTGGCAGTTATTTTCCAAGCACTGAGCATGAACTCCTGAGGAATATGTAAACGCTGGAAAAAGGAACAAACTAAAGCGTCAGGGAAGCATAAACAATATGGTTAGATTTTCAGTACACTGCAAAACTAGTTCTCTGCATTTTCAAAAATGCCTTAAAATATACACCCAAAGCCATTGGGTGGGGGAACATCTTTAGTTTCACTAACATTTGGCTGATGTGAGCATTAAAAGTAGCATTCTTCTTCCATACACTAAGCTTGAATTCTAAATCTGTAAGCAATGCATGGAAAAAACTATGTTTGCTAATGTCTTGGATGTTGATAAAACAAAAGGAACAAGAATAACCGTAATATAGCTTTACAATTTACTGAAGTACAAAAAGTAGCTTTCTTAAGTAGGCACCTTCTCAGTACTGTACTAATTGTCCACTAGGCAGGAAAACTCCATGACTTTCAGCTATGAGTTGTCTGCAGTTTTTTCCACTGTCGGAGAGGAGTGAGACACATCATACCCATCCTTAGATCCTAAAGGCTGGGGGGAGCAATCATTGTGACCCAAGAAGCTCTTAATGCCAATTGGTCAGGGGGACCACAAGGGTTACAGGAATCTCCTGCATCTGATACATACATTCTAGTTCACCAAAGAATGTCATAAGCAACAGAGGGTCCCGTGGCACCTTTGAGACTAACAGAAGTATTGAGAGCATAAGCTTTCGTGGGTAAGAACCTCACTTCTTCAGATGCAAGTAATGGAAATCTCCAGAGGCAGGTATAAATCAGTATGGAGATAACGAGGTTAGTTCAATCAGGGAGGGTGAGGTGCTCTGCTAGCAGTTGAGGTGTGAACACCAAGGGAGGAGAAACTGCTTCTGTAGTTGGATAGCCATTCACAGTCTTTGTTTAATCCTGATCTGATGGTGTCAAATTTGCAAATGAACTGGAGCTCAGCAGTTTCTCTTTGGAGTCTGGTCCTGAAGTTTTTTTGCTGTAAGATGGCTACCTTTACATCTGCTATTGTGTGGCCAGGGAGGTTGAAGTGTTCTCCTACAGGTTTTTGTATATTGCCATTCCTGATATCTGACTTGTGTCCATTTATCCTCTTGCGTAGTGACTGTCCAGTTTGGCCAATGTACATAGCAGAGGGGCATTGCTGGCATATATAACATTGGTGGACATGCAGGTGAATGAGACGGTGATGTTGTAGCTGATCTGGTTAGGTCCTGTGATGGTGTTGCTGGTGTAGATATGCGAGCAGAGTTGGCATCGAGGTTTGTTGCATGGGTTGGTTCCTGAGTTAGAGTTGTTATGGTGCAGTGCATGGTTGTCATGTGAATGTCATGTGAGTCTCAAATGAAAGCTGGCATCAAAATGGTCATCAATATCCATGTGAAATGTATGTACAGATACTATATAAGAAGTTATGTATATATACTAAAATATGTTCTTAAAGTCTGTATCAAAGTATTAGTCACCACCAATAGTGAAAAACAGGTTTTCTGTCAGATAGATGTCTACCATCTAGCTGTTTACATGTAACTTGAGTATTGTCTCCTTCACAGGTCTCCTACCACCAGTCTGAACTGAATGCAAACGAAGGATTGTAAGTACATCAGAAAGAAGGAAAAAGGAAGAGAAAAACAGTGGGAGAAGAGAACTTTATCTTGAGATGCATATCAAGTGTTTTCTTGAGTATATTTAGGGGGACAAAGGGAACCACTGGACCATCTTCACTGAGGAAGTACTAGGACAGTGATTTTGATTCCTGCAAAAGAGGGCTCAGCAAAGCTTGGTTGAAAATGCTGGAGAGAATTTTGCGTGAGAAGAGCTTCTTTAGCCAAGACAGTAACTTGTTAGTTTAGGCACTAGACAGCATGCTATGATTTTGTTTTATGTACTGTGACTGGTTGGATCACAGAAACCCCCTTGGGAGCTGCCACCCGATGTGCAAAGACTACCCCTGCTTCTGTTTTCCCTGCCACCTCAGGACTCCAGCACCCTGTCTTGCTGAGCCAGACACTCCCATCTGGCTCCAGACACAGACCCAGGGTCTGAATCACTTGTCCCAAAGCTGCAAGTTTATCTGAAAACAGCTCACAGTAGTGTACTTGTCTTTAGCACTCAGATGCCCAACTCCCAATGGGGTCTAAACCCAGATAAATCCGTTTTACCCTGCATAAGCTTTATAAACTCATAAATTGTTCGCCCTCTATAACACTGATAGAGAGATATGCACAGTTGTTTGCTCCCCCAGGTATTAATACATACTCTGAGTAAATTACTAAATAAAAAGTGATTTTATTAAATACAGACAGTAGGATTTAAGTGGTTCCAAGTAGTAACAGACAGAATAAAGTAAGTCACCAAGCAAAATAAAATAAAATGCGCAAATCTATGCCTAATCAAACTGAATACAGATAATCTCACCCTCAGAGATGCTTCAGTAAGTTTTTTCTCAGACTGGACACCTTCCAGGCCTGGGCACAATTCTTTCCCCTGGTACAGCTCTTGTTCCAGTTCAGGTGGTAACTAGGGGATTCTTCATGATGGCTCCTCTCTCCTCTTTGTTCTGTTCCACCCCTTTATATATCTTTTGCATAAGGCGGGAACCCTTTGTCCAACTGGGTTTCCACCCCCCCCTCACTGGAAAAGCACCAGGTTAAAGATGGATTCCAGTTCAGGTGACATGATCACATGTCACTGCAAGACTTCATTGCCCACTTGCCAGCACACACATATACAGGAAGACTAACAGGTAAACACAACCATCTGCAGACAATGGTCCTGGTTAATGGGAGTCATCAAGATTCCAAACCATCATTAATGGCCCACACTTTACATAATTACAAAAGGCCCTCAGAGTTACATTTTATATTTCTAGTTTTAGATACAAGAGTGGTACATTTATACAAATCAGATGATCATACTCAGTAGATTATAAGCTTTGTAATGATACCTTACGAGAGACCTTTTGCATGAAGCATATCCCAGTTACGTTATATTCACTTATTGCCATATTTTCTCTAAAACTATCCCAGTTATATTATATTGACTTATCAAGTTTTTATAAAACCATATAGACTGCACATCATCACATGTACCATTTGTTTCCAATATTCCTATTCATTTTTGTATGAATCTCTGTTCTTTAATAATAAACGTATGCTTCTTTTTGCTACAAATATAGCTAAGTGCTGTGGAGTTAAGCACAGTGATGATCCTGAGCTGAATCTTACAAGCTAGTAGGTGTTGTTCCTTTGGGAACTGCAGGCCTGCTAATTCTCAGTGTGCAGTGGATAAGGGGCTGGATACTGCAGGGAATGTTCTGAATATTCAGGAGCTTGCTTTTGGCTACCTATTCAGAGAGTGTAAGGCCAGCAGAGGCCTGGGAGGTAAGGAGCGTGTGTCCTGCCAGAGGCTGTTAGTTTCAGGGAGCTCATACACAGTAGGCACAGACAAAACTGCTTCATGCTAAGAGTAGGTAATGGTGAGGTGCCTCCCCAGGGGAGCACCACAGTCATGCAAAGACTAGTGGGTTGATATTTGAAGGCACAAAGAGCAATTAGTTGCCCAGTGCGAGTCAGTAGAAACTGTGGCTCTAACTCCCATTTGTGTCTCAAAAAATCGCTTTTCCTATCCTTCCACACTAATTTCCGGTACCCCTCATCCTTCATAGCAGCACAATTTTCCTTAGAAGCCATGCTCCTGTGGGATCCTTGCCAGCAGCTGCCCTTGAATACACTGGGTCTGGGGAATCACTGGAGGCAATAATAATCAGTGACTTCCTTTGGTAAGTATTCTGCAGTCTCATGAAGACTGAGCAAGGACTGGGAGGTGTGCGGGCTAATACTGTTTCGTTCACTGGGTTGGGACTTTGCCTCAGCAGCAGGCCACAAGGGCAGCAACAGCTGAAGCAAGGAAGGAAAATGTCATACAATGGCCAGCAATAAGGATGATGGTGCTTTACACACAGAGAAGAAGGGTAGAGAAAGCTGCCCCACACATTCAACACTTGGGGTGGGGGACTGCTCCCTTTATCCAATCAGCAGGTCAGCCAGTAGCCAAGCCCTGCCCTGGGTCAATCTGCCCATATGACGTGCTTTAATGCAGAATTTCCAGATCCCACACCATTATTGCAGGCCACAGCATTCTAGGAGTCTGGGACTTGTTTGTTTGTAGCTCCTCCTGTTCTCCTATAGCATCCTTGACCTTTCTCAAAATGGCCACCAGTTCCCATTACTTTGAACAGGCCTGACACCAGAGTGCCTCAGATAAGCTGGCCATTTCCCTACAAGCTTTCCAGCTGGAAGAGAGGCTGCCGTAGATATATTTGGCTGTTATTTTCCATAGTGTCTAATGGGACTGAAGTCAGGCTGCCCTCACTGCTTTTACTCTGGGGTTTGGAAACCAAGGTGAAGGAGGAAAATATGATGAAATCAGGGGGGAAATCAGAGAAAACCGAGAGCAGGTGAATGTAGGGAGGAAGTGTAGGATAGGGCAGAGGGATGGGCACTTGGAGGGAGAATAGGGATGGAGCAAGAAGCTGGAGGGTGTGGCAAGAAGGAAGAATGATGGGAAGACAGGCACAGAGATAGAAATGGAGAAGAGAATAATGAAGCAGCCACCATCAGCAGAGGGTTAATGGAGTCTCTGTCTCCCGCGCATGCACACCGTGCACACACATGTACCTGATTTTTGATAGCGGTAATAATCACACCAATGTTAAGGGTAGGCAGCTTCCTCCTATAGACCCCAAAATCAGAGGGGACACTAAAAATAATGCAAACTATTATTTTTCAATTTCAGGATTTTTGGAGAGGTGGCTGGGGGGGGTCTGATTTACAATTTTTGAACACTTGGGTGAAATTCGGATCCCCCTGATGTCAATGGCAAAACTATCATTGACTTCAGTGGGGCCAGAATTTCAACCTGAAAGTTGGCAACACTGTAATAATTTTCAATACTATTACTTTACACTGGAATCTTATTGCATTGTGTCTTAGCTTCACATACCACGAGGTGTGTGATGTATGTTTCTAATTTTAATTAGTGTTGGTCTTTTGCGTACAGTGGGGGACAGGGGCTCTCTCAAGTCCCTTCTGAACTCCACTGCCAGTCATTTATAATGTACTTCCCTGCCCTTCAAAGCAGATGGGGGTTCTTTAAGTAAAACAAACAGCCAGAAGAAAGGTCCTCTCCCCTCTTTTTCTCGTGAGGGAGGAGAAGGTGTGTGAAAACAAAGAAAGGCAAAGGTGGCCTGGCTATCAACCAGTCTGTCTGGATTTGGGTCTTGTCATTAGCAGGTTTATTGTCTTTTTAATGGGGGTGACCTCCAGCCCCCCTCTCCCCCCCTTCTTGGGGCACACTGCTTTGTAGCTGGGCCATGCAGCTTTCGGAGCAGTGAGCCCTGCCATTGTCTCCCTCTCGGCTGGCCTTTCTCTGCTCTCAGCAGTCTCTGAGGTGTTCATCACTCCTTCCTATGGCAGGTGTTCCCTGGGTAAGCTCCCCCACTGAGGTAGAACAAGCCTTGCAGGTTCACCGTATTGGTTCTGATCAGGCCCAGAACAGCTGGTTAGTCTCCTCTCCACCACAGTGAGGGCATGTCCCTTCACACGTATAATGACTTGAAAAACTCCTCAGTGCTTTCACAACCATCAGAGGGACATTGATTTCTGAAATTGTTTTGTGCTAAAATGTGTATTTTCAATTACAGAATAAGTAAAAAAGTGGGATTTTTTCCAGATTCGACATGTATTTTTGTCAGTGGACAGGATCCATGTTGTTGCTCTCCGGTAAGTCTTCCCAATTAGAACTCTTCCATGGTGTGATAATTATCACAGTCTGAGATCTGTAAAGGTCACTTTGACAACCAACTTTTTAAAAAAAAGCTTTCAAACTATAAAAAACTAAAAACCAAAACGAGTTATCAAAACCTGGAACTGCTCTATGCAGCTCCCCATACAGCCATTTCAATAAAGCCTTAAAAAAAAATGTGGGAGGAGATGATTTTACAAACAGGGTATTTATTTCCACACTTAAGTAATCAAGTTCTCAGGAGCATCCTATCCATTACAGGAAATGTTTTCCTCAGGTGATTGCTGCTTACCTTCACATTAAGAGAACCTGACAGCTTTAAATAGATTTCCCAGAGGCTGGCTGAGCTGAATATATGCAGAGGTATTTGTTGCAATGATCCCATTTTGATGGGATTGTTGGCAGTACAAATTGTATCCAAGAATGTACCAATTCGCGCAGTGAAAGTAAATACCATTTGCAAAATCATCTCCTAAGTAGTAAATGGAACTCCTCCCCTGTTTTCTGAAGGCTGTATTGAAATGGTATGATGGGAAGCTCAAAGTCAGAACAGCCTGGGTGCAATCGAGGAGACTCTGTTCTGCCCTAGGGCTGACCTATTTAAACAGGGTGAGAAACCTGAGCAAGAGAAGAGGGAGGAGACTAGAAACTATCCAACTTACAAGGAGTGATCATTTCTTTCTACACCCCCATCTCCTTCTCCCCCTCTTCCACGCTCCAGGAGAGTTAGCCTGACCAGACACAGGGACTTTGTTTTGGACTTTTACTTCAGGAGCAATGAACTTGGATCCAGAGCTAAGGGCCTTTAACTTTTATTCTATCTGAAGCGTCATTAAAGGAAACACCTTTTATTAATTTCATTTGGCATCTCATTGCCCTGGTGTCTGCAAGCAGATGGGTTGACACCCAGTTGCGGGAAAGTTAAGTTGGGACTCGCCTACAATGCCACACCTGGCCAAAAGGGGTCACATTGTAAAGGGATAAGCCATCCTAATAGATAAAACACTAGTAGAGAATTCAGTTCTGTTCAGACAAGGACATTAGTCACATGAAGACAGATGGCAATGACTTACTCTTTATTTCAACAGCAATGCAACCATTACAGATCTCTCTACTGCATTCCCTCTCTCCAGAATTTCCACTGATACCTACCTACCAAGGAAAGGCAGCTCACCTAGTCAGCACAAAAACCAGGTCATTCTATGAAAGGCAGCTGCAGCTAGCTCATATCTTATTGCTGGACAGTCTGCAATAACAGATTTCCCCCAACAGCTGCCTGAAGATTCCAGCCCCCAGAGAGACTGATTAAGGAAAAGAAACGTGGAGGGTAACTTAATACATTCTCTTATCAGCTACTAAATTTTTTACCAGGCGTTTCTGCTCCAGAGAGGCTGTTGAGTGAATCCAGCTACATGGAAAATGACATTAAGCTGTTTAAGCAAGCAGTGTTTGGAGAAAGACTGTAAATAGTAACTAATACCGTGATTCTAGTCCAATGAACTAGAGAGTCCACTCCAAAGTTTGATTATAAAATGTGGGTATGATGTAGTGTAGGATAAATCAAATTATAAAACAAGCAGAAGAGTAGGATCACAAAATGCAAAGTAATATTTGAGATTATTAATTCACACTTTACTTCTACATTTTTGGCGTAGCCAGGAGTCCTTATATGATTGCTTATCCATGTCAGGATATAGGGAGATCCCGCGTGGTAACTCTAGGCAGCATAATCTATGTTTAGTTAGCTTGGGTGTTAGCCAGAGACAACAACAAAGTTTACCTGTGTCCAGTAGCTCCAATAAAGAACACTTTATTTTTATTGTATCTGTATCTACCATGAGAGAGACTTCCAGTGTCACGCATTAAATTGAATGAAGACATGACTAACAACTGACACCCTGGAAGATCCAATGATACTCAATACCCTAACATTGTTGGGAAAAGTCTCAAGAGAAAAGATGTGGTACATTTATCAAGAGTCAGTTACTTTGTTTTTCACTTGAAACCAAACCCCAGTAAAGAAGAAAAACCTTTAGCGATCAACTAGAAACGCTTGGTCAGCACAGTAAAACACAATTAGCAACTCCAAGAAAGAAGGGGAGGCTACAAGCCAAAAAGGAAAGAAAAAAATGAAAGTCATGGTGTAAGGAATGTGTAAGAATTTTCTTGGGTAAAATAGTATGGTTGAGATTTTTGAAGCAATACAGGGAATTTAGCCACACTTTCCCCATTCATTTTAATGGGTGGAGTAATTTTCTGATGATATTTTAGTGATACTGAATTATATAGATCTTTGATTTCATATAGACCTTGGACAGAACAGGATCCAAACTGCCTTTAGGATGGCATGGGAGAGAGAGAGAACGGTGGTTTAGAGAGCCTTCTCCAGTGCTGAGCTTAGGTCCTCTGTACGCAACATTACTGTAACTAGCCAAGCCATTTACAGACTTGGATGATGTGCTATTGAAAGCGCTATACAGAATTTGTCAGCGTATACATTGACTAAAACAAGTATCACAATTGTGTCCTGGCTAAATTAAAGATATTTTAGACACTGGTGAATTACCTGTTTATAGCATTCTGCTTATAGGGGTACAGTTCTAAGTACCAAAGTTTAGATGGTTTCAGAGTAGCAGCCGTGTTAGTCTGTATCCGCAAAAAGAACAGGAGTACTTGTGGCACCTTAGAGACTAACAAATTTATTCTCTAAGGTGCCACAAGTACTCCTGTTCTTTTTGCAAAGTTTAGATGGTAACATACCATTCCATTGTACGGAAGTGTTATCGCAAATCTATATTTCTGCGGAGGTAGTAGATATATTGTACAACATCTGGGTTCCAGTACTGTGACTTTTATGCTTTCTAAAATGAAGTGGTCTAGGTCAGGATTAAAAACCTGAGATGATGGATTCTAAAACTACTCCAAGGAAGCATACGATGTGCCAGAAAATGCCAGTGCTGTCTAGTACTTGGAAATCAATTTTCAACATATTATAATCTTCCACAACAATTGTTGATTGTATGGATTTTCTTTTGCACCTACTGCTTTCTTCAGAAGTGCATTCTCTGAGATTCTGTCTACACTACAAATGTTGGTTGATGAAAGTTATTTTGGCATAAATCTGCCACAGTATGTCACTCATGCATGTGCACACTTGGCTGCTTGTATTTGCACCACATGGCCTCACCAGGAGTACTTATGTCAATGCACAGTGTGGTTCACCATGGGTAGGCATCCAAGTGTGCAACTTGACATGTCTGGCACACTGCCTTTTGGAAAATTTTGGCAATGCATGATGGGGCAGAAACGAGTCCTGCAGGGGTGATGGGAATAAGGGGTCAAGTTCCAGTTATGGAACTTTCTCCATCCCATGATGCCATCCATATCCCAACATTTTCAGGCCTTTTTTTAAAAAGCCCACAAACCCTTGCAGCACTTCTCGCTATCTGCCATGTCCAACAGAAGCATGGAGCCTGCACAGCTCTGAACTATTGCCATCAATGTTGCAACCACAAGACGAATAATCCTCTAGTATTGCAGAGCCCCAGGAAGAACTGTAGCAACTCGGAACATGCCGATTTTGTGAAGGATGGATTGCTGTGGGACGTACTAAAACCAATTCAAGGTTGTTGGTGGTGTTCACAGAGCAGCTGGAGATGGCGGATCACAGCTTCTGGGACCAAGAAACAAGCACTGACTGATGGGATTGCATCATAATTAAGGCTACGATTCTGTCATGGAGGTCATGGATTCTGTAACTTTCCAGGACCTCCGGGATTTCTTCTGGGGAAGGGCGGGAGCAGCTGACCAGCAGCCAGCCCTGGGACCACCAGAGCAACAGGCCCAAGCCCACCAGAGCAGTGGCTGGGGTTGGGGAAGTGCCCCTGGGGCTGGAGCAGCAGCAGTCAGCCCCTGCCGCAGTAGCGGGACTGGAGCAGCTGCAAGCCCCGGCAGCGCTGTTTTCCAGCCCTCTCTACCTCCAGGCAGGGGTGAAAGTAACTTAAAGGACTTGCCGGTACTCTGGAGTCCTGAGGAGGGGCGGGGCCTCAACAGGAAGAGGCGTTGCCTCCACCGGCAGAGGTGGTGCCTTTAAATCCCCAGGCCCTTTAAATCAGGATTTAAAGGGCCTGGGGCTAAGGCTGTGGTAGCAGCAGCTGGGAGCCCCAAGTCCTTTAAATCACCCCCTGAGCTCCCAGCTGCAGAGGTGGCTGGGAGCCCTGGGGTTCGGGGCAATTTAAAGGGGGTGATTTGAAGGGCCCGGGGCTCTAGCTGCTGCTACCGCAGCAGAGCCCCGGGCCCTTTAAATTGCCAGAGCCCCGGGGCTCCAGCAACAGGGCCCAGGGCTCTGGCTGCCGCTACCCTGCAGGGCCCTTTAAATCATCTCTGGAGCCCTGCTGCTGGAGCCCTGGGGTAGCGGCGGCAGGGCTCCGGCGGCTATTGAAAGGGCCCGGGGTGGTAGAGGCAGCGAGAGCCCCGAACCCTTTCAATAGCCACCAGAGCCCTGCCACTGCTACCCCAGGGCTCCGATAGGCTCTGAGGGCTATTTAAAGGGCCCAGGGTTCCCACTGCCTCTACCATCCCAGGCCCTTTAAATTGTCCCCGGAGCCCTGAGGTAGCGGCAGTGGGGCTCCAGCGGCGATTTAAAGAGCCTGGGGCGGTAGCGGCGGCAGGAGCCCTGAGCCCTTTAAATTGCCACCCAAGCCCCGCCGCTGCTATCCCGGGAATCTTGGCAGCGGGTCTCTGGCAGCAATTTAAAGGGCCCTGGGCTCCAGCCCTTTAAATTGCTGCCTGAGGAAGCCGGTCCACTCCAGTATGGCACACCAGCTCTTGCTGGCAGGGGTGGCAGGTAGTAGAAGTTTTGGTGGTGCCCAGAACCTGCCCCTGCCCAAACTCTGCCCCCCCAAACTCCATCCCCCACCTGCCCAAGGTTCTGGGAGGGAGTTTGGAGATGAGAGAGGGTGCGGAGGGAGGGGGTGCAAGGGTGAGGGCTGTGGGGTGAGGTGTTTGGGGTGTGGGAGGGGACTCAGGGCTGAGGCAGAGGGTTAGGGTGCACAGGGGTGAGGACTCTGACTGGGGATGTAGATTCATAGATTATAGGACTGGAAGGGACCTCGAGAGGTCATCGAGTCCAGTCCCCTGCCCGCATGGCAGGACCAAATACTGTCTAGACCATCCCTGATAGACATTTATCTAACCTACTCTTAAATATCTCCAGAGACGGAGATTCCACAACCTCCCTAGGCAATTTGTTCCAGTGTTTAACCACCCTGACAGTTAGGAACTTTTTCCTAATGTCCAACCTAGACCTCCCTTGCTGCAGTTTAAACCCATTGTTTCTGGTTCTATCCTTAGAGGCTAAGGTGAACAAGTTCTCTCCCTCCTCCTTATGACACCCTTTTAGATACCTGAAAACTGCTATCATGTCCCCTCTCAGTCTTCTCTTTTCCAAACTAAACAAACCCAGTTCTTTCAGCCTTCCTTCATAGGTCATGTTCTCAAGACCTTTAATCATTCTTGTTGCTCTTCTTTGGACCCTTTCCAATTTCTCCACATCTTTTTTAAAATGCGGCGCCCAGAACTGGACACAATACTCCAGCTGAGGCCTAACCAGAGCAGAGTAGAGCGGAAGAATGACTTCTTGTGTAGATGAGGGGTTTGGGGTGTTGGAGAGGCTCAGGGCTAGGACAGAAGGTTGGTGTATGGGGGGGATGAGGGCTCGGGGTTGGGGCAGGACTGGGGATGAGTTTGGGGTGCAGGCAGGCTGCCCTGGGACTGGAGCCAGAGAGAGAGGAGGACTCCCCCCAGCGAGCTCTGTGGTAGGGATCCCTCTTCTCCCCCCCGGCAGCACACTCACCCCCACCATTGTCACTGCACGTGCGCCTAGGCACTCTCTCAGGTCTAGGAATCTCCCTCGCCTCCCCTGTGGTGGGTGCTGTGCCGGGGGGGCTGCCATCACATGTGCGCCTCCTCCCCTGCTGCTGCCCCTCACTGTAGCCTCACTGGGGGTGGGGGATGGGGCTGCCCCTTGCCCAGGGGCAAGGAGTGGTGACTGCGGGCGGGGGGGGGGTGGCTGTACTGGTGGAGGGTCCCACTGGAAAATGAAAGGGTCTGAGGGGGAAGGGCAGCCTGCCCTGGCTGTCGTGGAAGGAGGCACTAGGACCCTGCGGCAGCAGTTAGTGCAGGCAGGCAGCATGGAGCTGCAGGGGACGGGGAGAAACAAACGCTCTGCAACCCAGGAAGGTGCACGGGGGCGGCAAAGGGGGGCCGGGGCACACTCAGGGGAGGTGCAGGTGGGGCCAGTGGGGAGACCCAGCCCTGACAATTGGTGGAGCCAGGCCCCGGACCCTCAATATTGCTGGAGCCAGAAGCCCATACAACTTTGCTGCTGCTGCTTACTGGTATGCTGTACCGGGGCATACCAGCTTACTCTGACCTCTGCCCCCAGGGTATTTTTATGAAAAGTCAGGGACAAGTCACAGGCTTCCATGCATTTTTGTTTATTGCCCGTGACCTGCTGTGACTTTTACTAAAAGTAACCATGACAAAATCTTAGCCTTAATCATAATGCAGGCTTGGGATGATGAGCCATGGCTGCAGAACTTTTGGATGTGAATGACCGCATTCCTAGATCTGTGTTTTGAGCTCCCCCCAGACCTCCAGCGCAGGGACACCAGAATGAGAGCTGCACTGAAAGTTGAGAGGTCAGTGGTGATTGCACTGTGGAAGCTTGCAATGCCAGATTGCTACCATCCAATGGGGAATTATTTTGGAGTTGAAAAATCCATAGTGAGGGCCGTTGTCATGCACCTGTGTAGGGCCTTTAATTATTTCCTGATATGCAGGACTGAGACTCTAGGCAAGGTGCAGGACACAGTGGATGGATTTTCAGTAATGGGGTTCCTGAACTGCAGTGGGGTGATGATATGCACGCATATCCCTATTTTGGCACCAGCCTACCTTACCACAGAGTACATCAACAGAAATGGCTACTTCTCGATGGTTACGCAACCCTCGGTTGATCGCTGGGGACACATCACAGTCTTCAATGCTGGCTGGTCAGGAAAGATGTATGACATTTGCATCTTTAAGGACACAGCACTGTTCAGAAAGGTGCAAGCAGGGAAATTCTTTCCCAACCAGCAGATACACTTCAATCTCGATTGCCAATGGTTAAGTAGTGAGGGACCTGCTCATAGAGGTCCATGTTTCTGTGATTGCTCCGTAGCTTCTTCCCACAGGCCCAAGAGATCCAATATCTCCTCTGTACTCCAGGCAGGAACACGACTGGAGAGTGTAGCCGGCATGGTCGGCTGAGCAGCTGTACACAACAAGGGAGAGCTGCTAGGCATGCTCTCCATGCCAGGCAATCAGGGAAAGGCATTTCAAAAATATGCAGGGTTTTTCAAAGGGTATGAGGGGCAACAGGCTCCATGACCCTTGGCAATAGAGTTCACAATTGTGACCAAAATGGTCAATGTCTGGCATTACGGGACAGGTTCTGGAGAGCTGGTAGAGTCAATACAGGTCACACAGTACATTGACCATTCAATGCAATCTGGGAAGGTGGTGTTAATTGACAGCAGGACGCAAATTTGAGCATAGACACATGCACAACTAGGTCAATGCAAGGCAACTTATGTCAGCCTAGTAGTGTAGCATAGACCAGGCTTGTGACATTACACATCACCAATCCATGCCACCAATTCATCATTAGAACATCACGGCACACTGATAATTTTAGTGTAAATATCTCAGAGGGAGATACTATGAATAATGTACCAGCTGAGCCAGAATGAAACTAGGCAGAATAGAAGGAATGCAAGTGATCTCAGCAAAGGAGCAGGGTGGCATCACATGTTTGGGAAGATGTCAAATAGAAATTAGGGATATACAGTAAGTAGTCTGCGAAATCAGATTTAAAAAAAAATAAAAATACTAATGCAATCTATAAATACTCTTGCTAGTTTGAATTAATGTCCTATCGCCAACGAGTCCAACTGTAAGGTCACAAACAAAAAGCATCATCGACTCAATCAATACTGGTAATCAGTAACGTGACATGAAAAGCTATTGCATTATAGCACAGAGAATTGCCCAAAACCACATTGACATACTAAATGGTGGGTTCTTTACAAGTGCGTTGCCATGACAACCAATTAAAAATCACTCTCTCTTGCTGAATTAACTAATGCTTAAGTTGCTAAAAATAGAGAGAAAAACATTTTGGGTAGTGATCATATCCTTGTGACTAACAGAGATTTAAAACGAGTAGCAACTTGCCTAACAATTTACTGTATTTTCTGGCGTATAAGACTACTTTTTAACCCAGGAAAATCTTCTCAAAAGTCGGGGGTCGTCTTATACGCCGGGTCGTCTTATAGGGCGGGTGCTGAAACTTCCGAGCCGGACTGGAGAATCTGCGGTCGCCGCATATGGTGGGGGGAGCTCAAAAACGGCCGCGGCCGCATCCCCACCCGATGACGAGGTGAGGGGGCGCCTCACCGGGAAGGTGTAAGTGAAGGGTGGAGCAAGCTGCAGGCGTCCGGGACGCCCGGGGTATGGAAAAAAGAGATAGAGCGGCGCTGTGCCCAGAAAAACATGCCTCTTTCACCCGTCTGGCCCGCCCTTGTATCCTATTACCTCCTTCTCTGCCTCTCAGATCTCGCACATGCGCGCCTGCGCCGCTTCACTGCAGTCCTCAGGAGCGAGATCTGAGAGGCAGAGAAGGAGGTACGGTAATAGGATACAAGGGCGGGCCAGACGGGTGAAAGAGGCGTGTTGCGCTACCGCTCTGATAGTCTTGGAGACAGGGAGGGCTGGGCAGGCAGGGAGAGCTGACCAATCCAAGCAGGCTTTGTATACAACAACCAGCCAATCGCCGGTAAGGTACATCGCTTGCCGTGATTGGCTGGTTGTTGTATACTGGGTACCACATACAGTACAGCACCAGTATCTGTACCTGTTCATACAGTATAGCACCAGTACATACAGTACAGTATACAAATGTCCAACAGTCAAAACCCCATCATGGCTCCACCGGCAAGAAGAAAGAAATATGAAGCCAGTTTCAAACTTAAAGTTGTAAACTTTGCCATGGAACATAATAACTGCGCTGCTGCAAGACAATATGGAGTAACAGAAAAGATGGTTCGGGACTGGAAAGCAAATGAAAAAGCATTAAAGAGTATGCCAAGGGGTAAGTGTGCATTAAGAAGAGGCACTCCACATTGGCCAGAACTCGAAAAACATGTAGCAGACATGGTGAATGAGCATCGCCAAAACGGTTATGTAGTGACACGAAATAAAATACATTTGTTTGCACTTCAGTGGGCCAAATCTAACCCAGATCACAGCAACAGATTTAAGGCCACTGTATCCTGGTGTACTAGATTCATGGGAAGGCATAATATGGTACTGAGGCAAAAGATGAAAATTGCCCCCAAATTACCTGCAGATCTTGATAGCAAAGTAAATAGTTTCCATCGATACGTAATACAACAGCGCACTAAACATGGCTATGCGTTAAGTAGTATTGGAAATATGGATGAAACTCCAATGAATTTTGATATGGTTGGAAATAAAACTGTCCATCAAAAAGGTGAAAAAACAATTTTAATTAAAACAACAGGACATGAGAAGTCCAGTTTTACAGTGGTACTAGGATGCACAGCTGATGGCGCCAAACTGAGACCAATGATTATTTTTAAAAGAAAAACAATGCCGAAATTCAAGTTCCCTGTTGGTTGTTTTGTACATGTGAATGAAAAAGGCTGGATGGATGAAGAAGGGGTAAAGCTATGGCTTGATAATGTATGGAGCAGGCGACCAGGTGGACTTATTCAAAAATGTAGTCTACTGGTGTGGGATATGTTCAGGGCTCATTTAACTCCCAGCACCAAGCAAATGCTTGCAAGACTAAACACAGATGCGGCAGTTATTCCTGCAGGATTGACATCGTTGGTACAGCCACTGGATGTGTGCCTAAACAAGCCATTTCAAGATCGCATTCAAGAACAGTGGAATGAATGGATGGTTAGCGGCGAAAAGTCATTCACAAAAGGAGGAAACATGCGTGCTCCACAGTTGGATGTTTTGTGCAAGTTTGTCATAAAAGCCTGGAATGATATTGATGCAGAAACAGTAATCAAGTCTTTCAAGAAGTGTGGCATATCAAATTCATTAGATGGTATGGAGGACGACTACTTGTGGCAAGATGAAGAGGAAGCCGAAGCTGAGACCACACCATCTGATACGGAATTCGATCCTTACGATGACTGCCTTACAAATGTATCACAAGATGTCATTGATGTACTTATGATATCAGATGACGAACAGGAGGATTTTGAAGGCTTTTAAAGGGAAACTGTCACACCAGCAAAACCTGTAAAAATACCGTAGCTTGCAGTTATGATGAGCGTTGCTAACTCGCCAGGGACTTGCCCGGCACTTGCTCTCTCTCTCTTGTTTGTTATCTTCCTCCTATCATCATCAGTTCCAGTTTGGTTGACAGCTTAGAAAACAAACAGCATGGCAGCTCCCATGGGTTTATTGTCTTATCCTTCCTTTCAGCTTTAGAGTGAATTAGGAAAAGTTTAATCCACTTGCACTGTTTTATGTTTACATGTTTGATGACAAACAGCCTTATGTTTATAAGTGACAGTTTTCCTGCTAAGTACCTGCATGTCATAAGCATTTTAATTAAAATTACCATATTGAAATCAAATCTGATGTTTTTTAAATTTTTTTTTGGTGTGTGTTGGAAGAGGGGTAGTCTTATACGGCGAGTATATCCCAAACTCTATATTTTAACTGGAAAAGTTGGGGGTCGTCTTATACGCCCAGTCGTCTTATACGCCGGAAAATACGGTATATCAATTCCACAGTAAAATAGCTTTGTGAGGGATTGTGACGGGGTTGTGCTACTCCCTGCTCATTGACAGCTCCTTGTGGCTCATCTGGGGAATTATCTCACTGCTGTCCATGCTCTAGCCTGAAGTTGCTCAGCCTGTTGCTTCGGTCACTCACTCTGTGGCCCCTTTCGCTAGTCAGGAGCTGTACTGCCTCTCCTCCATGGCTTAGCCCTCTGGCCAAGTCACAGCTGTCTTCCCCTGCTGGGGTCTCACCAAAGTCTCTCTTTACACAGTCTCAGGCACTCTCCGTATCCATGGCACTGACTGTGCCACTTCCACAGTGTCCTTGTGGAAGTAGCACAGTCAGGAGAAACTGGGCCCACCCTCTCCACTCTCCAATAGGTTCCAATCCTGGGACCCTCGAATCTGCAGTTCAGATGTATATGCTCCCAGATTTTACTGCTCCTTTGCTGGACTACTTCCTAGATTCCTATTACAGGTTCCTGCTCTTCCCCCCTTGTATCAGGGAGCCTGACTGCAGGCTTCCTCACTACAGCTCTCTTCTCTTTTGTCAGCTCCCTGGCTTTATAGAAGCTCTGCCTGTTTCTGCCCAGGTGATCTTCATCCCCAACTCATCATCACAAGGATCTACAAGTTTTCCAGGTATTTTCTAAAGCCCCCGAGAAGTGGGCTGGTTTCATGTTTAATTCCAAAGAAATATAAACTATTGGAGCTCAGTGATCTCAGCCAAATCATCTAGCAGTTGTTTTGGGTGGCTGTGTTTGAAATGAATGACTATTCACGTTCTTTTGGACGAGAGCGCTTCCATCATTTTCATTCATTAAATCTTTCATTTTAAAATAGCAAAATTAAAAGAACTCATCTGTAGTTGCACTAAAGTGCCTTAAAACAGAAAACTGCTGATTAGAAATTTTAAACTTTGTTTGTACAGAACTTGATGAGCTCATCAGTTCATTTTGCACAGAAGTCTAAGCAGTGACTTTCTACCAGTCTGTCTTTAAAATGTAGTTTAAAAAACAAAGTTTTACAAAATCCAATACTAAGACTGAGATTCACGGATGTTTAGGTTGGGTAGGATATGATAAATTAACAGGAGTATTTGTGGAGTAAAAATGCTATTCAGCCTGAGTAAGGTGCTCAGAATATGGCCCTGAATGTTTTTATGAAATCTTAAAATTTCAAAACAACTTGCCTTTTTGCGGGTTGAACTTAAATATTCCCAGTCATTGTTTGTATTGAAGCATGGTACTACTCTCTAAAAACTATTTTTAAGAAATGACTACATGAAAAACTGATATGAACATCTTTTTTTTCATTGTCTAAGTTGAAGCGTAAACATGTAAACATCAACCAAATGTAAAGGGATATTATAAAAATTGTTATAATAATCACTATTCTTGTTAGTAACAGCCATGGGATTTTGACAGCATTTTTTTTTTAATTAAATGGGACTTATTTGGTTGTTGGATTTTAGAATTTTTTTAACCAAACCTTTCAGTAATACTGTATAGTTGCTTTAAAGAAGTTCTAAAGTCTTAAGTATTAGTTGCCAATATCCATACTGTCTGCTTCGGATTCTCGTAGCCCTCAGTGAGTCACCACCAAAAACTCCATGGACTTCTGTGGCACTAAGCACTCCTGTATTCACACCCTACACAACATTGTAATAATCTTCTGTGACACTAAGCACCTTTGTATTCACATCCTACACAACATTGTAATCTGATCATTAGTAGTCTTGTGTGATGTGTGTGTGTGATAGGTAGAAAAAGTTATGAATATATGGTGGGGGAGGGATAGCTCAGTGGTTTGAGCACTGGCCTGCTAAACCCAGGGTTGTGAGTTCAGTCCTTGAGGGGGCCATTTAGGGATCTGGGGCAAAACCAGTACTTGGTCCTGCTAGTGAAGGCAAGGGGCTGGACTCGATGACCTTTCAAGGTCCCTTCCAGTTCTAGGAGATGGGATATCTCCATTAAATTTAAATTTTTAACCCAGGGTTGTGAGTTCAATCCTTGGGGCCATTTAGGGATCTGGGACAAAAATCTGTCTGGGGATTGGTCCTGCTTTGAGCAGGAAGTTGGGCTGATGACCTCCTGAGGTCCCTTCCAGCCCTGATATTCTATGGTTCTATATGCTGGAATTCTAACTAAAGGGTGTATAAACCAGGAACATCAGAGGGAGTTGTTAAACAGGTCTCTCCTAAACAAAGGAATGTGTTTACACCTCAGTTTACATATAAGCAGTTAACAGATTCATCAAGCTAACAAGGGGCGGAGGCAAACCTCACACTAGCAAGAGGGGGAATAGACAGCACAGGGTCTACACCCAGCAAGCAAGAAGCTTGGTCTGGGTTTTACTTTTCAGAAGAATCCATTTCAAAGATTTACTGGACTACAAAGACAGGGGGCTGCTCCTCAAGCGATAACCAATTAGGTGTATACAATGTTACTGTATTATAAACATGTATAGAGAGATCTTTTCTGAACACAAATGACGCTAATGATTAATATGGTTGTGAAATGTCTGTATTAACACTATAGGAAGAATTATGAAAACTCATTGATATTATGTTTTAGTATGTGTGGCTGAACAAAGGAAAGAGCAGTTCTCCTGCCCAGACCAAGGGAAGGGTTCGGCAGCGGCACAGGGAGGGGCAGCTATTTACCTGTAGGGTCCTGTGTAAATTAAGCATGGTAGATCAAAACAATGGAAGCCTCATTTACATACAGTGAGATAGGAAGCCCACAGGAAGTAAATAGCAGCATGAGGTAAGCTTTCTGGTGGACACAGCAAGTTTCCAGCCTCCTAAAGCAAAGTCATTGCACTTTGGGAGATATAAGCAAGGACAGAAGCCATCTATCCCCAGACAGACACAAGGGAATAGAGCCCTTTAACCAAGAAAGGGATGGAGTCACTGGGAACTGATTGGTGAGAAACCTGCTCAGGCAAAGATTGTACCTTTTAGACTTTTAGAAGAGTATTTTGTTTTGTTTTACTTGTAACTCTTTCTATCTTCATTCCTTACATAGAATTAAGTGAGTTCAAGTGTATGTTTTCTTAATAAATTTATTTAGTTTTTACCAGAAACCAACTCAGTGCTATATTTAAAGGGAAGGGTACATTTACCCCCACTTAAGTTAATAAATTGATGTGGTTTGGTCTCTTTGCAGGAGCAATGAACCTTATTATTTCTCTGAACTGTCCAGGAGAGGGCTGGACATCTCAGGGCACATGGTTTTGGGGAAATTTGGGACTGGGAGTGTGTTGGGATCCTCTTGCTGGTTGTAACCAAGGCTGGTGGGATCCAGAGTGTGACTGGTATGTTGCTGACAGGCTGCTGGACCAGAGCTGCCGCTATACACGTACACTCAGGGTGTGACCTGCAGGCTGGTAGTGAGCAACCCAAGATTGTGAGCTACAGCAGCAAAGCACTGTGAGGCACCCCAGGGTTACAGGCAGGCAGTGACAATCTCTCACTGGTCTGAATTGCACCTCAGAGCGTGACACCTCCCATACATAAGCTGAGGATCTGAACCATGCATTTTGTTAACATTGCAAAGAAAAGGAACAAATATTAAGATCTGTAAGCATCTAAAAAGTAATTGATTATTAGGGCTGATATGATCGCTTTTTAGATAGAATGACAAATGTTTAGATCATCAGAAAAAAATTGCCATACCAGTGAGAGCACTTTCCATTTTAAGTAGTGATAGCCCCATTTATGAAATTACTTAAAACTGCTCTGGAGAATATACATGTAGGGAGCTATCCTGCTCTGACACAGAAGATATTTACGAGGTCCTCTAAGCTCTCTTGCTCTTTTGATTTTTAGGATTTTAAAACCTATTTTAAAAAGAAATCTGTTCACTGACTATTTGAATGAAAAGTTAAAAACAAGCCCCAAGCTTATTACTATCCGTAGTAAATGATAGAAGCAGCAGTATATTCACCAAATTGTATATTATACAGAGTTATAAATGCAGCCCATTCACTCCCGTAAAGATGTACAGCATAAAAATTTAATTAAGCACATCAATCAATGAAATGGAAGGAAACAGCTTCACAAAACATGCCCAATAAAAACTATTCCAATGACATTTGTAGAAAAAAAGCAGATCATTTTTTGGAAATGCTCTCACCATTCTGCTGTATTTTGCTTGATTGCTTAACATTGTCCTTGGCTGACTAGCATTTTGAGTGTTATGAAAAGGTAAAAGGAGGTTACATTTATTCCCATTATAATTATCTCCGTTTGTTATTTGATGGGTCTCATAAAATGATTGTAGCTTTAAATATTTCCTTAAGTGATCAGACCCTGCATGACCCTTTGTAGATTATAGTGATTACTGGGCATATCTTGATTTCTAACCCAAGACTTTTGAGTCCTGTTTAAACTCAGACCATATTACAAAACAAAAATTAGAAAGACAGTAGCAGTAAGAGGCCCTTAAAAGCAGATGTCCTCTACACAAGATGTCAGTTCACACTGGACTCTGATTAGCTCACAAGTACATGCCAGATTAAAAAAGATTGAATAAACGGCAGCTCTCAAGCATGAAAAGAATTAAAGCAAGTGAAGAATAGACCATAGAATTTTGGTTTTCTAGGTCTTGCTTTCCCCCCCTCACAAGTGAAGGTGAAGCTAAATCTTCAATCATGGTCTGGGCCTGGAGTTCATGGCAGTGGCCTCAATAAGTCTCACAAGTGAGGCAGGTTCAAGCCTAGAGAAAGTGTGGATGTGAGACCTCCAAGGAAAACGCATGTCCCAGAGGAAGTGGTGCTGGTTAGAGCTGGTCAAACAGGGATATTTTTCATGAAAAAATTAGCCCCCATTTTTCAAAGACTATTTTAAAAATTCATTTTTATTTTACCAGCTCTGATGTTGGTAATTCAGAGAGACTTTCCTCTGAGTCAGTTCTGCACTGATTCTGCAGCACAAGTCTGTATTTTGGAAATATAAAAACAAGGGCCTGCCCACTTCCACTTAAAAGATCCCATGCAGTTTTTTGTAAGAGTAGAGGATCCAGTTTCCTGGATAGTTTGCAGCTTGAATAGTTGTCTTAATTCTCCATTTCCCTTCAACTGAGTATTCTGCACTTCCTGTCCTAAACAGCTGTGCACTATCAAACAACTGCCATATCCCACCCTAGAGGAGGCTGCACTTCAGTTGTGGATCAAGTAATTCCCGAATGAATAGTTTGTAACATACTTCGGGGACATTTGGGATGAAAGATGCTTCAGTATATACATAAAATATGTTACATTTAAAGGCAGGAAAGGGCAAGTCATGAGGAAAGGTTATACAAAAGTACAAATACTTCCTTTCCATTTGGAGTGTAATGTAAGATAGGATCCACCCAACTCAACTCCTGCACCTGAAAGAATGACAGAAGAATCTTCCTCCGTGTAAATCTGCCTCTCTCTTTGTCCATCCCTTCCTTGTTCTGAGAACACAGATACCACCTGTGAGAGATTGTTTCTCAGCTGGATAGGATTTGTACTTAGTCCCCCCAAAAATATGGTGCAACACAAAGCTATTGGAAACCTAAAAAAAGAAACAGGGAGAGAATGAGAAAGTGAGAAGAGAGGATTCCTTTGGCTACCCTGTAGACACTAGCCCCAGAGGAACCATCAACTCTCCACTGAAGATGAGACCAGAGGTAGCCACATTCCATTTGTAGTCTGTAAAAGGGAAAGTTAGCTTTGCAGCATCCAAGGACTCATCTCTTTTTTAGAAACATATATTATTCAAAATAAGTTCAGTCTGTATTCTATATGGGCAGCAAACAGTTTCCAATCTGCACCAGTCTGATAGCAAAACAAGTCCAGGCAAAATGGGGTGACTCCTGAAGCTTTCCATTGTTCCTGGAAATTATTTCTCTGTGCCACCTTCCAAGTGCACAATGACTTTGCTCCATGAAGGAAAACCATGGGCCAAGCAATGGTATAGTTAATATCATACCAGGACTGAATCTAAAATTAAATAAATGCATTTTTTGTCTTTACACATATAGTTCAACATTGATGCTTACAAACAACTGCGGGGGTACATAACGTATCTGAAAGATTTAAACCTCAACCACTCAGGTTGAAAATACAAGTCAGTGTAGCTTCACAGACACTTAGTGCAATCTAAGAAAGCTAGAAAATACTGCATGAAAATTCTATAAAAAGGACTTATTTGTTTCACTACAATCTAATGAGGAAAGTACAAACCCACTGCTTGTCAAAGCTTGGTATCAGTAGAGATTGTCCTAGCTTCATTAGATCATAATAGAACCCAATACAGCAATGACATTTTATGCCAAGCAATCATTGTATTTAATCAGGAACAAATGGCTTTTCACAGAGACACTTAGCTGAAAAACTGCCAGCTGAATTTAATTTGTATAGAAATTCCTGGTTTACTCTCATTTTCCTCTGTCAAAACAAGTCACCTGATATACAAAAAATTACCAGAAACTCAGAATCCTTGAAATTAGAGATGTCATGAGCACCACAAAGATGATTTATAAGCCCCCAAAATGTGTGGGCACTCAACAGCTTCTCCAGAGGATGGATTTATTTTGTTTTTACACACACTATTACTTTCCCAGTGCCTCTCTCAAACTTCCAGAAATACTAGAAGGTGATACTTATGCAGCTATCCATCAGGAATCAGGGAGACAGGAAATAGCTTTAGTTAACTACAATTCCTAGTTGTTGCTTTTGGTTTTGTTTTTTTTAAACCCACACATTTTTTACATTCCTGGCTAGATCCTCAGCTGGTGTAAATCAGTGTTGCTTCATTTAAGTCAATGGAGTCATGCTGATTTTTTTTAAACCAGTTGAAAATCGGCTCTTAGCGTTTAGCTTAGTCAAAATTACCACTTAGCTGTTATACAAATAGGCCACACAGAACTAAGTCACAGTTCAAATTATAATTACTCTATGATGGAGTAAATCACCAATGGAGCTGAAGCCTTAATACATTTTTGTACTTTTAGCAAACACTTGCACATGTTCCCATTCCATGCAAGCCACTGGTGTTCAGCAAAAACTATCTGGTGCCAGTGGATTAGATCCAGAGATCATCCCCTAAACTGGATAACAACAGTGTTCTTGCAGAGTGCCCGCCCCATCATAGAAGGCTACAGATGGGTGAAAGACTCCCAGACTTACTTTTATTTAGCACTGCACTGCAAACCACACAAGACAGACTTGGCGGGAATTGAAGAGTGGCAATCAACCTATGTGCACTAAAACAGCATTATATGTGCATCTGTTTCGCTGGCCCAGCATGAAGCATGATTGGAAGATAAATATACTTGCTGAACAACATAACCCCTGTTCCCATGTAGAGACAGTGGAACTGAAGCTATGAGAAAAATCTTTTTTTGACTATGAAAATTAGGAGTGCCAGGTTTAAATATTCTTCCTGAGGGACAGGGAGCTGTTCTGGTTCTGTCCATAGAGAAGGATAGTTTTGTTAGGATACTCTAAAGGTCATGTCCTTGAGAGACTAGGGGAAGAATTAAAATGCCTTCCAGCTCTAGATGAAAATGATGCTTTGATTTCACTAGCTCAATGAGTTTAGGAACTTCAATTAGTTTCTTATGAGTAATTCTCCCATTTCAAGTTGCCATATGTGATCGCTCATGGTTTGGAATATCTACTTAAGAAAGATTCAAAGACTAGGGTCTTTGCAGAGTTTCCAGACAGGATGGATACTTGACAATCAGGCGTGAAACTACAGAGGAACACAGTTTTGGGGGAGTATATGGGGATATAGGCCAAATTTCTATGTTACACTCCCATTTCCTTGATATTGGGTATGTACTTATAACAACATTTTGGACTTCACATTTTGCAAGTGGGATAGGGAAGAAATGAGGAGAAGGAATGAAATTAAATAGGGTTGGGTGGGTGAAATAAAGGCAGATAGGTATGTGTTATGTAGAAAGTTATAGACAATGACTCACCCCACGTTTTACATAGCTTATTAGAATGACAGGACTCTTCAACAACACACAAGGATCCAGAAGTTTTCATTTGGCACCACCAGAATGTCTTACTGAGAGGAAGAGTGAAATCCCAAGGCTCAATGTTATTTTTACAGGTGTCAAGGATCTAACAACCACCATTAAGGCAGGAAAAAAAGCTCTACAGAGATAGAAATGAAAACATGACATATTGCAGAGGAGGATTGAATCCCTCTTGCTTTCAAAGATACAAAATGATGAATTACTCCAACAGAGGAGAAATAGGGGCAATTTGTCACTCCATTTGTTGCTGACAAAAAATCCATTGGAGAGATGTCTGTATTGTCATTGTTGACCGAACCACAAACTCGGTTGTCATACTTGCTGCTAATGTTAATTCTGAGTAAAACAACTACTCTGACTAGCTTCCCACTTATTTTTATGCAGCATATCTTGCTAGTGAAGCACTGAAGTCCCACCAAAGACGAAGATCCGTGACCAATTGAAGGTTGCACATTGATAATTTGGTCAGAGACGAACCTACTGTCATTGAAATCAGTGGGAGTTTTCCCACTGACTGTAGGAGGAGCAGGATCAGCCCCAAAATTTGCAATAAAACAGAGTATTGATATAAATGCCATCATCATGACTTGTGTGACTTGTGTAGCATGTAAGTCCTATTTATGCAATACTCCCTCATGATCTGACTGGAGGCTGCTTAAGGTGGAGCAGGGCTGGCCTTACCATGAGGTGAACTGACTATAGGGGGGGTGCCACTAGGACCCAGAGTGTAGAAAATTGTGTCTGCTGCTGGTGCATATGTTTTCTCTCTGCTCTAGATGCACAGAGATGGTGAAGTGCTGTGCTGGAGGAAGGAGGGCACAAGAGACATAACAGGCAGGCAGGAGAAAAGGTGAGAGGGAATAACAGAAAGCAGCAGGAGCTGCAGAGAGAGAGAGGAGGAGTTTCTTATGTACCTCTCTAACACCCCCAGGAGCCTGGGCTGATTAACACCAGCTTCTCAGGGAGCTTCCTGTTTCCTGCTGCATCCCTGAACCCACTTGAGGAGAACAGGCAGTCAACTGAAGTAGTAGGAGCCAGGTAGGCCCTTAAGACGCTGATATGTTCCCTCACTCAGGCCCTGCTACCAGCCTGCTTATTTGTCCCCTTCAATTGAGTGTTGAGAGCCACTATAGCTGGCACAGAACAGCAGTTATGAGTGAAAGAAGAAAATGTCCCTGTGGGACAGCATTCAGAAAAAAAGAAAGCAAAGGAAGCGTTTCTATCTAAGCAGGAAGGAGCTGTCCCAAAATACACAGACATGTTCACGGTGAGTCTTCCGGCCCCAGTGAGGATGTGAGTGGCGAGGAAATGCCTGATCTTCCAATTAGTCAGAGTGCAGGTGACCTGGCAGCTACTGCAGCATCCATATCTCCATCTCAAATGGCTGTAACCATGCACATTCCTGAAGAAAAGTGTAGATCAGAGAAGAGTGTGGTGGAGACGCAAGAAACAGCTGCTGCTGAGTTTAGTTCCTTAAGTCTAGATCAGGGGTCGGCAACCTCTGGCACGCGGCTCACCAGAGTAAGCACCCTCGTGGGCCAGGCCAGTTTGTTTACCTGCCGCATTGGCAGGTTCGGCCGATTGCGGCTCCCACTGGCCGTGGTTCACTATCCCAGGCCAATGGGGGCTGCGGGAAGCGGTGCAGGCCGAGGGATGTGCTGGCCATGGCTTCCCGCCGCCCCCATTGGCCTGGAGCTGCAAACCACAGCCAGTGGGAGCCGCGATCGGCCGAACCTGCCGATGCGGCAGGTAAACCAACTGGCCCGGCCTGCCAGAGTGCTCACCCTAGCGAGCCGCATGCCAGAGGTTGCTGATCCCTGGTCTAGATGATCCAGGACTGTGGACGCACTTAAGCAGTAGCCTGAGGGACTTCCTTGTACTGCATGGGCCACAGCAAGTGAAAAACTTCACGTTCCCAAAAGACAATGAAAATAGAAGTTTCCATCCAACACATTACTGGCGTGAAATCCCCAATGGTGACAAAGTGGAGAGGCCATGGCTTATGTACTCAAAAACGCAGAATGCTGCATACTGTTTTTGTTGCAAACTCTTTCAATCTAATGTTCCAGCCACATTGGGTTCGACAGGAACAAAGGACTGGAAAAATCTGGCTAGAAATCTGGCATGCCATGAGAAGGCAGCAAATCACCACAGAGCATTCCATAGGTGGAAAGAGCTTGAGATGAGACTAAGGTTAAAGGCCACCATAGATGATCAGCATCAAGAGAAGATTGCATCAGAGTCTCTTTACTAGCAAAATGTTCTGAAAAGGCTCATTGACACTGTGAGAATGCTTGCTATCCAAAACCTAGCACTGCATGGCACTTCAGATCAGTTGTATGTGCCAAACAATGGAAACTTCCTTAAAATTGTGGAACTGATGGCTGAGTTTGATGCTGTACTCCTGGAGTATCTAAGAGTCATCACCCAAGAAATGTACACACACCACTACCTTGGAAAAACAATTCAAAATGAAATCATACAGTTACTGGCAACAAAAGTCAAACAGAAGATTGTGGCTGATCTGAAGTCAGCAAGATATTACTCTTATTCTGGACTGCACACCTGACATCAGCCATATGCAACAAATGACTTTAATGGTGCATTTTGCAACAGAACCTAGTGAAAATGTCCCTGCAATGGTGATTGTCACAGAGCATTTTCTAGAATTTGTTGACATTGATGATACTACAGGAGCTGGTATGACAAACGTGCTTCTTAAAAAGCTGAAAGATACGGGAATTGCGATAGCTGACCTGAGAGGTCAGGGCTACGATAATGGTGCCAAGATGAGAGGAAAGAACAGAGCAGTGCAGACACAGATCCGAGAGTTAAACCCTCGAGCTTTTTTTGTCCCATGCAGTTCTCATTCATTGAACTTGGTGGTCAGTGATGCAGCTTCAGCTTCTAGTGAGGCTGCTGAATTTTTTAATGTAATTCAAAGCATCTATGTATTTTTCTCTGCATCAACTCATCGATGGCAAATTTTGAAGCAACATTTGGGAACATCCTCTCTGACACTGAAATCACTGAGTGCCACACAATGGGAAAGTCGAGTGTAGGTGATAAAGCCTATCAAACACCAAATTGGGAAGATAGATGATGCCATAGTTGCCATTATGGAGGATAATGCTATGGCAGGAACTGTTCATAGGAGAACAGTGGCAGAGGGAAATGGAATCACCAGAAACATACATAACTTCAAAATTTCTGTGTGGCTTAGTGTTGTGGCATGACATACTGTTTGAAATAAATGTTGTAAGCAAGACTCCAAGGTGTTGACCTTGATATATCTGGATCAATGGAACAACTGGACAAAGCTAAGTCATACAGATGAGGGATTTCAAAATGTTCTGGAGAGTGCACAGAAGTTGGCAGAGGAACTTCACACTGAAGCTATTTTCCTACCCGTTCAAGAATACAAGCGTCACCGAAGAAGACGACATTTTGATTACAAGGCACAGGATAATCCCATAAGAGACCCCAAACAACAATTCGAAGTTGAATTCTTTAACCAGGTGCTAGATTGTGCAATACAGTCAGTTGAAGAATGTTTCATGCATCTCAAGGAACACAGCAGTATATTTGGGATGATGTATGATATTCCAAAACTCCTCACTATACCTGAAGAAGACCAACACCAGCAATGTAGGGCACTAGAGACAGTGTTGACACAGGATGACATGCGTGATATTGATGAGAGTGATTTAGGTGATGAACTGAAAGCCCTTTCAAGATACATTTCAGCAGGATCAACTCCAAAGGCTGTTCTGGAATATATGTGCACAAATAAGATGACCACCCTCTTTCCAAATGCTTTTGTTGCTCTGCGCAGACTTCTAACACTTCCTGTAACAGTTGCCAGTGGAGAACACAGCTTCTCCAAGCTGAAGTTAATAAAAACACATCTACGCTCCACAATGACACAGGAGAGGCTGGTCGGCCTTGCAACCATCTTAATAGAGCATGAGCTGGCCCAAACTGTGGACCTTCAGGAAGCAGTTCAAATCTTTGCAACCAAGAAGCAGAAAAAGCACCACTGTTATTCAAACAGATAAAAATGCCAGTGTTTACTATGTAGACAAGAAAAGTTATATTTGCTGTTCAGGCATTTGAAAGTTAAGTGTTACTTAAAATTTTTGAACCAGGCATTTGAAGTTGTTAGTTCTTCTTTATTGGGGTAGGTTGCAGAGCAGGACCATGAGAGGAGAAGAACAGGAAGAAGGCAGACTTGAGACCTTTCAAAGTTTTGGCCCAAGGGAGCATGGGGGCGTCATTTGAGCTCCCCGCCTCAGGTGCCAAAATGTTGTGGGCCAGCCCTGAGATGGAGCATCACATGCCAGTGCCAGTAGTGTCTCTCTTCACAATACACATTCATGTGAGAATCAAAGGCAGCAATTGGCAATGTTGTTGAACTCCATGCCCTGCACTGGAATGATAGGCCACCCTTTGGAAACCCTTTGTCAGTACTTGCCAAACACATTGTGAGTGAACTTTAATTTTGCAGCAGGTTGACTATTAAAAATAGAATTTGAGCCTATCCAATGGAAGTAGATTAACACTGCTGAACATAGCCCAACCTCTTAGGACCTGCCTACATGGGGAAATTTACGAGCAGAACTATACCAGCATAATTCTGCCAGTATATGTGTTTATTGTGATTGTATCTACATAGACTAATGCTTGATTTGACTGTCTAAGAGACTTAACCATTTAACAGCTGAGGGAAGAGCATTGTGCAAGTCCATGAAGGAACCAGACAGCCCTTGCCAGTTGATAGAGCCTGAAAGTACGTGGCTAACATCTCCTTACTGGCCACAATGGCAAGGGGGGTGGGTATCACAAAGGCTCCATTTAGTGTCATTAGGAGCACATCTGATCCCTCCACATATGAAGCAGGCAATTGAGCTCTACCCAAAGATGGCATTGGAAGGTCAAAACCAGGGGGTGGACTGTTGGATCTTTCATAAGATAAGCATTTGCCACTTTATATGCCATTTGGAGGTGATATGAAGGTTCCTTAGGGGAATTATCCAAGCAGGATGCCTTGAGCTCACATAGTGGATTAAACATCTCTTTACACGGGGGTAGATGTGGCAGGTCATGCACCTTAAGGAGCAAAAATTCTGCAGGTCTCCTGATATCATGAAGGACAATGTTGAACAGAACCAGCAGTGGGCCAGGTTATTTGGTGTCACGCACAAACACGAAGAGATTCTGCCAGTAAAATTTCACTATGTAGACACCATTAGTTACAATGTATTGGCCAAGATTTAAATTCTTTGTCTATTTTAACAGCTGCACTCCATGGCTTAGTATCTCTCTGGGAGTCTGGTGATAATCCACCAATTTGTGATTGGGTCAGTCTCTGGTTTATTGTCCTTTATGTAGAGTCTAAATATTCTCTCCTTTGTTTCCTGGGTAATGTGCTAGATGATGCTTTTAAACCCAATAACTATATACACACACACTATGGAAGTCTTCCATAATTCCCCCACCCTCCCCTTTGTTTCCAGCCATTGTGATAGATTTTTTTTTAACATCCTGTTACATCCTTCTCCCAAAATATACCAGTTTATTTCAAAACAAAAACAGTAATTGTCCAACCTCTCTCCCTCCAATGATAGCAGAAGGGGTGGATACAAGAAGGAACTGGTGCTGATGGCATAGAGAGTACACTTATAAAGTTTGCAGATGATACCAACGTGGGAGGGGTTGTAAACGCTTTAGTGGACAGGATTAGAATTCAAAAATGATCTTGACAAACTGGAGAAATGATCTGAAATAAATAGGACCAAATTAAACAAGGACAAAAGAAAAGTACTAAGGAAGGAATAATCAATTGCACAAATACAAAATGGGAAATGGCTGCCTAGGAAGGAGTACTGCAGAAAGGGATCTGGGGATTATAGAGGATCTCAAACTAAATAAGAGTCAACAATGTAATACTATTGCAAAAAAAAGCAAACAATTCTGGGATGCATTAGCATGAGTGTTGTAAGCAAGACAAGAGAAATAATTCTTCCACTCTACTGAGCACTAATAAGGCCTCAGCTGGACTTGTGTATCCAGTTCTGGGCACCACACTTTGGGAATGTGGACAAATTGCTGCTTTCCTCTGGACTTTCTCCAAAAATGATTAAAGGTCTAGAAAACATGGCCTAGGGGAAAAGATTGAAAAAAATGGGTTTGTTTAGACCGAAGGAAGGAAGATTGAGGGGGGACATGATGATAGTCTTCAAGTATTTAAAAGATTGTTATAAAGAGTAGGGTAATAAAATTGTTCTCCTTAACCACTGAGGACAAGACAAGAAGTAATGAGCTCATATTGCAGAAAGGGAGACTTAGAAAAGACATTAGAAAAAACTTCCTGTTAGGGTAGTTAAGCACTAGAACAAATTACCTACCGAGGTTGTGGAATTTCCATCATTGCAGGCTTTTATGAACAGATTAGATAAACATCTGCCAGGGATGGTCTCGATAATGCTTAATCCTGTCTCAGTGCAGGGTGCCTTATCGAGATCCCTTCTAGTTCTACATTTCTATGATTCTGTGTTGTCTGCTCAGCTCCCCACAGCAAACTGTGTGGACCACCAAACTTCCTATAGTTTGTCACTTCAGAGTTACGTCCTGATGAACCTGAAGTTCTTCAGAAGACTCAGTCCTGCAGGGAAGTGGAGGACACCGGCCAGAGCCTGGTGGCCATTACTGGGGAATAGAGGGGAGATTTAAAAGAGTGGGTGGGAAGGGGAGAATAATATTAGCCTGCCTTTATCCTCCTAAGGAGTCTTGTTTGAGAACATATGGAAAATGAAAATCAGCCATTCTCCTTCATTTTGAGACATACGTCTTAATGAAAAAATTTCAACTAGGCAGCTTTAAAATGTTCGAATCCTTACAAATTCTGAACAGAGGATATTTTAAATGTGGCTTGTTTCACAGATCTTACTAAGCTTTAAACTTCAAGCCATGGTGGAAGAAAATCATTTCAGTAGTTTGTTGTGAATGTTTAAAGTTGCCAGTTACATATATGTACCTTTGAATCAGGGCCGGCTCTAGGCACCAGCAAAACAAGCAGGTGCTTGGGGCAGCACATTTGCAGGGGGCAGCGTTCTGGCCATTTTTTTTTTTTTTTTTTTTAAACTCACTTCCTCCCCTCTCGCAATGCTGCAGAATCAGAGAACCCATGGGGCCCTGAGAGCTGTAGTTCCTTGCCTAGCTCCCTGCCTATAGAGCCAGCCCTGGAGCAGGGAAAGAACTACATTTCCCAGCAATCCCTTGGCAGCTATCAACAGGAAAGGGTGGGGGAAGGAGTGAGGTAGCTGAGCCATGCTGCAGCTTGCTGTGAATGGAGAGCTGGCTTCTAGAACCGGGTGGCACTGTGAGTGGGGGACAAGTGTGCCCAGCCCAAGGAGTAGAAGGCTTTGCCCCAGATATCCCCTTCAGAAGACTTCCCCAGACTGGATTAGGGATACTGGTGTGACCTCACCTTGCAGCCCCCAAAGAAGGAATTGGGTGGACTAAAGGGACAGTGCACCTCTCTATCTGAAGCCTAGCAAGGGAGGTACGTGGATCCCACTAGACTTTAAAATGAAAAGTAAGGGAGGAGAGGCTCTGCTAGAGGACCTGGGCAGCTTTAGATACAGTACCAGGCACATAGGAGGAATTCCACTTCTGAGCTATGGAAGCAGAAATTGACTTTTCCTTTCCAGATATAGCTAATATTCAGAAAGGGAATCTAGCACCTGCCTTCCAGATTTGAACACCCTCAAAATTCAGGAGTGCTCAAGCTCAGTTTGGGCAGCTGTTACTTCATTTCTCCCAAATCAAATATACTGATCCACTGTAACTTGCTGTAGAAAAAGTAGGATAAAATTGAGCAAGAAATGCTTCCCAGTGATTTTTAGGACTGGAATTGCTATTTTCAACAGCCATTGCTTTTTTTTTTTTTTAGTTTTATTTGTTTAAAAGGAAGACAGTGATTGCATTGGCAAATTCCCTATAGAAACAAAGAGTGGAACAAAAGAATAATAAAGGCACCTCAAGTTTTCCTCATTTATGTAGGACAGTCTTATAATATGCATCCAGACATCCTCCAATCACACAAGCTGAAAATTGTTCCACTTTACTGCAGTTCTGTAACCATATGGGAACCAATCCTGTGTTCTGTGCACATCCAAAATTCCTGCTGAATGACCCGCCCTGGGAGCAAGTTACCAGTGACCCAGGGCTGGGACAGCAGGAGGGTGCAGGTTGGGGGGAGAGCCCACGGCTGGGGCAGCAAGGAGCCGGGGGGGGGGGCAGCCCGGGGGGGGGGGGGGGGGCAGCCAAAAATTTTTTTGCTTGGGGCGGCAAAAAACCTAGAGCCGACTCTGCTTTGAATATTTCTTGCCAGTTTTTAAAACTGATTATATATATTTGAAAAGACCTTTCAGTTTATGACTGATTGTTTTAAACAATCATGACTTTGCAACTACAGAATACAATTGTCTTCAAATTATTTTGTTTTGCGGATTTCAAATAGACTTAAAATTCAAGTCAGATTTGAAGGAGACCTGTAAGTTTAACATTGCTGAACCAAGCATTTAAAGTCAGCAAGTTGAGATGCAACTCATGAGCCATGAGGCCATTCTAAACTCATACCCTTGAAACCTTTATTGTACCACACACTGTTTTGTATTTTATGGAGTGACATGCACAGAATAGAAGTGACCAGTTTTCAAAATTTCAGTGTAAAAAAAAAGATAGTAAAAAATTCTATAAGCATATGCAAAAATTAAAATTGATAAGCAAGTCATGAATGTGAAAACCCTGTTTATAATCTAGCAGATAAAAGACAGAATCGAGCCAGTGGTTGAAAGCTGATGCTAAATTAACACAGACTAGAAACAAGGCGCAATTTTTTAAAGTGGGAGTAATTAATTATTGGAACAATATACCAAAGGATTCAGTGGATTCTCGATTACTGGCTGTCTTTAAATCAAGACAGGATATCTTTCTAAAAACTATGCTATAGCTCAAACAGAAGTTATGGGTTTGATGCAGAAATTATTGGGTGAGGTTTTTTTGGCTTGTGGTTTGCAGGAGATCAGACTGGATGATTATAATCATGCCATCTATCCTTTAAAAAAAAAAAATGTACAAATTTCCACCCTAGAACCACCAGATAAATTGGAAAACTGATAAATGGCACATTTAGTTAACTGCCTGAGAAAAATTTCAATTCAATGAAAATAAAAACAGTTGCTATGACATGACTACTTGTGAAAATGCAATTTAAAATGTCTAACTATGTGGTTAGGAAGTCTGTTCAATGTGGCTGATATTTGGGTATTAGTGGATCCTAGCTTAAACCTCCTACTTGGCAGCCTGTTACTTCATATACTCGTTTTCCAGTCTGTTGTGGCTCATAAAAGTGTCTACTCATCTCAATATACACATATTTTATAAATTTTTGATGCTTTGTACAATGTTAATTGTTAAAGCAAATTCATAACATAAAAGTGAATATGTTGAGGCACAATATATTGGTTGCCTGTAGCAGCTACTTAATTGGCAAGTTTCTTTCCAGTAGGATGTGCCAGTTAAGAGGATTCTTCAGTATTACTAAACTGAGTACTTTACTGATCACTCCAGATTATTCTTCCTTGGACTCCACATCTCTTCATATATTGTTAAAAATGCTCTCGCTCTTCCCCAAATAAAAGTACTGTGGAAAAACTCCCACTTCCTTCCAGGTTAAAACAGTCTGAGCTCAGAGCTGCTGTTGGTGCCATAATAGCTTATCCATTAAAAACCGCTAACAACCATAGCTAGTCCAACACAAATAGCTGGCTTAAGACATATTCATTCTTTCAGTCAACCAGTAATGCTGTTGAACTTTTCCACTTGGAAATAGCAGAATCTAGCCCTTTTACCTTTTCTAAGTAATGATCCTGGTCAGTTTAAAGATATTCAGAGAACAACTTTTAGCTGGAACTAGTTTAACATAGACCCTTTTTCAATCTAAAGAGAAATTTCCTCATGGTTTACCTGACAAAGTGACTTCCTTCAAAGAACTATGCTCCACCTTCTTGTTTTGGCTTTTGTAACTTGCACTAAGTCCAGTCACCAGGTAATAGAGTCTGCTAAGCCTGGCCATTTGTTAGCAGACCCAGCAGTATGGCTACCTACCTCAGTATACATCCATACATTGTAAAGGAGGTACTTTTATTGGGGGTGTGTATATATACATACATATACATACTGTTATAGACCCAGTCAGTTGGGTACAGCAGAGTAGTCGAAGGCAGATATACTGGCCACTGTATAAGCAGTTTTCTGTTCCCTGACTGACCAGAGCAGGGGCTGCTCCAGACTAGGGTGGACACATGACTCCAATTAACATGCAAAGAGTCAGGTGAGGATGTTAAGCTAATCTAAACACCTGACTCTAATTAAGGCCCCCTCTGATAGTATAAAAGAGTTCACTCCAGTCAGGCCGAATGGATCCAGAGGAGAGGAAGTGCAGCTGAAGGGGTGGGTAGTGAAGCCACCCTCAAGCCACTGGAAAGGGAGCCCTAAGGTAAGGGTAAAGAAGGCATTGAGAGAGAGAGAAGCAGGGGAGCTGTGAGGGAGTGGCCCAGGGAAATGTAGCAACTCTGGCAGTGAAAGGTTGGCTACCAACAGCTGCTGCCATTAGGGTCCCTGGGCCAGAACCTGGAGTAGAGGGTGGGCCCGGGTTCCCCCCAACCTTCCACTACAGAAACACCTCCTGGGAGGGGAAAACAGGCCCCTGTCAGAACAGGAGACTCAACTGTTCTGGAACAAGCCCGTTGGGACAAGAGGGACTGTGGGAGTTCTCTTACCAACCTCCTTGCTGGCTTATGATGAAAAGGGCTCAGTAGACTGTAACCCTGGCCCTAGAGAGAGAAGGGCTACGTGGAGAGTCGCAGTGAGCCTCAGAGGCTAGCATAAACCACCTGGAAGCGCGGGACTCATGGGGACAAGGGCGGAGCTCTGCCACAATACACATACATACATACACACACACACTTGCCAGTTCAACTAAAAACATATACAATATTTCAAACTGCTCCACTTGGAGTTTTTTTTTTATTAATAGCTAGAAATACGTCACAATAAATTTTTGGAACTGGCCATTAATAAATTTACGCTGATAAAAATCTTATTAGGATTATTTTTCATCTTTTGATGTCATATTTTACGTAAATGCTCCCCGAGACCATGGAGACCATTATCAAGCTCCTCTGACTGTAGATCAGTTTCAGTGGCAAGATCAACTGCACATCACAGTTTGTGCCTGGCACAGATACTAATATAAAGCTGGTGCAGATCTAGAACTGGTGACTCTTCAAGTGAATCATGGTTTCTCAGACACTTCAGCAGCTGCAATGGTGGCGGCAGATTTATTTTCTACAGACATAGGGGTCCAAAAGTCCCACTGAGAATTGCCACTGCATGTCAAGTTCCCTCCTTTTCTTCAGCTCCCTTCTATCTGCTGGTTTTCCAGGTAGAAGTTAAATATCCAGTTGGCAGTTAACCTGGACACAAGCATCATCCTTTGAACTTAACATCCCACCTCCACAATACCAAGAGGTGGTAAGACTCAAGACTGCATGAGAGATTGCTGCTCTGTTTACCTGTGCATACTCACTGGACTGGGAGTATAACTGATTGCGGAAGCACATTAAGATACAGACTATGAAAGCTGCTATATAAAACCAATTTTTATTCACCACTTAATCGCTACTTGCAATTCTTTTGCACTGAGATGTGTACACAGTTCCATCTCCCAGACAAAAAGCCATAGATACTTAGTCATCGGAAAATGACATTGGACTGTACTGCAAAACAGCAACAGTTTCAATTTGCTCTTCTCCAGGCTGTGATCACTTGGATTTACTATTCTTCTTGCTGATCTATAGTGCGACCAAGCACTGGTTCCTGTGTAGAATATTAACAAGGAAGTAACATCAGTTTTAATTTCAAAAGATGATTTTAGGATTCTTCAGCTGATTAAAAACAGGCATTTTTCTTTCAAGTCAATCTCATTTAAACACTGCCATCTTGTGTTTTAGCGTATATCCATTTTGCTAAACTTCAAAATTTGCCTTCCACTCCTGAACCAAATCCCCACAGCCCTATACCTTTGTGGCCAAACCTACCCCTGCTGCTTATTGCAGGCAACAGAACCTCACCCAACCACTCCTGTAATAGACCCCTAAGCTCTGGCTGAGTTACTGAAGTCCTCAAATCATGGTTTAAAGACTTCAAGTTATAGAGAATCCACTATTTACTCCAGTTTAAACCTGCACAAGACCCAGACCCCATGTTGCAGATGAAGGCAAAAAAGACCCAGGGTCTCTGCCAATCTGACAGGAAAATTCCTTCTCTACTCCAAATACGGCAATCAGTTCTACAGTGAGCATTTTGGCAAGACCCATCAGCCAGACATCTGGGAAAGAATTCTCTGTAGTAACTCAGAGCCCTCCCCATCCTGTGTCCCATCACCGGCCATCGGGGTATTTGCTACTAGCGGTCACAGACTGGCTACGTACCATTGTGGGCAGTCTCAGCGTATTATTCCCTCCATAAAATTATCAAGCTCAGTATTAAAGCCAAATAGGTTTTTTTGCCCTCACTACTCCTCTTGGACGGCTGTTCCAGAACTTCACTCCTCTGATGGTTAGAAATCATCTAATTTCAAGCCTAAACTTGATCAGTTTATATCCATTTGTTCTTGTGTCAACATTGGCACTTAATTTAAATAACTCCTCTCCCACCCTGGTATTTATCCCTCTGATATATTTAGAGAGAGCAATCGTACTCCCCCTCAGTCTCATTTGCTCAGTTAGATTAACTGTTTCTTGTCAAATTTAGAGAGACTTCAAGTAAGAAATGCATGTAGATAATACAAGTTTTGGCTGGAGGCATTAGCTTCCACTTTCTTTCCTAGAAAAGGAGCATTTAATTGTAGAGATGGCTCCCTCAACCCATTCACAGAGGTAGAAGTTTTTAGCAATGGTAAAAATGTAATTTTGCAGAATCTGAAATGCCATACTATAAAAGAAAGTCAGATGATAAATTCAATTGCCTGAGTTTCAAATGGAAACTTTTTATTTAAAACAATACATAGTAAGATTTGTAAGCAATTATCTGGGTCAAGAACCAAACACAAGTTGAGGAAAAAGTTCAGTGAAGCTAGAATGTTGGTGAAGAAAGATAAATAGCACTTGATAAAATGGAGGAAAGTTACTGCCTAGATTTGTGCCAATCTGTTTCCCAGGCTCAGTTTAAGAAAATAGGCCAAGGCAGAATATTTAGTATAAAAGGTTACATCTCCTTTATTGAAGGATCCCTCCCCTGCTTCCTTCTGCTGCGGCCTCTCTCTCCACCACCCTCACCCTCTCCTTATCCTACCTAAGTTCAGAGCCCAGTCAGATGATGAAACATTTTGGGGGCTTGGACATGGGATTTGCTGCCCTTTGATGTGGTACTGCCCAAGACTTGAGTCTGTGCCTCCCTCTCCCTCACTTTTTTTTGAGGCAACCCACCAAATGGTCAAAAAAATTGTGAGCCAAATCCTACATATTGTTGCACCTGCCATGGACTGTGCAGTATGATTGGTCACAATATTATTTTTCTGTCACTTCGGGGTCATTGACAAAAAAAAAATGTTGAGAACCACTGTTCACAATTGCATAGTACACATTCCAGCAGAGTTCTCTAACGCAGCAGCAGCAATTTAATGAAGTTCAGGAACTATCTCTGAACAGCCTGGTGGCCCCAACAAAGCTTTTCAGCAAAGCTTCCAACTATCCTTAATTAACTAGCACATGTTATCCAACACACACATTCAGTCAGGTCACTTATACTAAGTTTTGAAAAGAAAAAACAAATGGAGCTTGACGGGGAAAAAAGTTACTACATTTAAATCTGGAGTGAGTGAAACAGGATATAGCAAGAAGTGAGCCACCAGTGTCCCTGTGCATGCATGGTGGTATTGTAAATATTAAACAAGAAATGTTTTACCAAAACAAAAATTCAAACAACCATATTTATTGTTTAGCAAATTCACCCTATGCACCATTCATGGCCCTGGATATTTTGAAAGGCAGGAAAGAGAAGGAAATACCTAATAAATGCAGCATCAGAACATTTATTTACAAATATACTGGAATTCAACAACAACAAAAAATCTCCACTTTCTGGATTAACTTGTTTGAGGGGAAAGTGATAGTTATATTTTTCCATAATAAAGAAAAGAGAGACCCCTTTCCTCCAAACAGGTTCCATTGTTCTTATGCAGAACATTTGCCATCACCACTGAGCAAACAGACTATACTTTACTATTTGTATTTTATTTTCAAAAAGCAAACAGTTTTAGAAACCAGAATACAGAAAGCAAACATTTTGGTGTACATTTTAATGCAGCTTCATATTATTCTAGAGAATTCAGTTCGTAGCATATGTCAAAAATAAAGACAGCAATTACAAATACATATTTATATTAACTATTTCAATAGTGCTCATTTAAGAACATAAAAAACAAAATACCCTCTTCATATACCATTGGAAACTCTGCTAGTTGATTATCAGCTTCAAAAATGTTTTGAAGTTATTACTGATAAATGTTTGTTCTCCCTTGTGCTTTTAAGTACATTGAACTCAAAAAGTGAATGCGTTTTCCCCCAAGAGATTTCCTTCTTGTGATTACATTCTCATAAATAACTAAAGTTGAATGAAAGATACAATGCATCTTCTACATAATCTAGACAGGCAAAAATGTTACCCTTAAAAAACACAAACAAAATACATATTTATAAATCTACATCACCAGCAACCACCTCCTCTTCTATCTGCAACAATGGTTTCATATTTATGGTTGCTTCACATGGCGGTTGGCTGTCCAGCTATTGGGGTTGGGGAGAAATAGAAAAAAAGTTTTAATTAAGGAAGAGTTTACTGGAGTATTTTAGATACTGAGTTAAAAAATGCCTGTCAAAATAATATCAATCAATATCTATTTGCAGTTCCCTTTTGCAAAAGGTAATTAACACAGCATCTAAATACAAGATAGAATCAACATGCAAACAATAATGAATAGCAACATTGGTTATACTGCAAGAGTAAATCTAACTTGCCATTTAAAACAAACGGATTTTCAATGGTGTATACAATTCACCCAAAAATATTTTAAAACTTGTTCTCAGTCAAAAATATTGAGGGGGTTTAGGGGTGGGAGTGGGACATGTTTTTATTTTTTGTCAAATAAATGTTTGCTAGATAGCTAAGCCCTTAACAATCACAAAACTTTTCAATTAACATGTAAAATATCCATCCAATACTCTGCTGCTTTTGCAATATTCAAAAAATATTACAAGTAAATATATTGTACAAAGTTGTTTATTTTATATGTCACTATCATAATAATCCTATAATTTACCATCCCAAGGTTCTTAACCAACCTTCTACCCAAATATATGAGGAAGAAAACGGGCCACTTTACAGCATGTCTGGAAGTTTCACAAATTATAGGTTGTGACAGACCAAGAGGTACAGAAGAGACTAATCAATTCCAGAGTCAAGGTCCTTTTATAGAGAATGCACTATAAACAGCACTCCCATGTCTACAATGGGATGAGATCTAGCTCAAGTGCCTCCACTGATCACAACTGCTGTAACAACATACTGTGGGAAAGGCAGCTTCTCAGGTATCCCAAGTCCAGAGAACTGGACTTATTAGGTTAAAAATCAAGATTCCACGTAGAAGCAAATTGGTCTCCATTGCAGATCCAGGAGCCCTCTCCTCTAACTTACCCTCTCAATGGCTTAACATACACACTGAACTGGGTAACAAGTTAGAATCCTACAGTAAACCTACATGAGAGCTCCCTTGCCCCGAACTACCCTCTAGGTCTTTAAGAAGAGTGGAGAGAGAGCCACTCCAGAGTAATTCTGTCCAGGGATGGCTACATGTCACCACAGCTTTGTGGACCAGAATATTACAGGCAGATTTAAAAATTAGCAGGGGCACTTCATCATCATCCACAGCAGCAAATTTTCAACCACCGCCACTACTCAAATACTGGCTACCTATAGTCAAGAAAATCTGTGGATTCCAAATGCCAGTGTTATATCAGTTACACAGCAATTTTCCCCAAAAAGGGCAAGTGATCAAAGGTAAGTTAGCAAGAGCATATGTGACAAGAAATGGTTTCTTTAGCAGAGGCACCACAATTGTTTTTCAAAAACAAGTGGCATCCCTTTATCTTCTCCAAACACATTAAAAAAAACAACCCAATCTGGAAAGGGTGACTGTAACAAGGGAACCAGTACTTTCTCCTTCCTCCTGCTTCGGACCTCACCCATCCAGAAAAGACCTGTGGGTTCAGCTCACAGCTTGTAGCCCAGGATATCCCCATTGCCTTCCAAACCTCAGTGAGCCATACAGACCAAAATTTAAATGGAAAAGCTGGAGTGTTTGTCTCTCTGTCATTCATTCTTAGAAACTGACACCCCTCTGAAAATTATTAATTTAAAGAAGTTTGGGTTTGCCACATAAAAGTAGCGAAATAGGAGACTCTGGGTAGAGAACTCTTCTCAGAATTAAGAAGTTGTCTAGCACTTTCTGCATTAGCAAAGAGAAAATGCTTTTTATTCAAAGCACCAGCATGAAGCTCACTAAGTTAGAATTTTTGTAAATAGTAATAAAGAAAAAATTCTATACTGTATCCTTTAATTAAAACCTGCAATAAAATCAATCCACTGCTGATCTAATACTCCCAAATGAATAACCAATCATGAGGCTATAATTCAAGAGAGAGTAGCTTTGGAGATAGTAACCAACATCCTATAATTAGGATAAACTAATCATTTTCCTAGTATGTGCATAGATCAGTTTTATAAGTAGATGCAATTTTGCAACGTGACTGATTTGTTGTTTAGCGAACAGCAATGCCTTTAAAGCTATGCCCACACTGCAACCCAGAGGTGTTATTCGAGCACACTGCAGTCACAATAGCAGTGAAGCCACAGAAGCAAGGGCTGCAGTATGGGCTGTACACCCCATCCAGGACCACCCAAGTGGCTAGTCTGTGATTCTGTGGCTTCACTGCTGCTGTTAGTCAAACTAGCTAGATCAAAGCTAGCTCAGATATGCCTACACATGCTGCAGTCACACTTCTGATTGCAGGGTAGCCATACCCTAAGGTGCCACTTCCCCAGATTTGTGAAGAATGAAGCATATCCATAACAACAGGGTGGTAAACCATTGCACAGTATGTTAAGGGAGTGGAGAGTGCAGCCAACAAAGAGAAACAGAAATGAAACCCTTATGAATCAATTCACTAATATTAGGGTTACCATATGTCCGGTTTTTCCTGGACATGTCCAGCTTTTTGGTCCTCAAATCCCCGTCTGGGGGGAATTGCCAAAAAGCCAAACACGTCCGGAAAATGCCGGCATCGCTGTCCCAGTCCCTTGCTTACCTGAGCAGCTCCAGCAGGTTGCGAGCTGCAGGCGGATTCCCCGCTGCAGCGGCGGCTGCTGCTGCTCCCCCCAGACACCTCAGCTCTGTGCAGCTGAAGAGCGGAGCTGCCCAAGCGCTACCGGCTTCACGGTTTGCCGGGCAGCCCCCAGACCTCCAGACCCTGCACCCCCAGCCAGGCGCTTCCCCTCCCAGTGGAGGGGGAATGCGGGGTGCTCAGGGGAGGGGGCGGAGTTGGGGCGGGGACTTTGGGGAAGGGGCGGGGCCAGGGCCAGGGCCCCGTGGAGTGTCCTCTTTTTTAAAACCTTAAATATGGTAACCCTAACTAATATACCAAGTTAACAAAGACTCTCGTGTTTAGCGCTAAGTACAGCAGTAGGCAGACTCTAGGAGCCCCAGAGCAAAAGTAGAAAATAAAGTTTCCACACACTTATTATAGTTTGGTCTCCTTACTTTTAAATCTGACATAGCAGTCGTTGCAGAAGAGTTCATTGTTTCGGATCCTGACTTCAGCTCCTGAGTGTGAGCCCCCAAGGTCACGTGCACAAGCTGCACACTGTATTAAACACCAATAATTAGCAACTTGTTACAAACACTGGGAGACAACATATTCAGAAGCAGCTTATAGTAAAAACCAGCAAAGCCTGAACCATAAACCCAAATTAGCAAAAGCAAACATACAATTTGCAGATTAAAATGCAGCCAACCAGAGGAGACATCATTTAAAGGTGATGACTAGCAAACTAAGAGATGCACATTCTAAACATATAAAAAAGAAATGATTCAGAGATTAGCTCATGAAATCTTGTTTAAGCTTCAATTTCTCTGAAACAAAATTTTAAAAATAGCACAACATGAAATAACTTGTTCTTGAAACGGCAACAGCAATTTTGGCACAGAACATTTGTGTGTGCCACTTGCAGATTCCATGCAACACTCTCTGCTTTTCATTCTGTTACCTTGCTTTTCAAGACAGGAAGCATTTATGCCCAATTATTCTAAGTGTATATGCATAATTTAAAAGAATTCTTGGGAGCTTCACATTGCTTCGTTTTGCCAAAACAGAATTCTTGCGCCCCTTTCTTATGCTAATATTAAAATGTTTAAGCATAGTGGGCGAACAATGCATTGCTATAGCGGGAACTAGGCAATAGCTCTCGAATCTCCAACTAAGCAGAGGATGCACATGCACCTATAAACCGCATGGTGTGTGGCTGGACTGTCTCTGTATCGCTGTTCATAATATGTGCATGATGGATTTAGAAAATAAAATGTTCTGTAGTCTTCAAGAGGGGTAGCCTTTGTTAAAAATGCTACAGTATGTTGGCATCGAGCAAGGGTAGCAGGAGAAAAAAAGGTTCTAGAATTAAGATATATTCATTCAGCTGTTCCACAGGGCCTTACACACATTCATAAAAGCCCTTATATAACATCTAAAATAATAAATTCAACTCTGCAGTACTTTGTTCAATGGTGCACTAATCCTAAAACAATTGCCTTTGGAGAGATCATAATTCCTCCTCTGTGCCAGTGCAAAAGGGTAATTCCTCTGTGCTGACTACTCATGTAGCAGGAAATAACATTGAGGAAAGGCAGTGGAGAGCCGCTTGTGTGGATTACTATTCTTCCTTCTATGCAGGTGTACAGAAGTAGGTGGGAGCCTTGGCTCGTTTCCCTACAATATGCCACCCAACTCAGCTGGCACAGATTACTTCTTCCCTTCAGCCTGGAGGGAACCAATGATCAGACACACTTAAGTCTTAATCTAGTTTCTCATCTATTCCTGGAGCAGTGCATCTATGTGTTGTCCTTTACTAAGGGATTTATGGCAAAGTGGCAAGATTTTCAGAAGTGACCAGTGATTTTAGTAGACTCAATTTTTGGATGCCCAACTTGACACACCATAAAGTGGCCTGATTTTCAGAGGGCAGGTGGCTCAGCATTTTCTGAAAATGCCTTTTTTTTAAAAGTGAAAATTGAAGTGTAGATGTTAAAACTTTAATAACAATCCGAGGAGTAGTATTAAGGTGAATGCTTAATGCCTGTGGATAGGACTGTTGCATGGATATATGCATGTAGCACACAACATGAGTGCAGCATGTAGCATGTGATTAGTAGAGACTTTGCAACCAGAACGCGAAGTAGCCATGCGTGCTCCAAGTTAGCTCCTGTTTCTTCACGGTGTTTCTCCAGCTCTCACCTTAAAACAACGTAAATGATAACAAAGACCAAGAGATTCGATGATCATGGCTGCTCCTTTGCCCAGAACGTTATTACAGTATGAACATATTTTCTTCCCACTGACTGACCTAGATACAGAACAAGAATGTGGCTCAGGTCCTCAAAACCACTTGAAAAGGTTTAAAATATAGACGAAAGTGATCAAGAGCATGATGTCATGAGAAAAAGCATTGAAACAGAGGACTGTGTGCTGCAGTTATGAATAGAAAATTAGGTTATCTGGAAAAAACATCAAAATTAATATGTAATTAAATCTGCAAGCTATAAAAATCTAAAATTTAAATTAGAAAAAAATGTACAGAAACAGACAAAACAAGTGAACGTAAGATTTTATGTAGCATTCTTGCGCACTATTTTATCATGTTAAATGCTGGTTGAAGAAGAATTTAAAACAGATATTGCTATGCTTGGAAACTAGTGATACATAGTTTTTGTGCTCCTGTCTCATTTCTTATCTGAAAAACTATTATTAGGGCTACACTTTACTAAAACCTTTTCCAAGAACCACCCTCTGTAGCTTGTTAGATAACTGAAGTCTGGTTCTGGACATACATTAACTCCTTTGAACATGTACCTTATAGAGGTCAATTTCCATGGGCCAACCAGATTATCTGAAATCCAAAAATGGAAGAGAGAACAAGAGAAGCAGCCATTTTTAAAGGGGGCAATTTTCTTACACTATTAAAAAATTAAGTAGTCTAGCTTTTAAAAAAATCATCAATTTATCAAAATGTTCATGAACTCTAGAGCTAGGAAGGGTGAAGGAATACTTTTGCAATGGTCTCATTACACCTATTGCATATAACTGTGTGTGCATGAGTTTCCAAAATCTTATATACACATTTGTTTAAAAAAAAGTTTTAAAAACCTGAAAGAGCACGGTTATCTTCACTCCAAAATAAACTATTACTTCCTATGCTGGATTAAAATTAATGGATTAAATTTTTTTTTTTTAAATGACCTACCCTACAATTACCCAGGATCACTATCCATGAACATTCCTGAGAGTTCCCTGAGACGATGTTGACCACATGTCAGCAAAAGAGATGTGGTCAATAAAATGTGGGTCTTAAAATTTTATGTATTTATTTTTTAAACAAAAGATTCTTGCAAAACCAATAAATGTCAGAAGTGATGTCTGGAAAGTACAAGGAGACTTTTATTATCATTTTTGTAACCCACAAATAATTTTGAGTTGAGTAACTAAAGATTTATTGCTTCACCTTCTCTTTACTACTGTAAGGCGGTAGCAACAAAGCCCTGGGAAACTTTCTGAACAACTATGAGAAACATGAAAGTGATAATACTGTTCTTCTATGGTGCCTTTCAGCGAGATAACTCAAGGCACTTTTCAAATACTAAGTTTTACAACACTCCAGTGTGGAATATTATACAATATAATATAAACAATATAATTATACTGGTTTTACACACAATCAGACTCCAGTATTAAGAGATCAAGTAGCTTGTTTAAGATCAAAGCAAGCCATTGGCAAAGCTTTTACAAGACTCATTAGTTCCAACTCCTCTGCGGCAACTACTATGAGAGTGTCCACAGTTCAGCCAGCTATTTATAAATTTTCAACAGATGGGCAACTACTTACTTGTTCCGCTGCTGAGCTCCTGATTGGGAAGCAGAGGTAGGAGACTGAGCACGCGGTACAGAAGAAGGTGCTGAGGGGAAAGTGTGGGAAGAAGTGGCTGATCTTCCAGAACTGGCTAAAGGAGGTGCTACACTGGAGGAGGGGGTACGCATGTAAGCTCGGTTCGAAGTAGACACTACTGGAGCAGCAGAGCGACCAAAATCTTGACTAGACGACAAAGATGTGGAAGAGGCAGATTGATTCGTCCAAGGTGGATGTCTCCATGAACTTGTTCTTGCGGAATCAAGATTATCTAAAGATTCACCTCTGAAATGTATAATTGTTATGTGCAGAATATTACTGCCCAGAAACATATCTTCTTATGAACTAAACCTTTATCATGCTTTGATTTTACAAAAAGGAAATATTTAAGTTTTCACTTTACACAGGGTATAAAAATATTCACAGTATCTATTTTAAAGGTTGATTTTCTAAGCATAATTAATTTTGATAACCTGAATATATTATTATATTCCTGTATTAAAAATATTTGAAGTGGCAAACTATTTATCATAACTGGGCTTCACTAGCCTTGGGGGCAGAGGCGGGGGAAGGGGAAATGACCAAAGAAGGTGAGGGCTAAAGCACTAAAGGTAACAGCAGAACACACTTCAGTACAGCTTTATCAGAGTGAACCAAATCAAATTGTTTTTATTTAGTAATGACACCAGATAGTGGTGGTGTTTGTATTTTTCTCTATGGGATACCAGTTCTAAAATAGATCAATCCCTCCCCGCATTAGTCAGTCACATTGTTCAGAAACCAGCTGTTGGCACAACAACTATGACCTCATGACTGATATCTTACTGTTTCCTAAGTGACAAACCCAACGTTTAGACCCTACACAAGCAACATACACAGAAATTCTGAAGTTTCCTACAAGATATTTGTGCGTGTTAGAAATTACTGAAAATTATTCAGAACCTATATTTAAGCTTTATTTCACAACAAATTAAATTACTGAGGTTCTCAAATACATGTGCAAATGACAAGGCACATTAATCATTAATTCACATTACTGGTACATCAAAGGAGAAATATGCAATTGAGGAAGTATTCACAGTCCACACAACAACACCTTTATACTCCGTACTTGCAAATATTTGATCTCAGCTATAACACAAGCAATTTATACCCCACTATGTTGGGACTCAAATGAGCTCAAAATCTTTACTGGCTTTACAATCTGTGCTGCAAAGCAACGTTCAAGTGCCCCAAAACTAAATATTTATCTAGAGGCAAAGTTCAGTTTACAATTTTCAAAAAGAGTCCTACCTCTTCATTGTATTCTGGTGTAGATTAACAGGGTCCTTATGCACACTAGAACTACGCTGTCTAATCCAGCTGTTGTCTGTATGTAGTGATGTTTTCTTTCTCATTTCCTGAAGGATATGTTGTCTCTCTATTTCTGCTGAAGACGGGGCACGCTCTTTCTGAGACCCCTTCTGTGAATCACTGGCATTCCAAGACCTTTCCAAATATTTGTTGTTTGTACCTAATTTGAAAAATACATACATCTGTCAAGTTTGAGGGAGATACAAAAGCTAAAATTAAAAAGCAAATAATTAAACTAGTGTTGCCATATCTGAAGCAACACATGCATCTTTGTGTTATTAATATTTGATGAAGTATAATTTCACCATTTTAGTATTGACTGCCATTACAAAAGCAAATATTACCAGACAACATGCACATTAGAAGCATTAAAGATACCACCAGACAAAAAAGGAAATATCCAGTGTCAAGCCAGCAGTGAACTATCAAATATCCAAGTTAAAGCACAGAAGCAAGCATCAGGTATTCTGTACTTCTAGGTTTTAGGATATAGTGCCAGAACGGGATACGAGTTATTTTGCCCTTCCTCCCCTGCCCCGCAACATAAATATCCCTAGGCTGCTTCTTACAGATGTAGGCTTTTCATGTGACGTGTGTCAAATCAAGCAACAAATCATAATTTACAATGTGGCAATTTACAATTAAAAAAAAAAATCAAATAGAGACAAGCAAAAACTGCTTATCAACCATGGTACAACGCCACACTACTTTTAAACAAATGGGTAATTCCCTGCACTTTTAAGGTCAGATGAAAGCCAAAAAGATCCTTTGCTCTAAAAGCCTGAACTCCCCTCCCTCTTTGAAAGAGGCTTTTCTCCAATAATGAGATGGAAGCCTGCCAGAATACACAACTGCATCACAAGTTCCTTCTCCACTTTCAGAATATATAATCCACACCCCCTCTAATTATAGGAATTATTCCCTGTTCAAAATGTCAAATTTATTGTGTTTTAGAGGAGACAGTCTTGCTTTAAATGTATCTGCTTCAAACACACCCCTTGCTGGAAACATTTTATCTACTCCCTAGTTACTAGGATAACTAGCCATAGAAGGAAAGGTCAAACTTCTGGTGTAAGGCATCCTTTGGTCCTTACTTGACATCTTAAAAAGGTAGAAAAACAATGCCACTCTCCTCAAATCAACAGAATTACTAATGTTTAAAAAAATAAAAGGAAATCTGTTTTTATTCAGCTATTCTTTGTGCTAGGCCTACTTAAGTGAACAAAACAGTAAGTCACTTCAGTTTTAATATTCCCTCTTCTAATACTGCTTTGACTACAGATTTACTATTGGATTTATTGGTATTGATTAACATGTCAGATATTTCTGGAAGTCTAATCATCTCATTAGTTTAGGTGATTGAGATGTGATTTGAGAAAGTGATCTTGCCAATTTGAGCTGCATTCCCACCTTGGTCTGGGTTAGCATTTTTCATGTTTTCTTGTAGTCTCCAGCTCTGATTCTTTTGCCCTTTGCAGAGTCTTCCTACTTTACTTTTGATTTAACTCATCTTGCAACAGCCATTGAGCAATACCACCTAGTGGTTTTCCATATTCACCTACAGTCACGTTTGCATACACAAACCCATTTATCACTTGTACAAAGTATTTTTTTAAAGTAGCTTGTTGTATCTTCCATCCTACTGTCTTTAGTAAATCATCCACATTCCCTATACTCAAAGCAGATTATAAAATATCTAGAATATAATTTCTAAAGAGAATGCTATGTAATCTTATATTTTGGCAGCTCCTTAAGAAAATTGAAGCCATTGTTATACCATCATGAAATCATCTCCAGTTGTTTTCATCCCATATACACAGAGTAAATGTTTCAAAACAATTGTGTTAAAAGTATTGCCCCAGTGTTTGTAGCACTGAGTTTTGCTATTCCCAGTGCAAACGCACTAGCATAGTACATCTATTATCCCCATTAGCCCCATTGTTTCTATATTCAATCTACCATTAAAATACAGCCTTACACATAACTGTTTAAAAGTATTAATGCACCATATAGATTGTGATTATAATAATGACTAATCCATACCACTTTAAAATAAATTTAAACTAAAGTATATCTTAGTAAAACATCCATTCTGAATTTAAACACTGACTTTTGGATAATTTACCACATCCCTTAGATAATCTATTGCAGTGGTTAATTTTCCACACTACTAAAAATCTGATATAGTATGTTGTATACTTGAATTATGAGTGGCAATCAAAAATGTAATTGTTTTGACCTTCAAATATCTAGTTGCTGTAACGACCCTTTGATTGTATTCACGTTTTCATGCAGTTAATAATCAATTAAAGATCTAATAGCAACTAAAGTGCTCACCATTTCTGCTTCTGGGGTAATCATCCAGTTCTGAAGTCGATCTGGATTTATTTCTATAAATACAGAAAACATGCATGAGTTGTATTACCATAGCACCCAAGAGCTCTAGTCATGGTGCAGGACACTGTTGTGTGAGGCACTCTACAAACACAGACCAAAAAGATGGTCTTGCCCCAAAGAGCTTACAATTTAAGTACAAGACAAGATATAACAGATGGATAGACAGATAGACAGACATGGGAGAGTACAAGGAAATAATGAGGCAACACTAGTCAGCATTGACAGGCTGTGGTCTCAGCACACCAGCAGTATAAACTATTGTTATTTAGTACTTATCTTGCAGTAATTCCCAAAGTCCTCAATTACAGAGTGGAGCATCATTCTCCTAGGTGCTGTACAAATATTTGAAAACATGGTCCCTACCTCATTCCCCTAGATCATTAGACTGGAATATCAATGAAGATCAGACACAGGGCAGCATACCAGTCTAAGGAGGACTATTTCAATTTTTTGGGTGCATGCTTATATTTTTAAGTTTGTTACATGGTGATGTACTTACCACTTCCTAGTTTGGAAGTGCTATTGCAGCTGAAAGAAAAGTATGGCCTTACATGCTACCTGAGGATGTTTCTTGGGAAATCTTTGTGGTTCATTGATCCTATCATGCAGGGGAAAGTGCTTATGAGTTTTAGCTGACAAAAGTCATCAGATGCACAAGAAAATGAATAGTAGGCAAAAGTGTTCTGGCTACCCGGTGTGGAAGTTAACATAGCACCTGGCTGCTGTATGCTTAGCTCGAGCTCATGAAAGTGAGGCTCTGACTGTACATAGAAATATGCTGTTTATTTAGAAAAGGAACAAAGAGCTCATTTCTTGGACAGCAGCTTCAATATTTAAACTACTGATGGCTGTTACAGCAGCATCACTGTATGCATTCACTACCCAGTGCAAAATGAGTCTATCGTATTAAACCAATACGGCCTTTGCATGCAATATTCTTAATTGTATACAGTTTCCTGCTCTCCATATTAATTGTTTGCCCTAACAGTCTGACCGATCAGTTCTTGCACTGGTCAAGAGCTGGTGTTACAAATGCTCAACTGCATATAGAATCAGTTACAACAGGGAACAAGGAAGCTAGACCTGGTCTTATGCCTCTAGCACCTTTGGCCTCTCTCCATGCCTCCACAGCATAACCATGTGGTGCAAAAGCTCTCACCACTTTCTGAGGGCAGAGCACTAAGAGGATAGAATACCCATCAGTAGACCTTGGCGAAATATTTTGGACAAATAGTTTATTTGCCAAAAAATGCAGTTTTGGTCAATCCAAAACTATTTGTCAATTTGACAGGAATTCACTAAATAGTTTCAGCCAATTTCTTTTCCAGGATTTAAACACCATTCACAAAATGGGGAGGTGGGGAAGAAGAGGAGAAAAGGAGGAAGAAGAGCTAGTGGTAGTCCTCCCATATAACCGTTAGCCCTGGGCGAGGGTACTCACCTAGGAGGTGAGACACCCTCCATCCCCCTTTCTATTTAAAGTGGAGAAGGGATTTGAACTGAACCTCCAACCTCTCAGAAGAGTGCCATAATGATTTTTGATTCACCAAAAAAATTCAGAATTTTAAGTTTTGATTCAACAAAACCTGAATTTCATTTTCCAGTTTTCAGAACTGCTAGCGAATTAAAAAAAATCATTTATGTGCTCAGTTCCATGCATTAGATGCACCATCTCAGGTCTTGGAGTTTCTTCTTGTGACATCACAAGTGCCATACTTATTTCTATTGAAAGAGTGGACTAATTGCTGAAAAAGGTATACAGATGACTCTTACAATCAACTGTGGGGTACTATTTGAATTAATGTTGGATGGGATAGTTATGGATAGAAGATATTTTTACAGAAATGGGGAATTTAGTACTTTTAGGATTATTCCAATAATTAAAAGGGAAAGAAAATACAACTGTGCATTAAAATGAACCAATGCACTGTTGAAAAAAAAGAAAATAGGCAAAGTTTAAAAAAGGGAAAACTAAAAAGATGTGTACCATCTTCCTGATAATTTTGTACTTTCACTATATCCCTCCTTTCCCTGCTTATCTTTTATGTTGCACAATTTTCTGTGTGGGAACCATGCCCTAGCTTGTATAACACATTATGACACAACCACTGTAATAGCTGAGATTGTTTTCCAGTGTCATCAGTCCATTCCCACCCACACATTCACCTCCTTACACTTCCTGGCTTTCTTTATATAAAGATGTTCTATGTTACAAACTGAGCATGGCTTAAAGAAACTAGGTGGCCAAAGCTCCTGTAGGTGAAAGCATAGCACAAGGACTGCAAAACAATATTGCTGGTAAGGACTCTAAACTGCACCACACCAAAATGGTTAAAATTTAATGTCAAATCCAAGGCTCTGTAATATAAAGATGAAATTCTAACCTGCCTGGAGATTCAGTATCATACTAACCTGTCAGCAAGGAAGTGGCCAGATGGATCTTCAAAGTTTTTAGATATTTCATAATGGTCATAATGTCTATAAGCAAAAAATAAAATACAATAAAATATATGAAATAAAGTGAACTAAGTAAATATCAAACCCAAATTGGGAAGAGATGAAGAAATAAGGTACAAACAACAGACCCCAACATGTAGGCAGCAAACTGAAATTCTAGGAGACTCAGCTCCTGTTTCAGTTAGAAATGAAGTTGCATGACAGATACAGCTTTCAAAGATCTTTATGAAGCCAGTCAGACCTACTGTCTGTAAATGACAATAATTATTAACACTGATACCAAAGCGTTAACATTAGAGGAATATGTATATCTATATGAATACAGCTTTTGGGGGCAGGGGCCACGTCTTCATACATGTTTGTATAGTGCCTAGCACAATGAAGCTACCATTCCAATTGGACCAGAAAGTGTTGTTAATATTGTTAATACATTTAAAGTCCTACTTCAGCAAAGCAGTTTGCACATGCTTAAGCCCAACCCTGTTTGGCAAATCCTTAAGAGCGCGCACACACAAAAAATTGTTTCTCTGATATTTTAGTGAGAGTGGCACTTCTGTGTTACTTGTAACACTAGAAGGTAAAACATTTTCAGAAAGGAATGTTATTTATAAGTTAATGTGTGTCCCTTCCTCCTGCTGTCTTTACTCTTTAAAATAGACTGCTGAAAAGGGTAGTGGAAAGAGATTGTCTGAAATAAATAGATTTAGACTAGGTATTTCTAAAATGCTATGGTATCTAAGCCAATATAAATTATCTCAGATACTGTAGTACAGGGATCAGCACCTTTGGCATGTGGCCAGTCAGGGAAATCCGCTGGCGGGCTGGGACGGGTTTACCTGCAGCGTCTGCAGGTTCAGCCGATTGCAGCTCCCACTGGCCGCTGTTTGCTGTTCCAGGCCAATGGGGGCTGCATGAAACAGTGCGGGCTGAGGGATGTACTGGCCGCCGCTTCCTGCAGCCCCCATTGGCCTGGAACCATGAACTGCAGCCAGTTGGAGCTGCGATCAGCCGAACCTGCGGACGCTGCAGGTAAACAAACCATCCTGCCCGCCAGCGGATTTCCCTGATGTGCTGCGTGCCAAAGGATGCAGATCCCTGCTGTAGTAATCTTTATTCCACAATTAATAGAAACATATTGCTGTGCTGGTCAAACCACTACAAGATAACAGTAGTAAGTGTTTGATTTAGGAATGCAGACATGCAGCTGGTAGGAAATAATTAACTCAATATTTCATTATAAATCTGTACAGATGTGTTGAACCACAGACAATGCAAATTCCCCATTAATGCTACATATTTTCAATAGAGCTAGGTGATAACCTCAGAAGTTTTCATGGTAAATTTTCAAGTTTTTGGCCCAGCTCTGATCAGTCACCACGTTCACTTGCGAAAACCCTTTTGAACAAAAACCTACGAAAGCAAATAAAACTAATTTTGTTAAAAGACAAAACCACCAGCTTTAATTATGGGCCTGATTCTATCACACCCTTACAAACAGTGAATAGCACTTTACTCTGACACTCAGTGGGATGATGAGCGAAATAAGGTATCACTCAATAGAAGCAAGGATGATAGACCCTTATGTTTGACTGAGATACAAAATGCGTATTGGTAGTGTAATGAGACAGGTTTAGGATGTCACAGAATGCATTCTGCTTAGTGACTTCATGTCTCTTTTCTCTTGATATTCACAGAAACGTATGTTTAATATGCACATACTTCAGGATATCTGCATTATCTTTGAAAATATACTTTTGAAAAGTAAATGCATCTCTCCCATTGACTGCGCCAACCTTCGGTATTGGGGCATCTGCATTGGTATCTCCCTTTCTTTTTCCATGCGCCGCTTCTGCTCCTCTGCCTTGGCCTCCGCCCGCCGCTTCTGCTCCTCGGCCTCAGCCTCCGCCCGCCGCTTCTGCTCCTCGGCCTCAGCCTGCCGCTTCTGCTCCTCGGCATACTGTTGTTCCTTTTCTTTCCACTCTCTTTCAAGCTCTAGTTCTTGGGCTTTCCTTTTTTGCTCCAAATGCAGGGCTTTTTCCTCTTGAAGTCTCCTTTCCTCCTGGAGTCTCTGCCTTTCCATTTCCTTCTCTTCCTCATTCTGCTGCTGTTCCTCCCATTCATGTCTTCTGCCTCCTTCGGGAGCATCAGTATCTTCTCCCATGTTTGTTCTCCAGCTAGAAATAGGTGGTGCATGTGCAGTTACCGATACTGTGTTTAAGGTTAGGACAGTCGGCTCCTATAGGAGAGGGAAATAATGGTTTTAGAAACACGATAGCGCAGGCTACCTATTTAGGAAACGTTTTATTTTGTGACCAGGGACTTGAGGGGAAGGATCTCAGGGGACTCTCGGTGGCAACAAAGAGTGTGCTTCTTAGTTTACGCTTTAGGGATGTCTACAAACAGTCTTCTAAAGTGAGAAGTTCCATTTTATTTGCTAGCCTTGATTACCCCTTTGCTTAGTCTTTCCAAAAGCATCTGCAGCTTTTATTTTTTAAACCACCTTTATGCATGGAACACCCAACCTATGCTGATGCTTCAGGCCATTCCTTCTCCTCTTCAGTCCCTACTGAAAACTTGTTTCCTACACAATTTTCACAATAAGTTAGTAAATATTCACTCACTTTTTTCCTTATTTTACAGGTTTTTAGAAACAACCTTAAGTGAATGACAGTGAGCACATATCTAAACTCAGTATCCACGTTAACTGTAATGATGTAACCCTCATCCTTCAACATCCCTCAACATCTAAAATTTAAGAACATAATGGCCATACTGGGTCAGACCAAGGTCCATCTAGCCCAGTATCCTGTCTTCAGACAGTGGCCAATTCCAGGCACTTCAGAGGGAATGAACAGAACAGGCAATCAAGTGATTCATCCCATCATCCATTCTCAGCTTCTAGCAGTCATTTCTGACATTCTATTTTTATATGCACTCCTCTGAGAAAGGTCTTTGAATGGTTTGTTTCCATGCAGGAAGCAAAATAACCCTTTCAAATGAAGGACTAACGTGTTAGCCCAGATCACACTCCCAGCACTTATGGTTTAAAACAAAAAGGTCCTTGAGCACCTCATAGTGAAAGACTTAACAGCTTAATTGAGGGACACCAGTCTTGCTGTTTAAGTTATATGAGCTTTAGATTTGTTTTGCTTTCCTGTTTACCACTGTATAAGTATAAAGACGCTCGCTGGTACATCTGAAGGAGGAGGGAGGAAGTGCTCCCTGAGCTGATACAGGAACAGAGAACAATGATGCCTCTAAAGCATCGGGACACCCAGAATATAGCCTGTCCAGCTGTAGAACAGACTACAGCTGCAGCAGGAAGCAGCTAAAGAAACTAGACACACTCTTGACATTTTAAGATATATGGAAGACTTTCATCAGCAAGGCTGTAGTTGATTTCTTCTCTAAATTCTTCAGAGGTAGGATGGCTCAGCCTTAAGACCACAATTTAACAAGGTACTTAAGCACACGTCTTAATTTAAGTATGGAATAGTCCTAGTGACTTCAGTGGGACTAGTCATAGCCTAGAAGTTAGGTACATGCTTGATTACTATGCTGAATCAGGGCTGAAGTTGGTCATTTTCACTCTGGTCACAATGATATTGTATAAGTTGGTAACTGGCTTATAAAACAAAACATTTCTTCTGTTCATACAGCTTAGCTGCATGTTGTCCTGCTGTCTTGAATGAGTCTAAACCCAACTGATCACAAAAGTAAACCACCAACTTTGTACAGAGTTCTCTCTTTATTTTAGGAGCATTTATTCTCTGCATTGGGCAAATGAGAAAGCAAAAAAGTCATTTGCATATTTAAATACCTACTTCTGCTATTGCTCAAAAAAGGAATCATGAGAAACTTGAAAGGTGAACAAACATGCATCGCCTACCTCATCTAAATATTTGGAACTCTCTCTTTCTGCTTCTTGCTGAGCCTGTAGCCATTCTTCCCGCAATTTCTCCTGTTCACGTTTGTATTTCTCCTGGCGAAAAGAGTCACGGATTATATTAAAAGTAAATAAAAGTGACAGGAAAACACGGCCGTCCTCATTTGTATTAAAATATTTGTTTTAAAAATAATTTTGTGCAAAGCAGTATGTCAAGTATAATAAAAACATAAGCAGCACAGAATTCTAATAGATCTCAGGTGGTGAAATCCTGTCCCTAATGAAGTCAAAGGGAATTTTACCATTGACTTCAGGGGAGCCAGGATTTCACCCTAAGCCTCAGAAGACTCACCAACCTATTACATTTCCTATCTTATGATTTGTTTTTGGTTTAGCTATGAAGTTACTTCTATTAAGCTACAGTAATATCAATCTTAACTATTTATCACAGGACTAAAAACTTTTGCCTTGGTTACAAGTTAGTAATTAGGTTCCTAAAAAAATCACTAATCATTTATTGGACCAACTTACCACACCCACCTTGTGACTGATTATTTATTAATTATTATTATTATCTCCAGAAGTACCCAAAATGCGATTGGCATGGTACAAACACCTAGAGAGGCACAGGCCTTGCCTTGGAAAGATGAAGGGTAGGAAAACTACACACACACATACACACATATACATATACATATACACACATATACATATACATATACACACATATACATATACATATACACACATATACATATACATATACACACACACACAGTTTTGTTTTCATGTTGGGTTCATCATCCCCCTTAACAGAGCTTCTGCGGGTTAAATTATACTCAGTTCAACCAATAATCTTTGGATGGTTAATGAATTTGCACATGATACTGAGGATGTAATTTGAAGATAATGAGGTTGTACACCTTTATTGAGAGCAAAGGCCTCGATCCAGCAAAGCACTTAAACACACCACAACTTTACGCACAAGTAGTGCCATTCAGTTAATTTCACTTGGACCACTCACACACATTACTAAACTGAAGTCTATAATTTGCCCTGAAGAATCTCTCTTACTTGTGATGCGTGGAGACGGAAATATTAGGGTTGCCAACTTTCTAATTACACAACCGAACACCCTTGCCCCATCCCACCCCTTCCCTGAGGCCCCGCCCCAACTCACTCCATCCCCTCTCCTTCCATCACTCGCTCTCCTCTACCCTCACTCACTTTCACCAGGCTGGGGTAGGGGGTTGGGGTGAGGGAGCGGGGTGAGGAGTTCAGGGTATGGGAGGGAGCCCTGGACTGTGGCAGGGGGTGTGGGCTCTGAGGTGGGGCTGGGGATGAGGGCTGGGGCAGTGGGTTGGGGTGTGAGGAGAGGGTGATGGGTGCAAGCTCTGGGAGAGAGTTTGGGTGTGGGAGGGGTCTCACGGATGGGCAGGGGGTTGGGGTGCAGGCTCTAGGAGGGAGTTTGGGTGCGGGAGGGAGTTCCAACTTGAGGCAGAGGGTTGGGGTGTAGGAGGGGGTTCGGGATTCAGGCTCCGGCCAGGTGGTGCTTGCCTCAGGCAGCTCCCAGTCGGTGGCACAGTGGAGCTAAGAAAGTGGGGCTCCCTGCCAGCACTGGCTCCGCATGGCTCCTGGAAGCAACCGGCATGCCTGGTTTGTAGGTAGAGGGGCAAGGGAGCTCTGTGAGCTGCCCAGGCCTGCAGGTGCCACCCTCACAGTTTCCATTGGCCACAGTTCCTGGCCAACGGGAGCTGCAGAGCTGGCACTTGGGACAGGGGCAGTGTACAGAGCCCCCATCGCTGCCCCTGCGCCTAGGAGCCAGATCCGCATGCTAGCCACTTCTGGGAGCCATGAGAAGCCTGCCTTAGCCCCACTGCACTGCCAACTGGACTTTTAGCAGCCCGATCAGTGGTGCAGACTGTACCTACCAGGGTCCCTTTTCGACTAGGCGTTCTGGTCAAAAACTGGACGCCTGGCAACTGTAGGAAACCTCCCAGCTTAATGCCAAAGCCCAGGCTGGATATGCAGGACTAGCAATTAGAAAAAGTATTGCTTTTGTTCATTCACTGACATTCTCACAAAGCCGTTTTTAGAAAGCCTCTTTCAATGGGGAAGGAAAACAAACTGTAAGTTAAGACTACTTTAACAACAGCTTTTTGTAGCCCTAAATATTTAACACTCTCTAAAGCTGGCCATAAAGAACATGAAGCCTATTTTCTCCTTTTTTTAAAGAGAGATTAGAAGTGCCCAAGTCACTCTATTCTCTGAGCCTCTACACCTCTCTTGTGAGTGACTGGTCCACTGCTATCCCGAAATATTAGGCTATACAACACCAAGTTATCACAGATGCATAATTCCCAATACAAACCATTGTTGGAAAAATTAATACAATAGTAGCTGTCTTTTTTGTTTTAATACATATTACTAGTATCCTAGTCCAGATAAAATATTATATTCCATTGCTTAATTTTCTATTGTGACTGACAACCAAGAAAACTGGAAGTGAAGGTCACCTATTATAGAAAAAGAAAATTTTAATCAAATTAATGAAGACCAAAAGATATCCTGTATGGTCCATGCACAGCATTTAAAATTATGTTTAGTTTGGCAAACTACAAATATGTATGAACTGTTCTTAAAATGAGCCATCTTATAAATATTAATTAAAAATTAAAAGATTAATTGTAAACAAATCATTCTGAAATCAATTAGCTGGGTTATAGACCTGTAAGTAGAGCTGGTTGAAAAGCCATTTCTTTCTAGTGAAAATTATGAAAAAAAAATTTCATTCAAAGTTGTTTATTTAATTGTTTTGCAGGGAAAATTCAAAACAAAACAATGTACATCACATCAACATTTTGTTTCAATTCACCTTTTGAAACAGTACATTTTGATTTTCAGTTTGGGGATTTTTGGTGCATTTTCCCCTCAGCCTCTCCCTCCCCCCCTTTTTTTTTATTTGCCACTGACTGCAATAAAACCCTGATCATTATTATTCCCCCCTCCCCCTTTTTCCACTCTAACTTTTCAAACTCTCTAAATTTGGAAAAGTTACAGAGTGACAAAAGGAAAAATGAAACTAACTCTGCTATTGTGTAACTTTTCCAGAATTGGATAGGTTCAGAAAAGTAGGCCATCCAAAGTCTAATAATAATTGTTAATACTTCTGCTGCTTTTATTCATAGATCTCACAGCACTTTAGAAACTTGAATGAGTGGAATTATTGTACAAATGGGAGAAGTGAGGTGCACAGAAGTGAAACCACTCATCCAATGTTATACTGCATCTCAGAGGCAGAGCTGGAAACAGCCTAAGTCTACTGAATGGCAGTCCGATATCCTTCCCTCAGTCAAGGGAATCCCTGTCTAGGAGTACGTAGTTAAACTGTACCTGAAGTAAACGTTCCTGTTCTTTCTGCCATTTTTCCTGTCGTTTCCTCTCTTCTTCTTGGTCCCAAGTCCAACGACTAGGAGCATTAATAGATGGAACTGGGAGCTAAAACATCACAAAAAGAGGATGATTAATCCACTGTCATTTTAAAAACACATTTTTAAAAGCTAGATACAAAAACATTTACGAACCTTAGTGCAATAAGAACCTACACACTAACAACAGTTAAATTGTAACCATTATTACGAGCTTTAAAAAAGGTTTATTCAGCAATCTGGATAGGTTTCTGACCAAAATCAGAGCATGCAATATAAGAACAATAGGAAACATAAAAGCAGGGTTCCCGGAAATGAACAAAGCCAGATAAACTAATAACCTCTTCCATTAAATTTATTTATAAGCAGTTTATAAGCAGTACTCACATCAGACACTGCAGGCTCCGAGCCTCCTGTAGGATTTAGGGTAGGGAGGGGAAATAGAAAAAATGAAAAAAACATTACAATTATGTGTTATGAGGTTTGTTTAAATGTGGAAAGTTTCACTTGTATGAATTCCAGGATATAATTTGTTAAACTTTAAACCATACTTGTTTCATTTGACCCTATTCCTTTTATTTAGGTCAAGGAATCAAACTAATACACATCTATCCAGGAAGTTTTTGAAAAGAGAATAACCCTATAACATGTTCAAATCTTTCAGACGCTATCTATAATTACTTGGTCTTGAATTAGCAGTACATTGCCAGCCTTGTAACATGAAGGACTAATTACAGTTTTCCCATAGCTACTCTGAAAAAACAACAAGGAGTCTGGTGGCACCTTAAAGACTAACAGATTTATTTGGGCATAAGCTTTCGTGAGTAAAAACCTCACGAAAGCTTATGCCCAAATAAATCTGTTAGTCTTTAAGGTGCCACCAGACTCCTTGTTGTTTTTGTAGATACAGACTAACACGGCTACCCCCTGATACTCTGAAAAAATAACTCAATGCTGTTTCATAATCAAATAGGCTACTCTCTTAACTTAAACAGTTTTGTTAGGATTCAGTTATACTGGTTATATATTCAGGATGCTAGAGACTCACATTTTACATGTATTAATACCAATAGGCCTTCCTAAAGCAACTAATCTTCCATTACTAACCAAGATAAATACCTCCTACTCCACTCCCATAGATAGGGCATCTTCGACTTTTTCACACTTGATAGTGTGTGTCAAACCTGATATTTGAAGGTTGTCACTCTAGCTCTGAGCTTATACCACAGTGAAAAAAACTGCATGCATTGCACTGATAAACTAAACACTGTGGAAAAACTGTGGGAAACACACACTTACGATTCAGGTTTTTGTTTTGTTTGGTTTATTTAAAAAACAAATTCCTGTCCATTTAATTTTATTGTCCAAAATAACCAATAGTTTAGATCATGTTACTCATCTGCAAAATTTAATTGGTGGGAAAAAAATAACAGGAAAGCAACCTATTGGAACCTATTATTTTTCCTACACCATAACAAAACATGGAGAAAGTGGAGCAAATTTGGTGTACAAAAAAGCATAACGGCTCAGAGGCCTTATGTCAAATTAATGTAGGTTCATTTTTATATTAATTATATATCTTCAAAAACAGGAATTTATAATTAGTGACAAAATTAAAGCTCCTTAAGTGAAACTATTAACATACCATATATTTTAACTATTAATGCAATATGTATGTGGATATTAATAGTATGGTTTGGTTTTTTTTTTTTTTGCAAATGAGGGAAAAAGGACTGCAAATAAAATACTGCTATTAAATTAATTATATGAAAAATAATAAGGAAACAAAATATTTAACCAAGGAAAATACAGTATTATCTTAACAGTTTGTTCAAAATTTCATTATGTTTAAAAATACAAAGCACAAATTTAGAAATGAACAGCATGAAGTGTGCAGTGGCATTTCAAATGTCACTTTAAAAAGACAACCACTCAGTGAATTCCTAGCTCTCCCGGAGTCAATGGCAAAATGCTATTGACTTCCATGGGTCCAGAATTTCATCCTCAAGATCTACAGCAAAATATTGAAACATACAAAACCATTTTGAAGACAGTGTTAAATATTCAACATTAGTGAAAATATGAAATGTGACATGCAGAACATACCAGAAAAGCAAGCCTACAAAACTGTAATGAGCACTTTATTTTGCACACCTTAAAGCATAATAATAATAAAAAAAAAATACAATTAGTTTTTTTGCAAAATTTGTATTGCATTTTTTTTGGACTTGGTCATTGTTACCTACTTTAGAATAGTAAGTTATCCATGTTATTGTAGTCTATCAATTTGGACATAGGTGTAAAGCAGCAGCTTTGAATAAACTGAATTTACTATTAAATATTTTAACAACTCTTTAGCCTCTGCACTAAAACAGTGCTGGAATGGTCAGTTTTAAGCTGTTTTGTAGGGAGTTGCAAACCTGAAACAAATCTGTTACAAGTGGAAAAGTGTTTTGAACAGCATCTCACAGGTTTAAAAAGTTTTACATATACAAAAAAAAAAAAAAAAAAAAATCACACAAAGCCCATTACCACAAAGGTAGACCCATGAATTGTAACAACCTGATGACCCTGGGGAAAGAACGGAAATGGATTATGTTGCTTTGTCATGGTTGCAACAAACAACACTGAAAAGGTTTAGTACCCAGCACCAGAGACTTAATAGGTAGAATGTACAGTGGGAACAATTTCATGAAAGTACATGAAATGTTAGCTTTTTGTTTTACCTTGTTCAAAAAATTGTGACCGTCTTTTTAAGTTTTTCAAAGAAATAGGTTCAGATTCTATTTGAAAAATAGAAAGAATACAAAAAAGTCAATACGGTGCTAACTACATATTTTTTTTAATGACTATCGCCACTGGATAACAAATGACATTCATCAGACCTTTCCAATCTACAGTAACATCACTTGGAAAAAACTGAAGGATAGAGAAAAGCTAACCTTTTATTATAACAAATGCAGATTTTTTTTAGTAGGTTACATCACACAAAGATTAGTACTTCATTTTAGTACAACTGCTATCCATCTACTATAACAGCATGGTTGACCCACTTTGTGTGGGCCTGGAGATCTGGCAGCACCATTTTTCTTACTTAAGATCCCACCCAGATTTTAAAAGTCTCTGATAGATTTTACAAACTCAGATTCCTTGGCATCTTTTCTCCTCTACTACCCTCAATTTAACTGTGAGTCAAATGCAATGGTGCCTTTGCCTATGTATATATTCTCCTGTTCACAAGGCTCACCTATAATCCACCATGCACATTTACAATACTATACAATGTAATTGCATAAGTGGTTCCCATTAGGGAATTAGAATTCTATTAGGAGGTTTAAGTGCCTACTTTCCCTCCCCTTCTTCCCTCCCCCCAAGCCTACCTTTGTTAACAAGAGTCACTAACAGTTATGGCACAGAGCCAACAATAAGCAGTCCACATACGGAGGGGTTTGGCGGGGAGGATGGAGGGAAGTATCACACTTGAGTTCTAGCAAAACAGATATTTGGATGCTCTTCATCCCATGTCTCCAGAAAGGAGGTTGGAAGGGAGAGAAACCAAATATTCAAATTCTTAAAGGCAGAGGAAAGACTGATCAGCATAAGGCATCTTTATGTTATAACCACCATTGCAGAATGGATAGGTGGAGTTAAGTTTCTGTATCTTCTTGTTTCTCCTCTTTCATCCCTACCATACAGTCAGTCCACAACCAGTCATGCTGAGATCTAGGAACTTATCTGTACTCTGTTTGCAGTGTTTAAACCATTCAATGCTCCCTGGAATAGAACTCCATGCCTCTCAGATGTAATTGGACCTACGTGCTACACTTGTAGCTTTCATTTTCTCAGAGGCCTAATATTTATTTCACTGTACTAGTAATATTTACAGATATAATCCATGTTCTCTCCTCTCAATTAGTAGCTGAAAATATTGACAGTTTACCTTTTTGTTCATTAGAGCTCGGATCTGCTTGCATTCCATTTATCACTTTTCCTCCAGTATCCTACAAATAGGAAACTATTTTAGTATAATTTCATGTGAATCAAGTTTAACATTTCCTCCCATAGGAATTCCACACAGCAAAGTGTGTCAGGTTGTTATAAATTCCTCAAGTTAAAGAAATTGTTTAAATCTTCTTGCATATATTTTATATAATAAAAAGACTGTAGGCATTAGCTGGGATAAATGACCAGTTGCAAGATGATGGCCGAAAGGAAACCAATTTCTGGTGACTTAATGTCATGGGCCAAGATGGATACCCCAGTGTTTTGTTTATAAATAAAAGTACACAATTTCTGTTTCTTGGAATGGCAGCATTCATTTAAACTGTTACTGGAAATCCCTTGTACTGCGCATTTCTAAAGAATTCATGCTCTAAGGGTTATTATAATCAAAAATATGTTCTGATTAAACTTAAAACAGCCGGTACATTTTTTTTTTTGTATTGCTTACACACTCATCTGGGCATAGAGAGGTCATTCAAAATGTGTTATTGGCCTTAAACAACATCATCTCAGTATTAGCAGTATCCCATGTGTTTCCTATAATAAGCATATGGAAGTAAAGGGAATACAGCAAACCCTGCCGTAACTTTATTTAAGGCAAAATTGGCAAATTTTTAAAGGTGACCACTACATATACATAACTTAACAATAATTCAAGTACACAAACAATATAATGACAAAACCAAACTGCTCCTCACTCCTTGTCTACTGAAAAAAGCCATCAATCTTCATTCAGTAAAGATGTTCACACTTATTTTATTATGCAGCCAGGAAGACCAAACAGTACGTCGTCATTCTGAATAAATTAGTAAATCTAAACTCTAGATGCAGGGGAGAATCACCCCTAGACTCAACGAGGGCAAAGGGGAATCAGGGAACCCTCTGATTCTGTACCGGCCTGGTGCAGACATCAAGAGCAGCCTAGTGGCTGCTCTAAATTATATCAGCGGCGGATTGAAAAAACAGAGATCCAATCTGCCAAGTCCTCAGCCCACTCCTATCCTGGGGTGAAAATGCCATCTAGCATAAGAGCTGCCACCGCTAGGTTTAGATGAATGGAGAGTTCCTCCCCACAAGGGGAATTGTCCACTGGCTATTTATGGCCAGAATATGGCTCCTTTGTGCCGCTCATTCTGGAGAATGTGCTCCTATGTCTGAAACTACATCAGTGCTCAAATAATTTTACTATACCATGCAGTCTTTGTGCAGTTATGCAGAAATCAGTTACCTAAAAATGTAATTGCTACCAGAACAAAAATATTGCTACCGTGTGATGCTGTGACTCCACATATTAGGGGAGGAGGGATAGCTCAGTGGTTTGAGCATTGGCCTGCTAAACCCAGGGTTGTGAGTTCAATCCTTGAGGGGGCCACTTGGGGATCTGGGGCAAAATCAGTTCTTGGTCCTGCTAGTGAAGGCAGGGGGCTGGACTCAATGACCTTTCAAGGTCCCTTCCAGTTCTAGGAGATGGGATATCTCCATATTACACTAGTTTTGTACAGAAATAAGTTAGACACACAGGAATTAATATATTTAAATATATTAATAGATTCTAGTATTCTAGTTAGAAAGCAAAATGAAAACTGCTTTCCTGGAATTACTACAATTACTTTCTTATTCCTCTGTGAGGCCTTAAAGTTTTCCCTTAATTTCTGCTCCCAACACCCAAACACCCTTCACCCCCTGAAAAAAAAAAAAAAAGTCTTACAGAATTTTGAAGGCTGTAGGAGAAATCTCTTTTGGCTGATATGTTTGAAGAGTTCGTAGAATTCTGATCTCCAGAAGTTGCATCAATCCATTTATTTTCAGGTGTACCTACAATGTTGGTAGCCATACTGGTGAGATTGAGGATTTTATGCCTTACATATGGCAGGGAAGGCTGGTCTTTGCCCCAATCTGATTGGCACATGGAGATCAAGAAATGAATGTGGACAGAAAAGTCAAAGTATAAAGAATAAAAGTTAGTGAAAACACATTCTCATTTAAAAAAAAAAACAAGAAGAGAGAAAAATGAAGTAGGTAGAATTCGTAAAGACAGGAAATGGTTAGGGCTTTTATAAACAGACCAGCTTCCCATAACAAGCAAGAGTTAGTCAAAAGATGGGCTTGAGAAATACTAGCAAGTTTACTAAGATTCATTACATAAACATGAAGTTCTGTAGTTCAACATTACAAATATAGATATTCATATTAATTGAAAGTTATTTTTTCACAACAATGTCATTGGAAAGGACAAAAGTTCTCTCACCTATAATCAAGCCACAGGGGGAGTGAGCAGTAAGTTGTATTTTAACTGACAGACACTGCTCCTGGAACATTATCTACAAGTTTTACAGGAGTACAATCCACCAAATTTGTCCCTGAAAATTTATGGATGGATGTTATAACCCACACTGCAATTGATTAGACCACACAGGTAAAGAGTTTTAAATGGCAGACAGCACCTTTAACTGTATAGTAACTAGGAAGAGAAATTGTCCTCACCGTAACTAAACCAAAGCAGCAAAATGGATAAGGAGATGGCTACCCTGGCCTAACCTCTACATTGACCTCAACCAGGAATTCATCCCAGGAGATGGACTCCCACATCACCTTCCCCTCCTGCAGGACATGAGTGTATAAATGAGAAGTGCCTTAATTTACAGAGGACTTAAAACCACTCAAAACCCCAAAATCAATTAAGGTCTCTGTGAGAAGCCTCCTAGGTTTATTGCAAGAGCTGATCCCATTACTTTCTAGCCTAACCTACACTGGACACTAGACAAGTTGTGACAGACCACTTTGTTTGTTTGTTTTTAAACTAATAACTTTTTCTGCTTACCCCAATGCATGAACTTCTAATGGTGAATGCCAAACACTCACTGCACATCAGCAATACGTGGGCAGAGGGAAAATCCTTTCTTGATCCTAAAAAGGGCCAGCCCCAGAGCATATCTGGATTTCTGGCAAGGCAACTACACAACCCAGCAAGAATGTAAGTGTATGTCCATGCTACAGGGCCAGCATGGTGCTAGTATGAGTAGGAGGGAATTTTTAATGCCAAATGGATGGGCTGAATGACCTAATCAGCTCTTATAGCCCTCCCCTGAATGGGCCAATCATAACACAGTCGGGCAATGGCAAGCTCTACACTCTCCCTCCCCACCAGCTGCTCATTTTGCACACATCCTCCATCCTGAGGGGGACGCAGGGTGCAATGTTACATCAGAAAAGGGGGACACTGCTGCCTCTCTCAGATGCCAGCAAGGATCCTAGGAATGGACATCACCTCCTGGTCTGACAGGACTATCCTCCACCCCTAAACTGAGGTGGCAAGAAGGGGGTATTTTCAATTCCTTTCTGTGGTGCCCTTATGTATCTAACAAAATAATCTAGGACGTACATGCAACTATGCACTCCCTCAAAAATTAGACCAACGCATAAGAGAGTGGTCACCAGTTTAGGGTTAGCAGACTTGCTAGTTAAGTTATTTGCGATACAAACCATATAAAAAAGAAACCCCAAGTTGTGTTATAATAAAATACACACACTAACAAAGCAAGAAGTGGGCTGTAGTCCACGAAAGCTTATGCTCTAATAAATTTGTTAGTCTCTAAGGTGCCACAAGTACTCCTGTTCTTCTTTTTGCGGATACAGACTAACACGGCTGCTACTCTGAAAACTAACAAAGCATGTAGTTTCAGAAAAGGTGTTGCTGAAGCAAGGACTACAGGCCCCAACCCATCAGAGCAACTTCACTAAACAAAGCTTATTCACCTTATACAACAGACTATAGCTGCCCAGCGAAACAACTCACCATTTTTTCCATATCGTCTGACATCCATGACCAGGTTTCCAGTTTCTAGTGCATTGGCCATGGCTTTCTCCCACTGATTATGGTCCATTTGTGAAACTCTTGTGCCGTCAACAGCAATGATTTCATCATCTACTTGCAGCTGGCCAAGGTCTGCAGTGCTACCTAACAGATCAGACCAAAAATTCCTCATGTCTGGGGGTACTTAAACACTTATACCAAAGTCAGGATGGGGAAAGTGGCTATTCAGTTTGTTTCCTGAAAACAATGCTTATAGCCAGAAATTTAAGTAAATTTAGTAAAACTTGCTATCGTACACTGGCCTCTCTGGGATATGTAATGCTGGGTATCTTGGTTAATGTAGAAGTACTATATAGTTTTCTATTATAAAATAGATCTGTGGAAGTTGGAGGGGAACAAGAAACTTTCAGATTTGCATTTCATATTGCAGGTAGCCTGTTCATTGCAAAATTCTTGCTGCCTCTTTCTCACTTAGAAGCAAGACAGTGCAGGCATCCTGATATCGGTCAATAATGATAAGCTGAATTTTAACTGATGCGGTGACATAGATGGAGCTAACATGTAACAAGATTATGAATGCTGCGGGAATTGCTATGTAATGATAAGTGAATATTGATGTCATGGTATCAACAGTTCAAGTGACCAGGTCAGTGAAGTACAGTTATATCCTATTGTATTAGACGATTTTCCCAAGTGAATGCATTGATTTAACTTGCATTAGGGTTAATGTTATGTTTATTATACCCCTTCATTGCTTTAAGTTAATGGGAAGCATACAGAAAGGCAACACAATGGCTTCCCATATAAGAATACCTGGGTATGCACTAGAAAGACAATGGGGGACAGCTGTTAGCTTCAAAGATCCTGAATTTTGTCTCCAACCTTGTTTTGTAAACCTTGTTTTGCCAGGCAGGGAACTGGACATCAAAAGACTTGACTGAGCTAAAGTCAGTCTTCAAAGTGAGTGCTGTGCATCTACTCAACTGGAGTAGCAAAAGATTGCATGGAATTGCATGTGGGGAAAAAGCTGGACTCTCAAGTAAGCCTCCAGGAAAAAAGCTGAAGAACTGAAGGTCACACAAATCCTCCCATACCACCCCAGAAGGTAAGATATTCAGGACCAGACCAACCAACCAAATGTGAACCAATGGCACCTGCTGGGGTCTCCAGATTACATCTGTAGACAGACATCAGATGACCACTTGCGTGAACTGAGCATTTTTTCATTCCAGTACACAGGCTTTTAGATGAAGATTGAAACACTTAGTTAAGGTATTTTTTTCATAATTTTTCCTGCAGATAAAAGGTATTTTCCTTTCTAAGAAGAAGTGTAAATATTGCCATTTTTCTACTCTTATTTTCGATACAAGTATTTCTTTAGTTCTATTTGAATATTATGGTAGCAAACTAATGCTCAGCTAGCTTCATATGGTAAAATATATTTCTGATTTACACTAAAGAGCATATAGAGACAGGCCTTTGCACAAAGTAACTGATGTAAAACAGACTTGGTGGCAGTGAAAACAAATTTAAATTGCCTTTTGGATAAAGCAGTTGTCAATTGTTTTAGCCTGTTAAATCTGGAAGGAGCAAGCCATGATTAACAGTGATTTAAAACCTGGCCTTCGCTTTCATTTTAAAGTCAATGTGTAAGGTGATTGTTACACAATTATTTTTCTCTCTGTGAAAAGAAATGTAATGAAGTGCCAGGCCAATATGAAGCTTCCAATGGTGTCTTCTCTGCTCGGGTTTTAAGCCTGTCTTACTGCAAGGTACTATTTTAGTTGTAACCAAGGACATTATCGAATATGGAGTGAATGTTACTGAAAAAATATCAGTGTACTCCATAAGACTTGACAGTTTATAGTTTCGTGGGAAGGGGTGGTTGAATGAACAATTTATAGCTGAATTTTTAAAAATAAATAGCAATGTAATACAAATAATTTTAATTTGTTCTTTAAAACCAACTACAAGAAACTTAAGAGATATTGATTAGCGTAAGATTCATTTCCACAGGAAAAAAAATGATTAATCCTGGATATTAGTAAATATCTGAAGAAAATGGCACTATAATTTGTGAGTATTTATTCCAACACCAAATGAAACTGACTAATTCCTTTTTGTTACTTCAAAAAAAAAAAAAAATGTCATGCAGATCATTTAGAAGCTACAGTTACTCATGGAATGTAATATTTTACAATCTTTAACATAGTGGAGGAAAGGAAACCTGAAATTAAAAAATAGTCTGCTCACAAATACCTTTCCTATGCATCTGTCTCTAAGGTTGTAGGAAGTGAAACCTTTTAAAATATACTCCAAGAAAGGAGCAGTCTATTTTATCTGCATGTCCCTGTGATATCCCTAAGTAAGTAATTGTATTTAGCAGACATTCTGAAGCCTTAGAATGATGTCTGGTAAATAAACCAGAATTTACACCATTGCTATGGATTTAAGACTTCTTTACTTCAAAATACACTTTCAAATATTTCTAAATTAAACCAATTTTAGTGGATGAAAATACAGAGGAAGCATAGCGTATTTAGCCTTTAACAGTCAAAAACTGTTTTCTTTCCATCTAAATTCTTTGGAAGATTTTCATTCATCATTAAAATTAAATGCCTTTGTCTAGCAGTCTCAATCCATTAACAGTAAGAGCAAAGTTCATAAAAGAGTTAAATATTAGTTTACCTTCTTCAATTGTTTGTATAAAAACCCCAGAAGGTTTCCAATTTGTGATGAACCCAAAGTTGCGACTGTTACCAGGTCTCTGGTTTATACTGATTCTCATTTCACTGTACAGGTCCTGAAAAATAAAACATGACACTGCACTATCTGGTGTCACAGGCATCTACATGAAGGAAAGTTTATCCACTAAATAAGTGAGGCTACTCACAATGTACGCTTTAATTATCTATTAACTGACTATAAAGCGGTTTTCTTTGTAGAACATGCTAACTAGCTTTTTTACTTAGATAATTATGTTTTAAAGGTTACATAGAAGACATTTAGTATACACATACATATTTAACTGTCTGTAGATATTATTAAATTCATCATAACATGGTGTTTACTGCAAAATGCTTTAATAAGAGTTTATAGGAAGGAATTAGCTGACAGTGTGACACCCAGGAAAGGTGAAATGGACAGCTAGTTTACACAAATTGTATCTCAAGAGACCAATTTATTAAATTAATTATGAAAGATTTGAAGAAATGAAAACCCTAAATGAGTCGTCATACATAGGGTGACCAGATAGCAAATGTGAAAAATTGGGACGTGTGTGTGTGTGTGTGTGTGTGTGTGTGTGTAAGTAAATAGGTGCCTATATTAAAAACAAGTCCCAAATATCGGGACTGTGCCTATAAAATCGGGACATCTGGTCACCCCAGTCATACATAATATAGTTAACCTGTGGAATTAACTGCCTCATGAGACTGAGGCTCATAACCTGGAATTTGAAAAAGCTGGATAAAAGGACTCATTTCATGTATAATTATGCATACTAAGACAGGGGTAAGCCATGCTCCTTTAGGCCCCAATCCTGTAACGGGATCTATTCGTGTGGACCACTGCCTCTGTGTGGAGTTCTAATGAATGCATTCTGTATGAACTCAGGGGTCTTAAATTGTAAGCAAATTACTAGAGTTGCTCAGAAACCAAAATTTCCATTCCTGGGAAATTCTAACGTTTTGAAATTTACCATGAAACAAAAATTCTGAAAAAAGTCAACTCAGAACTATGAAAAATATAATTTCATTTTGATAATATTGAAACACTATAATATAATGTAATATGATATAATATAAAAGCTGAAACAAAATTAATTGACATTATAAAAGTCAAAGTGAATTGTTTTTCAACATTATCGAAATGAGAAAATCGTAACACTTCATTTAGATTTTTTTGGGTTGAAAATGTTAAAATGGACATTACACAAAACGAATATGTTAATACTAAACCCTTTACTGTGGCAGGGTAGGCCACTATTACTGTATTATATACAGTACCATTCAGGAGATAATTAGTTCGTACGAACGAGCAGCAACATCACTGGCTGAAGCAGCAACAGTTCCAGCACCATCACTGGTGGCAAGAAGGAACTGAGGGTGGCGAGAACTGGCGGCGCCCTATATACCATGGCATGTGCGCGCCACTCCAGGGGATGCTGGAGCGGGTCCCCTACAGATACTGCTGAGGGAAAAACTTCTAGCACTGGTGCATGTGGCAAGCACACACACCTAAGCTGAATGGACATGAGCAAGCACTCGAAGAAGAATACAAAGATCTGCACAATTCCTGGACATTCTACACAGTTCTGAGTAGCAACTGTCCTCAAATCTCCATCCATATACTTACAAATGTTGTCATCCTAATTTCTAGCCTCTACCCCCCATCATGTCACTGTCTAACCCTATATACATTAATATCAAAACAATTCAATCAGAGGAATTATTCTAATTAGTGATGGAGGAAGAGCTAAATTATAATGAGCAAGGAGGAGCAGGGAAAATATAGCAAATAATAAGACTGGGTGGGATGACACGAAGAGGAGGTTACAAGCAGAGGCAGCCGTATGGTTGGGCAAGTCGGAGGACAATAGCCAGTTGTGCAGAGGGGTTTACAATAGTCAGAGCCCAGGTTGCAGAAGAGGCACATACTGCAATACACCAATATGACATTTCTTCCTGTTTACCAGGTAATCATCTTGGCCAATAAAGTCACAGACACTCACAGTATACAAGTCCAGGACAGATATTTCTGAGTTAGTTATTAGTCTAAGATACAGCTATTAGCTTATAAACCAGTAAATGCCCTTATATTATTTAAATAGGCTTTTACTTTTCTTGCTATACAACTGATCTCACTGAATATAAGGAGAGCATTATACTAAATTTAATATAGTATATTGAGTAAATTCAATACAGTATCATATATTAAGAAAGTATTTGGCTGTTAAATATTCCATAAATGTAGGATGGATAAAAATCAATGATATTTTTATTTAAATTAAATAGGTTTATTTATAAAAAGAAAAATGTATTTAAAGTTAAATTTGAAATTATGACAACATATGCTAACACAAAAATTATAATTTATTAAAAACATTTAAAGTTTTAAAGAAAATCAAACTGCTGAACTAGGAGAAGTCACTGGCTAAGCACTGGAACCAGAGAGTTTGTTGAAGTACTAAACTAGCATTTGACAGCAGTAGTCTCTTCTGCAGGTGCAGAGATTATTTTCTTCATTTCAATTTATTCAACTAGTTCAGTTCAATGACAAATGAAAACATAAGAAAGCTTGACATGGTGATCAGAAAAACAATCACTTCAATTTACTAAACTATAGATACTACTTCCTTTGTTCAATAAATCAATTCGTTTTAATACAAAGTATGTTTTGATAAGCAAAAAAGTTTACATATCCAGCATATCCTTGCAAATCAGTCTAAGAAATGCATCATTCACCATTTTCTATCATAATAAAAAGTAACAATTAAGAATCTGAATAAATGTATGTTAAGCTATATAATTGCTTAAATAAATGTGTATAGATAGTGTATTCTCCTAATTAGCAAAAGTAGTATCTAATTTAGTGTATAGACTAGATTCATTTGCATATCAACACATCGATATGCAAATAAACTAATGAGACTCAACCTTTCTTTAGGAAAATAACTGAAAAATACAAATACAGAACCAGTTAAACTTGATTATTTAAATTTATATCAATCCACACTGCAAGAAGGTCTCATGTCTATTATTTTCATCTCCTCAATCTGAAGATGTGTTCTCCCTCCTCAAGCCCAGCTCTGAACAGAAGGGCACTCCGTCTCCATGTACTGAACTGCACCATTTGGACAGGTCCATCCCAATGCCTACGGTGCTCTACAAATGCCACCTGATTGGTTCAGTGGTTCACAGAGATACCAGTCTCTCACTTGGCTGTGAAATGCCTTACCAGCACACAAGTGGACATCTCAATTTGTGGGAAAGGAGTTCCCACCTTAACTATAGCTTGACGCATGCTGTATATAAAAAAAAAAATTCCTCGTTTGCCAGGCAGGAGAGTTTACCATCACATACCTGATAACCAAGCCCCAGCTAGCCTTGGTCTGAGTTTTGATACAGAGAATAGAATGAAATATGACCCAGAACATTTTGTTTCCATTCAGCTCACATGAGCCATAAACAAGGACCCATATCTAGCCTAATATAATTCCTTTTACTGCAATGCATTGAAACCATCTCCTCCTACATGCAATCATGCTGTCAGAACCTTTGATTAAATAAAGTAGGATGACAGGCCAGGCAGCAACGCTAGGAGCCTGTGGTGTAAAATGAAAAATATTTCATTTCAAAGTTGGTTTAAAAAAAAAAAAAAAAAAAACTGTTCAAAATATTTGCAAATCTATTTTAAAACAAAAGTAGAGCAGGAAGTGATTGCACCAATTGGAATTCAGAGTCCTGTATTTTCCCTCCAACAGCTGACATAACTGCTATCTACAGCAGCATAAACAATGTAGAGAATGCGACTCCCAGCATGATCTTGGGAGTTAGTGATGTTGTCAACTGTTGCAAGAAGCTACTGACAGCTGACACTATTGGTATTCGGGTTACATTTGAAAAAAAGGGCAGGAAACAGCAGTCAGCAGTGGAAGAATTATGGTACCTTATATGCCCCAGAGCTCTGAAAGTAGAGCACAGGACCTAACTTCTGAACCAAAGTTGGAAACTTTCCATTAAACAGGCAAATATTGAGGAAGTGATTTATTTTTTTAAAGTAATTAGTGAATACAATCAGAATAAAGCAATCAAAAGAACTATTGGGGGGGAAAAACCCTACCTCAAGGCATTGCAGTAAAAAGTGAAACCTGGAGTAATGCTTAGCACATTTAAAGGTTAGATTTTCAGAAGCTGGCATTCATTCCTAAAGTTTGAGGGTGCAAATAAACGCTAGTGCAACTAACCTAATTAAGCCCACAAACCAGATTCTTCAATGTCCTAGTGACCTTAATTGCTGCTGCAAATAATTGTGAGTACAAAAATAGAAACCTGCTTAATGCTAAACTGAAAATTTAGCTCAATTTTTACAAGAAACAGAGACAGGGACAAACTCAAAACAGAGAAAAGAGGTTTAGAAAGATTGTAGTAATCAAAAGAACAAATTACACAGGCCAAATATTTAATTTTTCATACTCCATGGGAAAGAGAAGCGCTTCTTAAGTGAAATGGTTTATTTGTTTCTCTGAATACCTCTCTTACTGGTGAAGCATGTTAACCTATAGCTTTAATATTTGTTCACACTATCTTAGTACTACCAGGTTACTGTGGGTAATTATATACTTTCCAAACTCACCTGTGACACTGAAACCTCTGGCTCTGGCAGGCTTCTTATTTCTGCAGAAGATGCAACTGTAATAGGGTCAGGATGAGTATAATACTCTGATTTAAGACCAGGGGCCGCTGCATCCTGGTATTGAGATGTAGCAGAGGCTCTCAGTGTAGGAGACTCTGTTCTTTTAATGCTTTCCTTTTCCTCCTTGCCACCACTTGTCATTTCATCTGCAGAGACAAGTGGTCCTGCTTCCAGTGTTGAAAATGAATAGCTGGTGAGCAACCTTTGAGATCTCTTGGCTCCATCTACTTCTCCATTATACTTCTGGACATCGTCCACCTGGAATGAAAATGTTGTTCATATTGGCACATGCTGCTTTTTTTAAAAAGCATAAAAGCCTCAAGTTTGATTCTCAGCAAACTAAGCTAAATAGTCTAGAGAGCTCAGCCACAGAAGTTCTCTTATCTTTTTCTCCATCCATTCTTTCAATGCAATTTCCCATTGCCACACCCACTATCCTATTGTCCACTATTACTAAAAGAGCAAGATGGGTTTTTTCCCCTCTCAGATGCATGTGAGCAGAATAACTAATTCAAGTTTGGATTTAAAAGAAATGCATTAAAATAGCATACTTTTAGACACATCAGTTTCAAAATTAGGGCAGCTAGGGAATTATGGAAAAGACAATACAATTTATGCAGATATGCTGATTGCCCATATTAGGGTTCATTAATAATATATTAAGCTCGGTTGGTATAAAATTGTTCTAGTTCCATTGACTTTGATGGAATGACAATTTACATCAGCTAAAAGTATAATTATGCTAAGTACGTTTCAGAATATGTACTGATAGGTCAATAAATTTTCTAGCAAGAAAACATGAACTTTTACCAAAAAATATTTTACCAATATATTTATCAGACATCTATTCATAGGAAGCAGATCATTGTTTTAAGTACATAATCAACAACAATTGTTTAGGAAACTGACAGAATTATTTGCTCCATTATTAATACCTCCTTTGTTAAACAGGGGCAGGAAATTTAAAACTAAATGCATGAAAAGGTTAAAACGGCTATTGGGTTAACGATTCAAGATAGTAACATTCACAAACACGAAGAAATTGAAGGAGTTTTACCGTAAATGATCTGGGAAGTGATGAGATTCCTCTTGAGTGGACACCAAAAGGTCTTGGTGTAACCACAGATGTTAACCTAGAGGTATCAGTTTTCTGGTAATTTCTGGGGAGAGAAGCTGAAACCTGAGCTGACCCCATTTGTGCATTCACTGAAGGGTAAGTAGACAAAGGGACTGAGCTCTGTTCTTCTAATAGGCTTTTAGATGGAATTTGAGTTTCAACTGTTGCATAGATCTCTGGCTTTTGAGAATTCTCTTTGTCAATTTGTGCAGCATATGATTTTTCATTCTTCTTAAAGCTGTAAGAGGCATCTTTTTCAACAAGGTAATCTTTTGCTACTGATGGTCTGGAAGGATGTTTTTCTTCACTAAATACATCATCTGATGAATGCATTCGCCTGCGTTCACTTTTTTGCTGGATGTCCCGGTAGGATCCTTGATCTCTGTTCTCCCTAAGGAGACAGAGAACTTATTAACATACCAAAGGAGTGACCAGAAGGATACATGGACTTTAAGAAGTCTTTCAGCTATGAAATGATCAAAGCAAAGACTGAACAAACTATGAAAGTCTTCCTGTTTAAATGAAAATGAATCTACCTCTAATCAAAAATTCAAATTCTCTCTTTCCACATATTAAAATGACTAATGTTATAAACTATTACGCCAAGAATGACCTTTTCCCTGAGAAAGCAATACAACTAGTTCACATAAAAATGCTTGGAAGGCTAGGTTTTCATTTTTAGGGATTTTTTTTACATATTATTTTATTTATGTTTTGGATGTTAGGCAAGGGGTGGATGCCTAGTTAGATCTGGTAGGGTGGAGGACTTTGAAAAGTGCAAGCCAAACTCTATAGTTCTACTGGTCTAGCTACTGTATTAGAATGGTATACCAATTTATAGAGAACATATTTTAGACATTTGCTAGTGCTTAGGTGGAGGCTTGGTTCCTTGCCACATACATTTCGTTACACTGTGAAATGAGACAAAAATATTATTTAGAAAACAGTTTTTAAAAGTTTTGGTAAAATTGCTATTAAATATGAGCATCTGTTTTTATTTCTAGGATAGAAATGACATCTTGTTCAATAACAACAATGGAAATTAAAAGTTACTGACTCAAAATATTATATTTATGTTTTAAAAGGATCCTTTAAATTTGGTTTGTAAGTGTATGCAGCATATACCTAAACACAGATCCCATTGATTTAAAAATGGATGACAGTGCATTTATAAAGCCACCACCTATAGGGCAAATGGTGGTGTAATCAATTTACTTTCTACTTATTTTGAGAGACGTCTTAAAAATATTTACAGTCTTCTCATTCTGTAAATACCAGAAGGATTCATATAGCAACAGCATTGGGGAAAGTTCAAGTGAAATTTTAATCCTGCGGTTTTGCAATATAAACAAAAGCCCTGGCTATGTTTACTCATAAATGGATAAAAAAGAATGTCAGTTGCAATATTAATGCAAAGAAAAATACACAACCATAGTAAATCAGACAAACAAGATTATTCATTCTAGACCATTGTTTTTAGACCTGTTTAAAATATACTATTAAAGTGAATTAAGTTTGATTTCAAAGCAAAATTTATTCCTACGGTGTTTCATTCTGTAAGTTACATTTTACTTTCTTTATAGTGGAAGTTAAAGCAAGTTAGTAGTTTACTAGTACCTGCCTTTCAGTTGTTTAGATTTCTGCATTATATAAATGGACCCAAAGGTCAGTAAAGAGTAGCTTTATCAAAATATATTCTTCAAAAAAATGTGTACTGAGTTAGTTCTATTTCATATATTAGCACAATTAATGCTAGTTAAAGCTTCTCTAAGATTACAGTGAACACACATGCTCAAATGTAAGTAGTGCATACAACATCTCCATTAGGTGCATTACCTGTCCTGCTGCATTTCTTTCAGTGACTTGGTATTTATTTCAGAATTCTCAGAGGCTTTCCTTTCGATTTCTTCTCTCTCCTCCTTTTTCTTTTGCAAATCTGAAGTGAAACTTTTTCGACGATTTTTCCATTTTGCTAGATCCTAAAACAAATCACATTAATGTATGCAGATCTGATTTTCTAGAGATCTTTAACAATTACTGAGACTACCCTATTGCACTGCTAAGTCTGCTCATTCCAACTGGATACCAGTGTGTCCTAATTTTGCTTTATAAAGCCTGTTTGTCTGCACCAAGGCTAGAGTCTCATGTGTCTTCCTGCAAAATCTGACCCAAATGTTTCTGACCTAAATGTTTCCGAGACAGACTGTGTTTGTATTTTTCAGGTAAGGTGACCTGCCGCCTATTGTTAAGTAAGGGTAACAATTGCAATTTTACACCATAAAGAAAAAGGTGCAGTTTTCCTTTTAACTTCTTTCCAGTCACCTCTAATATTTATCTAAAACGGAACAGCAATGCTTAACTGGATATTAAATTGAAGTGAGTGAGTGAGTGTAAAATACAGAAAAGTAAAGCAACATCTGAATGGATTCATGTAGGTACTTGAGTATATACCCGCCTTAAATCCTAAATGGAAACTGAAGTATCAACCTATTTTATATTTTGCTCATATTCTAAAATCACAATGCAGTTTAGCAGTAAGCTGTGTCTGCCCCATAAAATTCCAGAACTAGTTTAAGCAGAAGTACTGAATGTTTAGAACCAAGATGTATTAACTAAGCAATGTTGAAAGCTTGCTCAGTGTCCAGTGCTTATTAACACCAACCCCTCACTTCTATAATCATTACATTTCAACATTTGAAGGAAAAAATTGAGGTTTTGATATGCCCCAATGGATGGATAGATGATTAAAAATGCTTATCTCAAAGCTGGGATATTAGTTTTCATGGTAAATTTAAAAAAAGACATTTTTTCCACGGGAGAAAAACTTAAAAAAAAAAAATGGGAAAGGGGAAACACATGGGATTTTTTCCGAATGACTAAACATTCAAACATAAAATCATCCAAATAGCTTTACAATTTCATTGAATGCGACTTTATATGCTAAATTACTGCACTTAAAAACACACATTCTGCCTCTCATTAGATTTCACAATATCAGTAGTTTGGCGCTCCCCCCACAACACATAGATGTTTGGTTTTGTTCTGCTAATCTGATATGCAGACTTTTTTTGTACCCCTTCCTATGAAACTAATTTATAAGATTACTGTACTGCAATACATTGTCTGTTTATTAGTATTTAAAGACATTTATGCTTGCCATTACATTAACAAAAAAAGAGAAGCAAATAAGTGGTAAAATGACACTGTGCTAATTATAGTGCCTTATCTTTCATTGTCCTGCACATAAATTGGGCCTGAAGCTGTTTTTTATTTTTTTTTCTACTCTTTAAAAGCTATCATACAGATAAATCTTCCTCTGCAGAGTTGATCAAACAAACAGATAATGCAGAAGTATTAAGGATTTACATTTATACATCCAGATAATCAACAAATGTTTAAATTGATCATTTACAACCCAATCCTGTGACATGCTGACACCCAGGACCAGCTCCAGGGTTTTTGCCACCCCAAGCAGTCCCCCTCCCCCCCAAAAAGCCACGATCGCGATCTGCGGCACTTCCGCGGCAATTCAGCAGGAGGTCCTTCACTCTGAGTGGGAGCGAGGGACCCTCCGCCAAATTGCCGCCTAATAGCTGGACGTGCCACCCCTCTCCGGAGTGGCCGCCCCAAGCACCTGCTTGCTAAGCTGGTGCCGGCCCTGCTGACACCCAATGCCCTTTGGCTTGAGTGAAAAGTGACACTGGATTACAGAACTGGGCCCTTAGTGGGCATTTAGGGGGAACAGAATGGAACACTCACATCTTGCCACTGTTGATCTTGTTCCTGTAGCTTGGATTTTATTTTCTGTAGCTCTTCGTAACGAACCTGGCGCAGCACTTGGGCCTCATCTACACTGACATCATTCAAAGACTTACTCCTAGGACCAAAAACATTGTTTTGCTTAATGTAGTCTTCGCCAATATTTATGCAAAGGGATTTATATTACTATAACTTGAGCTGTCCTATCATACATTTTTAAACAGAATAGGAAAAACATACACTAGCTATTTTTCAGTATCCTGTATGCAGTGGTGCCAACACAAACATCAGTGACAGCATCATTGGTCAAACATGAATAGGAAAAGTGAGAATCTGCTCGTATGGTCTCCTAGCAGCTTTACACTGATCATTCAAACTGCACTTTTCTGCTCTTGAACTTTCTCCCTCTGTTCAGATTTTTTAACTCTCCGCATGTGTTCAAAATCTCATGATGGATCGTCTCTGCCTCCTTCAACTAAAACTTTTCTTCTCACCTAATCCCACCCTTCCTGCATTCATAATTCCATTAATCTGCTGTTCCTCAGGCTCATAAGTTCAGTATCATTTTCAAGTTTCTCTTCTCCCCTTCCCCTCCATCCATCTCCAGGTGTTCACAAAATGTTGCCACCTCTCCCGCAAAACTGATTTCTAAAAGACCGCTCCATTTTCACTACCGAAAAAGCTGGTTTCTGCTATGGTTCTCGTTTGCCCAGGCCACTATCAAATTCTACCTCAGTCTCCCCGACTGTTCTCTTGAATTTAACATCGAACAGCTAAAATAACCTTATTCTCACTCTGTTCTCACCATGCAACCCTTCTCCCCCAGTACGTTCACTGTCTCCCTCTCTCCCCTTTTTCCTAGTTCCTCAACACTGGCTTCTTCCACCCTGCTTTCCATGTCTGACTTCCACGTCCGTACTACTGTCTCATCTGCTCCTGCCCTACCTTTATTCCCCCATTTAATATTACAACTTATGATTCACTTACTATAGAATAGGATTCACATTAATTTGTTAGTCCTACACCTTTCTTTTCTTGCCCCCACTCATTCATTGTCTATCCCATGCTTTATATTTGCCTAAATTGTAATCTCTTTGGGGTATGGACAGTGTCTTTGTTTAATCTTTCTAAAATGCTATGCAACAGCAAGATTCTATATTGCATATTTAAAAGGGACAGTCATCTTTAAAAAAATTACTTCTCCCATTCAGAACAAAATCCTATAGGTCTGTGAGGTCTTCATATCCTTTATCCTCTTTAATACTACCTGGGTTCCGAAGGCCTCTGCTAAACCCCCAAATCCATCAAGTTTCCTTGTAGCCTGACTTCAGGTTTGGCCATCTCATGGAGAGAGTGCATTATAATTTTCTCCCTGCCGTTTCTGAACATTTTAAAACCTCTTCTGGATTGGCCATGGATGTACCTTTGGAGTGACATGGGACCCTCCCTTCCCATCACAGTGCTTCAGCTGATTGCCTGAGGTGTGCTCCCACCCAACCAGCTCAGGGAGCAAAGTGACTGAAGAAGGAATCAATCATATGATGACCTGAATGACAGTGAATGGCCACTAGACCACCAGACCAATAGAACATATTAAATGCTCCTGAAAGGGAGGAATTAACAGTATTCACTTAAACCAGTTATAACATGAAAAGGTATTGTACAAGTTTCACCTATTTTTTGCCAAAATCAGTCAGTCAGTCTTGATCTGTTCCTCCAAACTTGGGCATATCTCAAGCAGACATGAGCTGTACAAAATTATGTGGTGGTTTTGTGATGCATGCAACTAGGGATTAGGAAGAGGCTAAACTGAGTTTCAGTGGCAACCTAAGACTTTGGACTCTGCTCTTCAGAATGTAAAAGGTAGATCACTCAGTTATTGTCCCTTTTTTTTTTTAAATGGGAAGCATGCCAATTCTAGCAACAATACCATGGTTACTACCTCAGGCACTATTTGTTTGCTTAGTTTTCTGTCCTGTCCTTGTTTTTATCATTCATTTTTACGTTAGTCACAGAAATTGTTTTTGTATTACAATAAACCTGTATCAAAGCACCAAAAGTGTTCAAGACTGGTTGAGGGAATGTACACTAATTATGATGAACTGCTTTTCCCTCTCTGGTTTTTCTATATTCTCCTTGAACAAGATAGAAAATGTAAATAATTTAAACGTATGTACTTGATTAAAACCTACTTATAAAAAGTGTGTTAATTTGTATGTAAACATCAAAAACCTATCCAATGGATATAACCTCATATTCTTCCTCCTCTGAATATGTAGCAGAGCTCCCTCTGGGACCAGTTTTCACTCCTTGCTGATTTTGGCAATATTTAACCAATTATAAATAAAACTTTCATACAACTATTTCAGATTTTTGGTTCATTTCTAAAGATCATGGTCAAAAAGTGCAGAGATTTCAAAAGGGAAAGCTAGAAAAAATTAGTAAAGCATGCAAAAAGCAAACATTCATGCATATGCAAATCTACAAAGCACATTCAGGCAAAAATCAGTGAAGCACTCCTCTTCTCCCACTCCTCTTCCCAACACACACATATTGTAAGCCAAGTAAAAAGCAAAACTTAAATGACAAAATTGTGCTTTAATACGTATTGCTGCAGTAGAACATGGAGTAAGTTTACACTTAGTATTCAGTCACCTAGCATTGGATAAATAGTCAATAAATTATACAATATCCAGAAAGCCCAACCTCTCTAGTGGAAACTACACCCTTAAATAACCTTGAAAGGAAAAGCTACCCTCACTTGCCTATCTATTTTTATTTTAAGATGCCCTCATTTTAAGGTGGATTTTTGGTACAATCTTTGACAAAGGCTATTAACCTCAGATGCAGAAACATGATATCCAAAATAATAGGAAATGCTATGCTAAATTAATTTCACAATAATTTAAGATGCTCTTGATTTTCTTCTCTCTCTCATTCTAAGTGATTTATTCCACACATTTGGACCTTGGCCAGTTGAGATGTCTTCCTATACTTTCTTATCGGGATAAACAGATATTTAAATTCACATCAACTTCAGTATTCTTGCCCATATCCTCCATTAAAGAAGAAGAAATATTTACTAGTTTTACTCTAGATTTGTTAAACCTCTAAAAACCCAATTTGAATATGGGGGGGAGGGGATGGGGAAACCACACATAAGTTTCAGCAAGAGTGAAATTTCACAGCTAATTTCAAAAAGCCTGACAACAGCAGCCATTGCAATTTATTTACTATATATGCAATACTTTATGCCACAATGAGCTTCTATCAGAAGCATAGCTATTGTGTTTTTGATAACTTATGAAAATTACTCAAGTACAGAACTACAGAGCAGCATGCACATGGTGCTTTGAGCAAGAGTTTTTAGCTGTTATACATGCATAAAAATTACTGGGAAAGTTTAATAAGATGCACAAAACAAATGGTATGGTGAAATTTTCTATTTTTTTCATAAACTTACCCATCCTCATCAGAAAGCTTTTGAAACAGTCTGAGAAATCAGAAAACCAAAAGAAATTCATTTCAGGGTTTTACTTTATATGTAAGAGAACATTAAGAAGTTTGATGTGGAAGCATTTTGACTAAAGTGATGGGAGAACATCAAAAGATCAGGAGTTACAGGCTTGGATCAGTACCTCAAAGTTCAGATGCAAGTCAGAAACTTACCAGAAACCATGTATTCTGGAAGTCAAGCTTAAAAATCTCACAATACAAAAAGGTCCCTATCACAATTCCTAGTATTTTCAGTTTTGGAAATCATGCATGAACAGTCTAATAGTCATTACTCATTGCCTCTTCCAGTGCTAACACCAGGAAAGTGCAGACAAAAAATGACGACTATTTTGAACTGAGTCCTAAGACAAAGTTTGGTTCCGAAAGGTTATATTTTTGTTCAAATTAATTTCCGCATTCCTAATGTAACAAATGGAATGAATGAACAGAATGCCAAAAATGCATTCAGCTTAACACATTAAGATGCAGAACCAGATGCATTCAATATGATGCACTGAGTTATTTTAAAATTTTTAAAAAATTACGTAGAGAAGACTGAGCATAAATAGAATTTTTATTGAGTGAAATAGCCTTAGAAGTCAATTATATTCAGGTGTTTTGGAAATACTTTTAACGAAATGCAAGGTTTGTTTAGCTGTGTTAAGCTTCAAAATTAATGACATACACAATATTAGCTGGAACATAAAATTGTATCAGTCATGAAATAAGGATGCTGAATGAGAAAAATTGCAACTTGCAATTCCGTATTTTCAGTGATAAAGACGACTTGAAAAACCCACTCTCCCTGAGTGAGCACAGGGTTTGAAAGAGGGCTGAGCAGGAGTTAAAACCGAGAGCAGATAGGACAGCTCTGAGTGAGCCAGGCAAGGAGTTGAGCATTAAATGGTGACCGATTTGATCTGAAAAAAAAGGGAAGAATTGACTGGAGAAAGGAAGATGGGCTAGAGGAAGTTAAATGTATACACACCCCCTTTTGGGGGGAGGAAGGATGCTTTTTAGGGTCATGGTGGCACAGGCATTTTTCACCTAGTATAGTACCCTTAGAGCTGTGGGCAAGTGAGCCTTGGGAATTTTTTCAAACCTAGCTCATAAGCAGTATTAACAGAGCTGCTATTCCCTAAGATCCTGCAATAAAGTATACAGATAATTTAGGAATGTTTGTACATTGGTGTTAAGAAATGATTTATTGGCTTCCAAGGTCTCTTGAGTAATTGCTCATATTCCTGCTCAGTCATGGAAAGATGCATGTTACCTTCAGTCTCAAATTATACAATGTACATTACTAGTAGTGATCGAATAATCTAAACCATGTTGAAAATACGGTATTGCCCTGTCATAAGCTTTTCCATGACTACACAAAATAAATACATTGCAGTTTCACACTGCATGCATGATTCCATTCAGTACAAGATGATGCTTTCCTTAATGGGAACATTTCAAATACTCAGACACAAGCACTCTCCACACAGGGACATAACCTGACCTCTCAACCATCTGGCGTTTCTTGTGTCTAACTTTGCTGGCCTCTCTGATAGCCTCCCATTTTTTCCAGTCTTCTTCGCTGCATGGACCTGGAGTAAAACTGACTGGCTGCAGAACACTTCCTACTTTCCAAGACTCAATCTTGCGAGTCAGCATATCATCCTTCTTCTGCTGCAAAGAGGGTGATAAGACTCTACCACCATTTTTTTCATCTTCTGTTGTGATAGTCTTGTCAAGTAAACAAAGAAATTTGGATTGGATTTCTGGTGGGAGGCTCCAAGGATCAGGAAAGAGTGCAGGATGGTATTTGTCAGGAGCACCTGATAAAGGCACCCCTTTTTTCTGTGTTTGTACTTTACGAACAGTCATGTCATCTTTTTCTAAGTCTGGAATAACAGGTTGGCCTTCTCTGGGTTGCAGAATTATTTCACCCTCTAGAAGAGGTTCTTGCTCAGAGGATTTTCTAAAGTATTCAAAAGCTTGGAGAGCAATTGGATTAATGTGGAAAGCCCCAGTCTTCCGAACAAACAAATCGTCATTTTCCAAGTCTGGATATAGGTCTCCATTCATAGTTTCCCTCTGGTTGCATCCTGGTGTAAAAAAAATATTCTTTCTGCATGTTATGACCCTAGGGCCAGAAGTAGGATCAATTTTGGTCTTCATTTCAGAAGACAAGTAGTCATCAGAGTATTTTTGGAGGGTCTGAAGTAATGAAAACTGACTGAAGCATATAAAACAAACAAAAAAAAGGGAAGGTAGAATATCATTAATTGCCAGAAGACTCAGACTGCAGACAAAAAGTATTCAGAGGAGCATTTGTTTTAGAATTGGAATATTCTGAGAAGCACACATACAATTCAATATTTGCTATAATGCAGCATATATCCACCCCTCTAAAATGATAGTACAGCATATTAACTTTGGTGGAAACAGCAAGTTCGCATGCTCATACACAAAGCCAACGATCCTTTACAGTTTGTTATGCCTGCCAGTAAACTAGCAACTTGTGACTAAGTACGGAGATAACAGTAACATCACGTTGCACTTTTAAATCACTCAACTGTTGCATTACTAGTAGTTTCCCTTGATGCAGCAAGAGTGTATAGTTCATGCAATTATATCAACCTGGGTTGATCAGAGGCATATGTGATTTCCCCTTCTGCAATTTGGGACAATGATTTCCCCACATAATCAGCAGTCAGTTTGGCATTGCTTTGTTTATTGGCTGAATCTTCATCCTCAGAATCAGACTTCTTTCTACTGTAGAGTAGCATGAGGAATGGAAAAGAGGGGAAGTTAAGAAATATTTAGAGTAATTATGGACCAAAGCACAAAAAGATAGAGGTGCAATTGTCTATTGTAGATAATACATCAGTTTATTTCCCTGCAAAAACCTCTGTTTGAGCAACAAACACCACACACAAAAAAGCCAGCTGTTAAACTTTAAAGAAACAGCCAGTGGAGTTGAGGAAAAAAAAAAAAAAAAAAACAGGCCAAAAAAAGGTTTCTTGATGCATTTAAAGCTACAGTGCACTCAAATGTGTGCATACATGAGATGTAAGAGGAGCATGCACACACAAACCTGAATCCCTGAAGCTCCTTATACCATGGTTTGGAAGAGGATCCTTTTTTAACGTTTTTCCAATGCAATTCTTCTTCTGGAGTCCAAAACTTAGGTAGAAACTTGTCAAAAGAAACCATTGGGTTTGAAACTGCAGAGTTCAGTTTGCGAACATAGAGATCATCTTTTTCAATGTTTGGGATGCCTACTGCCTTTTCTTCCTCATCATCAGAATAGCCGGAGAATTTTGAAGAAATGTTAACTTTTGGCTTGCTTTCCTCTTTAGGGTCCAAATGCCTCTGCCTCTTCTGGTTGCTGTTCAAAATATCCAATCAATTAAGGATACTATAGGAGCAACTTTACAAAATATGCAAGAGACATGCTTTTTGGCTCAAAAGTTCAAATTTGTGAATGAAGCAAATTAGTTTTCAATTCCATTACTGCAGCACTAGAACAAAGTTAAGTGGTTATAACAGCATCTTATTTCATCTGATAAAAAGAAAGGAATTTGACTACAAAGAACGTAGTAATTTATCAGCAGCGTTAAACAAATGCTGATTAGAAAGGTTTGCTTTTTGATGCAGTTATTTATGGATTGCAATTTTGGTAGTACAATAATTTGGATCTAGGATTAGTATCTCTGACCTCATCGGTTCAAGCACAGCAGCTAATGGACCAGCTGGGTAATTTTGTTGCAAACAAGATTTAGAAGAGTCCTTGTGCAAGATGTAAAGATGTCCAGGTGCAGCGGAACTCACAGAGCTCTTTTTTATTAAGAATCTACGTTTTGCTAAATCATCCATAACCACGTCAGGCAATCTTCTTTCATCTTCTGAATCAGAGCCACTTTCATACTCATAGATCATCTGCAGGGAAGCTGGATTTGTAAACCCACATTCTGCTCTGCTATTCTGACAGGAAGCTAAAGGATTCTTTCCTCGTCCACTGAGATTGACCAAAACAGGAACAAAGTGAAGACAGTGAAATCACCTAGGTCATGATGAAGCCCCAAAAATGGCTAATAATCTCAAGTGTGTACATTTACAAATTGGACAGCAGAGATTAGTAACAACAAAATTTGGATAAGCTTTAACCAACAAGGTTAAACATATGCTCCAGTCGCTTTAATTCTGCATTTTAAGATCATATAAATTCCCACTGTTAAAGTTTTATCCATGTCACAATGTTATTTATCAACCAGCTATGCAAAGAAACAATGATTTTTATTTTGTAAATCTCAAATACTTTACTTTTAATTACAGTAAGGGCAGCTTCTCTTGCTTTAATGAATAAGTCTGTTCCATTTGCCATAAATCAAGTTTGCTCTATTTAGATACCACCCTAGTACCTTGAAAACGTTCCATCTGGCTCAGTGAAGACAGGACTTGCCCAGCTTCTTCTGTTGTCCTCATTCTTCTCTATCCTTTTTCTCCTGAGCGGTGCTGGCATATATGATGCCTGTTTAGTTTTGCTGGGTAAGAACCGATTGAACTCTGTAGTGGGTTTTGGTTCAACCACTGCAATCCTGCGATATGACATGTTATCTTTGCCAGAATCATGCATTTTGTAAGGGAGTTCAGAGTCCGTGTCACTTTCACAACCTTAAAAAAAAGCCAAAAGCACACAGTTTATCCTCCAGATTTTATTCTGAATAAAACCTAAAATAAAATAAACAAAAATAAAGTTGATTGAGCTATGTATTTTCAGAAGTCTCACCTGAAAACATGCAAAGTTACTAACATGAAAATAGCAGAGGTATTTTTAGAAGTGCATCCTGAAGCTTTGATAGGATGCATTAGGTTGAAATTGGTTTACATACTAGTGTTAGAATGTAATGAATGTTATACTGTCCCCATTTGAGGCTGAAAGCAAAGTGCTAATCTCCAGAACTAAACTTTATTTTAAAGTTGTGTATTTGCCATTCAAATTAGTCAAAAAGACTGTTAGCACATTTCATGTACTACTGAGAAATTTAATATACTTTTGATTAATGAGATGTCATTAGATTAACACACAACTCCAAAGAGATTGGTTGAGGCCAGAAAAATCTATGAAACCTTGACCAAGTAGCTCATACAATTTACACATTTGATTTTGTAAATTGTTACTGTTTAAGCAGATCTGCAAACTTGGACAACTATAAAATCAATTTTACTTTACTTTTGAAATTTAAAAGCATTCAACTACAGGAGATATGCCACATTCAAAAATATTTGAAGGAATTTGATTTAACAATCTTTGCTCTTGGCAATTTTGTTCATAAAAACTAGAAAGCCAAAATGAAATTACATCTATTTTCAAACTGGGATGAAAACCTTTTAAAGTATTTCACTTCAATGCTGGTTTATGAGGGAATGTGAAAAAAAAAATTAGTGATCTGATTTATGCCTACAAAAAGAACAAGGTAGAAGAGACTTGTAGTTAAAAGGTCTGTCTAAAGAACTTTAAATAATCTTACATAAAGTGTTGAAATATACAAGCAAAGGAGAACAGGATGTGTTAAGTATGAAACTAAGCTTCATTTCTCATCTTCCTGGCTGTTAGTGATTTAAGTCCCACATTTAGGGTACATCTACATTGGAGCTGGAGGTATAATTTCCTTCTGGTGAAGATGTACATGTGCTACCTTTGGCCAAGCTGTGAAAAACAGCAGTGTAGCTACTGCGGCAAGGGTAGTGGTTTGACTACACTGCTATTTTTGGTGTGCTAGCTCAATCAAAGCTAGCACATATACATCTATCTGAGCTGGAAAATTACCTCTCTAGCTGTAAATGTGCTAGAATGCCCTTAGATAAGTATTATATTATGCATGTGTTACATCATTTGTAAACTGCATAATTAGACTTTTCATCTGCTATTCTCAACGTGCTTTACAAAGCATTTCTATCCCCATTTTCTAAATGAAGCAACAAGCCCAGAAAAGCAAAGTGACTTGCCAAGAGTAAACAACAAATCAGTGGTAATGTCCAGTGCTCTAGCCACTGGAACAATGAATACACAGTAGAATAGCCTTAACTTAATATGTAGAATAATGCACATATTTTACAC